>NW_015165844.1:839791-864985 GCF_001447785.1 Gekko japonicus | reverse complement strand
CGCCTTGCCCCCCCCCCCCCATCTCGGCCGGGTGACGGAGGCATCGGACTTCCATCGCCCACCTCGCCCCCACCCCCCCAATCTCGGCTGGGCGACGGAGGCATCGGACTTTTGTCGCCCGCCTCGGCCCCCCAAACTCGGCCCGGGCGACCGTGGCTTCCGCCTAACACTAAAGGGGCCAAATTTAGAATGTTGTGAAATAGAACGTTGCTATTCAATTATTATAAGGGAGAGATGGTATATTTTTAATGACTCTAATTTTTAAAATGTGTACACCTGAATAAATTTTGCATTTTTATAATATTTAGAGTCACCCTAACCCTAGTGCACATTGTCCAGGCCATCGGGAATCTCCTCGTCGTTGGAGACATTGGAACCAATGGTCACTCGTGTGCGGTGGACCACCTCAGCACGGTAGTCTTGATGGGCCTTCTTGTATGTGGTGGGCTCCCAGATTGCTTTGTCAAGATCCAGGTCATCTTGGCTGATCAGATTCCTCCGGAGCTTGGGCTCCTGCAGGCCAACAAGGAACTGATTTAGGAGAGCGTCAGCCAAATCTGGGAACAAACACCTGGTGGCGGCCCACCACAGAGCCCCTAGAAAGTCGAAGGCGGGCTCGTTGGGGCATCCACTCCACAAATTTCATTGGTTTGGGAGTCAGGTGGTCGGACAGCGCCTTGACCAAAGTGGTATCTGAATCGTCTTTTGTCAGCCGGGGCACTATCAGGTCCTTTAGTAGAAGATAGGCCTCCATACCAAGTGCCGGAGGAAGTACGCCTTCTTCTTACCTGGATCAGTGACATCGTGGATGGTGAAGTGGCTCTCAAGGGTCTCAAGCCAGGTCTCCCATTGTGATGGTTGGGAGATGTTGAAAGCACAGAGACTCTCGGATGTGGCAGCCATCTTATGATTCCACGTGTAGAAGATGCTCGGGAATGGTGGCAGCGATCGGTGGTGAGGAGTGGTGCGGTGCTGCTCTCGGGGTCAGCGGTGTGATGCTCAGTCCTGGGAGCGGTGCGATGAGCGGCAACCGGAGATGCGGCACAAGGCGAAGTGGTGTGTGGTGATCTTAGCCAGAGACTCGTTGCGATGCTCGGTTCATGGTCTCTGTTCATGGGAAGTGGTATCCCACCTTCGTTGCCAGTGAAAAGTACTGAGACTGATGAGTGATTACAGCTCTCATACTTTCATTAGTGCAGAACAAGACAACTTTAGCCAGCTCGCAGGCCAGCTTATATTCCCTGAAAACCCCACATCCAAAACACACCCCACTCTCGTGATTGGTTATTACAGTGGTCAAGAGTTCTGTAGGCTTTCAGCCTGGAGCCTAGCCTTCCGATTGGAGTAGACTAGGATCCGCTTATTCCATTGTGGGGCGGAGTGAAGCTCGAAGGTTTTGCCCAACCACGTGGAGCCCTTGCCTCGCACGCAGTCTGATATGGGTACATTACACATGCTTTCAAGGTTTAAAACGTGTTTTTAATTATGTTCATAATGAATACTGATTTCGGTTGCTTGAAAGTGTAATGCGGAAGTCTGCTAGAGAATAACTGGGATATGATTGGTTAAATGAATAGCCCTGCAGCCTGGTAGAGAGTCTGCTTTTAGAATCTCACAGGAAAAGCAAAAGAGACAGTTAAAGGATGACAGTTGAGAAATGTCAGTTGGTGATGTGACAGCGAATGTACTGGCTAGGGCTGACGAGAATAGAGTTATGAAATCTAGGAAATTAGACAGAGATTTTTTTGTTTGTTTGTTTTGCTTTTAAAAGACAGCTCTGAACAGAAACAATTACCATAAATAGTATAGAACAGTGGTACTCACTCCACAGGTTACAGAGAGGTGCATTCACAATTACCATCAGTCAAAAGAATCATATTTACCCCCTTCATTGGCATGAGGTCTGCACCTCAGGGAGGCTCACAGCTGACTGTTCCTCTGGCAGTGGCTGTTTCAAGGTGGAAATTACCTGCCAACTATATGCCCCACTGGACGAGGCTCTTCAAAATTTCCTGAAATATGGTTCAGGTGCCGCACTGGGGAACAGTGCTCAGAAGAGCCACAAGTGGCACATCAAAGAGCCACGGAGTTTCACTCAGAATATGTTGGAAAACCACAATAGGATACAGCTAATCTTCTTAATGTTGTTGTTACTTTTCTCTCCAATGGGGACCCAAAGCACCTTACAAAATATGAAATAAAAAGATACAATTTACAACAATAAAAAACAAGGAATTAACAAAACAAAACAAAAACAGGGAAGCTTGCTAGGTGACCTTTGGGCAGTCACACACTTTCAGCCGAACCCACCTCACAAAGTTAAAATAGAGAAGAATGGTGTTGTAACCTGCTTTGGATTCCATTAGGGAGAAAACTGGGGTATAATAACTCTCCCATTACCCAGACACTGTCATTCTGGCCATGCTGATCCATGTTTCTGTAACTTCACAATTAGATTACTGCAACAAAGTCTACACAGGGCTACCCTTGAAGACAACCCAGAAACGAAAACTGGTCTAGCATGTAGGAACCCAAATATTGTTAGGGCCCAGCTGCCAGGAACATAAGTTTTCCATTTTGAAACTGCTACATTGGCTGCCAGTTGTCAGAACCCACAGCCAACAACGTAGTACACACTTTCATGAAAGGTAATACTTTATTGAAGAGCTATAGATGCATTAACATAGGCACTGTTAAGAATGACGGCTGCCCATGGGCCATAATAGGATAAAGGGAATTTGTATGCACCCCCCACTGCCCTGGCCAATTAGCCATCCTCCCACGCGTGGGAGATAGAGCTTTGGTCATTTAGCGCTGAAGCTGGGAATGAAATGGTTCCCAAGAAAACCAGACATCAACATCACCACCTGCAATACTTAAAGATAAGCATCGTAGCAGGAAAGAAGCACAGAAGGAATGCAAAAGCAATTAGAAGAGAATGAACCTCCCCACCCCCATGGCAGCATAGCTGACATACTGCCCCCTCGAAAACCTACTTTACATCATTGAAATGGGAGGTCTCCCGGGCATTCCGGGAGATCTCCCAGTTTGTTCGGGAAAGCACGATGAAACTTCCACAACAGTCTAGGGGCACGAATATCCTCTGCTTCCACCCATTCAAGGTGATGGGGTCCAAAATCTGTCCATTCAACTAAATAAATCAATTTTCCATGTTTGATTTTAGAGTCCAACACATTTGATATTTCATAATGTTCCTCGCCCTCAACCAAGATTGGAGGGGGTACTGGTTTTGATGGACGCCAAGGACTAGAACCGGAATCCTTTTTCAGGAGGCTGAAATGAAACACAGAATGCAATTTTCTCAAGTTCTTGGGTAAATCCAGTTCTACAGCCACCTCACTGACTACCCTTTTTACCGGAAACGGCCCAATGTACTTCCAACACAGTTTTCGACTAGGGCGTAAAAGCGGGATGTTTTTAGTAGACACATAAACAGAGTCTCCAGGCTGCAGAGCCCAACCCTCCACCCTTCTCTTGTCAGCCTGGCATTTGTACGCTTCCTTGGCAGCATTTAAAGTCTTACATAGTAAAGGCCAACAGCAATCAGGGTGGGAGGGTGGGCCAGAAGAAAAGGCAGCAGCTGAAAGGGGAGGGAGCAGAGCTGGCCATTAATGCACCAGCTCCACCCCCTAAAAGCCTGGATGCTGTGATTCAGCATCCAGCCTGTCCCCTGTCCTTCAATGGGGGCAAAGGCAGACCCTGGCAGGAAGGCGGTTGGTCTTCTGCCAGGTGGGGCTGGATTCCATCATGGTTCAGGCTCTGTGGAATGGGCTCTTTGAAGAGATGAGCCCCCTTGAAGATCTTCAGCAGGTGCTGCAAGGCCTGCCCATCTGCCAGGGCTTTTGAGGGGGGTTGATTGTCAGACATCTTTTAAGGGGGGGGGAGATTTGGGGTTAGCTATTTTATGTTTTGTTTTAACTGAAAATGTTTTAACTATTTTTGTAAGTCACCTGAACCACAAGGAAAAAAACTATTTTTGTAAGTCACGTGAACCACAAGGAAAAATTTGATGTGTTTTAATAAATAATAAATAAAATAAATAAATGTCAAAATAATAAATAATTTTTGTATGCACCAGCTCTAATGCCAAGCATTTATATTGGCATTCCAGATCAACACAGTTGGAAAGGCTACCCAAAAGCACTTTTTTTTCAAATGGGTGACCAAATCAAGAGTTATAGGTTTTAGTTTTCACACCCCTCCTCCGTTCTGAGTATTGAGAGTAAAGATATTTTAATAAGGACAGCATGCACAGATTATTTCCATTTAGAATGAATTTTTAAATACTGATTTGACCCCTAGATTTTGTAGAGGGTGATGTATGTAAAACTGCTATTAAAAATTAATCTACAGCAGAAATTGAAATGGATATACTGTGTGGGCTTTTTCTCCCCACTGGAAGGCAATGAGAAGAGGGATAATCAATACAAAGACAATAGAAGAGGACCATTTGGTGTAGAGCAACAGTGACAGAAAAGCTTGATTTTCCTTTCATTGTCATTTTAAAAATATATATTTCATAATTGCCCTCTTGGGACCATTTGATAGCTAGAAGCCACATGGGTGAGCATGATGGAATTAATGCCTAGCCCAATACGATAGACTGTCAAAAAGTTTAGACTCAAATGAAGTTTTGTTGAGGAAATAAAACAGAAACATCACAGTTCCTTGTTCCAGTTACTATGATAATGGTTCATTGGTTGGCTGGTAGATTGAATTTGTTCACTACTGAAACCCACAGGAATCTTCTATTAATAGGAAGTGAAATTGACCTAATGCAGCGGAGTGGAAAAAAGTAAACAAAGTAGCAAGGAAATGGGCATGTTTATCAGTGCATAATAAATACATTTTCCAGGCTGCATGTATAGTCCTACAAATACACAGTAGCAAGGAGTCATGTAAATATTGGCTGCACTCCAGGAATGATGGTACAAAGAGAGCTCAATTAGATGGCAAAATCAGGGGAAATACTCTGTGCACTTGTAGTGCTTCCAAAGGTAGCCACAGATCACAGCAATTCATAGAGAAGCTATAAAGAAAAAAAGAAAAAGATTTAGATTCATGAATATTCCATCCCACCAAATATAAAAGGCTACTTCTAGACCATGTCTCAGCCAACTAGCCTTTGATGTGTTCAGTGCAAGAGAAGCAGGTGCTGAACTCCATCCAGGTGATCCTTCATCCACCCCAACTACTAACTGTTGACTAGAGCTAACAAGGCTTATCAGTTATTATGCAGTGAAGCTCTATAAGCAGAGTGGCTCTTCTAGTTCCTTGAATGGGGCCCATTGTATTCGTTCTTCTGTTTCATTGTGCGGAAGAAATTTGGGGCAATGTGTTTTAAGTCTGCTATGCTAGCCAACTGACCAATTAAATATTGTCAATTAACCATGGTCAAATATGGTCCAATATTCCATGAAGTCAAGACTGGCACTGTATTTGACCATTCGTTAACAAGAGTTGACTGGTACTTGATAAGGATCAATTGACCAGACTTTTTTGTCTGGTCAAATGCTGGAACCCACTCTCAGTGAGTCTTTGTCAGGGCAATCCAAATCAGAGTTACACCCTTCTAAACCCATGGACTTTTTAAAAATGTCCACGAATGCCCAGTGAACAAAAGCCTTTATCCTTGTTTTGTAGACTGGATAAGCAGATCGGTGCTGTTGCTAGGAGCACCTTCTTTCAATTACATCTTGCTCACAATGTGCCCCCTTTCCTAGATCTTCCTGACCAGGTTATGCTGATCCATGCTACTGTAATCTCCAGACTGTATGGGGCTGCCTTTGAAAATGTCTTGGAAGCTCCACTTTGTACAAAATGTGACAGCCAGGCTCCTCCCTTGGGACAGCTGCTCAGAACGCATAACTCCAGTGCTGTGTCAATGCACTGACTAGTTAATTCAAAGTGCTGGTTATTACCATTAAAGCTCTTCATGACCCCATGGTACTCATACTTATCAAACTGCATCTCCCAGAATATTCTCCTGACCCAGTTACATTCTTCAGACAGCCTCCTATACTTAAAGGGCCCTCTCTTAGGACTGTCCATGTAACCACGGTGAGATCATGATCTCTTCTGCTGATGGGCCCAGTCCTTTGGAATAGCCAGCCAGAGTGGGTGAGGAGGGCACTGGAAGGTATGATGTGAAGCAGTCCTATTCCAGAAAATGTTTGGTAGAAGGTGAATTCTTCCAGCAGATTTGGCTGTGAGTTTGCTGAAGCTGTCTGTATTTTTAACTCTGAATCCTTTTAAATTGGCAAATTATGTATTTTAATTTTGTTAATCAGATTATGATTTATGTCTTTGTAATTTAGTTGTCATGCCTGCATGTTCTATTCTGAAAAAAATACCTACTCTCCTTCTTTATGACTTTGTATTCAGGATCGCACTTTCAATTAACTGCAGATTTATAAATAATACAGACGTAATTAATGCATTATTAACAGATGTTTCTACAATGGCTAATCAGTTGTTCTCAATAGATGTCTTAAAACAGTAGCAAATAGCAAGCTCAAAAACCTTTGGTGTACTTATTTTGCACTTTGGGTTACATTTGTAAGAATTACAATATGAATTTTGATATTCTTTACAGCCAAGAACAAAACGGCAAACAACTGCTACAAAATCTAGACCCCAGGCCTTGTCTGAAGGTAGTTCATGTTAGCTTGTAAGAAGCAGATAATGACTACTGCTAAAATGCCTGGTAGAGGCAAAGGCAGTGATAGTAGCTTTTCCAGCTATATCAGCTACATTATTTAAGATATTTTTAGCCTGTCTTTTTCCTTGGAACTGAAAGCAGCTCAGTAGAAAGCGAGTAAGTTAGGCTTATCTCTTGGGATGTACAGATGTGTCAATTTTCAGGAGACTTGGGGAGAGGGTTAATGTTGAAGAAGCCCTATTTTTTTACTGTCTCAATAAACTTGAACCTTTCTGAAGGAACATTGTTGAGAACTGATTGCTGTGGGACTCTGACACAAGCATAATTGACATTAATACCAGAAGCATAGGAAGCCTGTAGAATCCCCCTCCAAGACACAATAACAAAGGAGGAAAAAAGAGGAAAAGGAAAACAAACAAACAAGGGGGAGAATAGTCCCCAGGAGCCTGCAAATACTGGCTCCCAAGTAAATCTTGAATATTTCTGGAATATTTTGGTATCCTGAAAATTGCTGGATATATCTGGGATGCTGAATATACCCCAATTTTTTCAGGTATATTCGACATACTTAGTGTATTTGTCAATTTTTCAGGATATCAAAAAAAACCCACAGAAATATTGAAGATTCACTTATCAGTATTTTCAGGTATATTTTTGGCTTAGTTGTATCCAGGGGTCTTTTGGGGCTGGAGCATGCCGGAGCGCTGCTCTGGGAGCCCAGGAGCTGGGACAAATGGCAGTGGCAGCAATCCCCGCACCCAGCCCTCTGTGCTGAGGTCCGTCGCCGGCCTCCCGGGGCCCGCACCAGAGCGCTGCTGACCCAGGGAGGCCAGAGGAGGCTGTTGCTGGTTTCCTGGGGCTCGCGTTGGAGCGCTGCGGCCCCAGGGAGGCCAGAGGAGGCCCGTCACCGGCTCCCTGGGGCCCGTACCGGAGTGCTGCGGCCACAGGGAGGCCAGAGGAGGCCCGTCACCGGCTCCCTGGGGCCCGTACCGGAACGCTGCGGCCCCAGGGAGGCCAGAGGAGGCCCGTCGCCGGCTTCCCGGGGCCTGCGCCGGAGCGCTACAGCCCCAGGGAGGCCACAGGAGGCCCGTTGCCGGTTCCCTGGGGCCCGTGCCGGAGCACTGCGACCCCAGGAAGCCTGTCATCAGCTACCTGGTGCCTGCGCCAAAGCACTGCAACCCCAGGGATGCCACAGGAGGCCCATCGCTGGATCTCTGGGGCCCGTTCTGGCCTGTGCCGCACTGCGACCTCAGGAAGCCTGTCACCAGCTACTTGGTGCCCACGCCAGAGCGCTGCAACCCCAGGGAGGCCACAGGAGGCCCATCACTGGATCTCTGGGGCCCGCGCTGGTCTTTCTTTACCTCTTTCCTTCTCTTTCTTTGACTCTTTCCTTCCTTCGTTCCTTCTTTCTACTCTGTCTCTCTCTTTCATTCCTTCTTTCCTCCTTCTGTGGCTCAACTCTAGTGAGAAGGGTGATAAGTACTGGGTTCGTCGCATGGAGGACTCAGATGATGACATGCTTTAGCACACATTTATTGTACTTAACACAGACAAAGACTGACACTAACGGCCCGACAGAGCCAACTATATACACATCCACCCAGCACCCCCCATTCCCATTTGAGGGTTTGCATGTTCCGCCAAAGTGGCTATTAGTTGGGGCTGGGGGATCCAGGATCTGAAGTTTCCATTGTTCTAGGATCCAAGCTCTTGCCTGTGCCACAGGCCCCTGGTGGCGGCCCGCGTACATAAGTTCCTTTAAACCCCTTCTCTCTTTGCTTCCCCCCCCCCAGGGAAGGGAAGGGGAGGCTTTTGAAGATGCTTCCCCTTTTGCTTCCCCTTCTGACATCACTTCCGGTGCTGGCAGGGGGCATTGCATATGCTAATGAGCTATTATGCTAATAGCCTAGTAGCACATTAGCATACTGTTTGCTAATGAGCTCCTGCAGCTCTTTTTCTACAAAAAGACCCCTGAGTGCAAAGATAGATGGGATCAGTTTTGGGGGGAAATGGAGGATCTTCCTAACTTCCCATTATAACAAAAGGAGACTGATCGTCAGCCAGCAGGCCTACAAGTTTCTTAGAAAGCAACTTTTTATCTACAGTATAAGCTCACTGGGTGTTCAAAGAATTCTAAAAGGACAGTGGAAAATGCAGCCACATTCCCTTGATCCGAATATTGAAGATCTAGTGATTATGAGATAAGATTCAAGTACAAGATGTAAGCAGACATACAAAGTGGAAAATGCCAAACTGGCTGCAACCAAACATTTCAAAACTATGGAATCTTTGTAGCCTAGAGCTCTTAATATTCACTGAACATTAGCTAATCATTCTGAGTATTCAACATAACAAATAATGAACATCAGCCAAGATGAAATAAAGCTATTTGATCCCCAGATACTGAAAATGGGGAAATGAGATCCATATTTTATTTATACCCCACTTTTCTCCTCAATGGAGTTCCAAAGTGGCTTACAACATTGTTCTCTTGCATCATTATATACTAACAACAACAGCCCTGTGAGTTCTGTTGGCTGTGAGAATATGACTGGCCTAAGGTCATCCAACAAGCTTCCATGGCAAAGAGGGATTTTTCTGTTGACGTTCACCTGTAAAATGTTCAGCAGCTGTGGTTTTGTACCCTCAACTTAAAAGAACCACTTGAAGCACCACAGTTTGTGTCAAACCAAAAGACAACAGACATTCTTTGACATCCCTACGTATGTACGTACATAAGTGCTATCAAGTTTCAACCCACTTATGGAGACCCCAGCATGGGATTTTCAAGGCAAGTTATAAGCAGAGGTGATTTGTCATTGCTGTCCTCTGTGGAGGCTTCCTTGGTGCTCTCCCATCCAAGTACCAACCCTATTTAACTTCCAAGGTCTGATGAGATCTGGCACATTCCCTTCATCCCTACTAAGTCCAACTGAAATCAGTGAAACAAGTTAGCTGCAGCTAAGAGTCAAAATAAATGAGATATTGAAGATGCATGACTAGGGAGGAAGAGCCGGGGGCGGGTTAATCTACTTAATTTAACCTTTGAAGCAGTCATATGGCCTAAGTAGATGAGCAGTGGAGACCAAATCTCTCATTTTTCTTATTATTTTAAACAAATAGCCATGGGATGGAGGAAGATTGGGAACTGTAGTTCTGGACGATGGGTATTTAACCTTCTCCCACTCTCACAGAAATAGCCAGAAATATAGGAGAACAGTTGCTAGGCATGCCCCCCAAAATCATAGTGTTTCTGTGCACAAAAACAAAGTTAGCCTTGCCTCCCAGCTAAAGCATGCCAAAAAGGGAGTTTAGTAACTCAGAACAGAATAGCCTCAGAGTGGGACAAGAAACCAACTAGAGCGAGATTTGAATCCAATAGCACCTTAGAGGGGGATAGAAGCTTTCGAGAGTATCTTACAAAGGAAGCTTTGACTCTAAAAAGCTTCAACCCTGAAAATCCTGTTGGCCTTTAAGGCACTATTGGACTCGGATCTAGCTCTTCTACTGCAGACCAACGGGGCTACCCTCTGAAAGTAAGAAACAAATTAGTAAAATATATATAGCCTTGTGCAGATTAAAGGCTATCTAACATATATCAATATATACTGTTTGTTGAGGCCCAGTTGCAGCAAGTGTATGAAAATTTCCAACTTCACAGAAGTGAAGGGATGATTCAAAGATGGGTGTGTGGGTTAAGTGCCAAAAGATATTCATGTGTATGATAAACTTGTAATCACTATTTTTAAATAGTGATTCTTAAGTGTGTGCCTGCATCTGAATCAGGCCAAAACCGAGTCACTGAGAACATTTTCTCATGTAACTCACACGCATATCAAACTATTATTTGCTCCTGAAGGGAAACTAACATGGGTTACACTTAGAAAACAGGTATGCCTTCCCCTTTCCTGTTATCATGGTCCTGAAATAAAGCACCCTGGCTGAAGATGAGTGATTATCCCCACCCATTTGACCAATGTTTGCTTTCTTGTAAGATCATCCTAAACTAAACTGGTCCCACATCATTTCCCCAGAACAAAAAAAATCAACACTTTTATTTAAAATTAAATTACATTTTTCTTTGCATAAAGCAAGACATTAACCTTTGCCTAATCATTACCTCTAGAGATAATTAAAACCAATTTTACTAAAATCCCAGCTAATATAGTAAGCTCTTGAAAAATAATACAGAGAGGGAAATGGTACTTGGCTTCCTAGAGAAAGCTGATTTCCCCAAGGGTTATAAATTTCTTGCAACTTCACTAACTCCTGCCTTGGAACAAAACGTAACTTTGAAATGGACTTAGCATTAGCCTAGCAATAACGAGAGATATTCAAAAGTATTCTTGATTTTAACCTTTAAAGGCTGTGTGAATGGTCAAGGTCCAAAATACTTAAAGGTCTCTGTTATATGTCAAGAACTGGAGGCCACACTGCAGCTAAATAATTGATAAGACTTTTTTAAAGCATATGAGTCTATCAGGAGGAAACCTTGAATTGAAGGAAACCAGTAAGAGACAGATGGGACTGCAACTCAAAAGTGAATTGCTCCTGCTAGGCTGGGTTCAAGAACTTCCTCATATAAAAAGTTTGGAGGACCATCATGCTACAGACCACTTACTCAATGTAAACCCACATGCACATTAAGATCTTCCTAGGAGGCGCTTTCCATGAGGCCCCACCATCCAAAGGTAGATGGTGACCACATAGTGATCCCAAGATTGTGGAACCCTCTCCCCAGGTAATTTCAATTTGTTAGGGGCTTAGGCAATCAATCAAAGCCTTTATTACAGTCATAGACCAGTATAATAGATAACAAATAAGTACAGATAAGGAAGCAATAAAATTCTAAAATATTATAGGATCTAAAATTATAAATAAGGCAAATTCATGAAGGATAGATCCATAAAAGGCTATTTGCCATAATGAAAGCATCTCCTGAATGCTAGTTGCTGAAGGGCAACAAGCGGAAGCTTTGGCTGCCATGCCCTTCTTGTGTGGTTTCTGGGGGCATCTGATTGGCCACTGTGAGAAGGAAAATGCTGGACTAGATGGACCATTGGTCTGATCCAGTCGGGCTCTTCTTAAGTTCCTGTTATTATTTATTTTTACTTATTCACCATAATTCATATTCTACTTTCCCAACTTTATGTAGAATACTCATACAGTTTACAAATTAATAAAATAGTACTAATAATAACCATATCCACTGCACATTTGTTAAAAAACAAAAAAACCCTCCACATACACATATTTTAGTGAGTGAACAAAGCCAACCTCAAAAAGTAGAGGACCAAAATATAAATGAAAATCTTTCCTGTCAGTCCCCATATCTGCTCCCCTTTCCCTGCTTCCTTCTCCCCTCCTACCTACCCATCCACCACCCTTTTATGTGCCCCCCAATCTTCAGCTAAATTTATTATTCCTTTACTTCATTTATATACCACCCATCTCCACAATGGGGACCCAAAGAGGATTACATCATTATCCTCTCTTCCATTTTATCCTCAAAACAACTCTATGAGATAGGTTAGGCTGAGAATATGTGACTGTCTAATGTCACCCAATGAGCTTCAATGTCAGAGTATGAATTTGAACATGGGTCTTCCACATCCTACTCTGAAACTCTAACCAGTACACCACACTGGCTTTCATGGGGTGGCTGTTGTTGAACAATAACAAGCAGCCAGGCCTGAGTGAGTCACACAAGCTGGGTGGTAACAAATCACCCAGTGATTACTGTACATCTTGGCCCCAACGAGTGCTCTCTTAAAGGAAAAACAGTCCGGGACATTTATTTATTTATGTATTTGCATTATTGTTATGTATTGAAAACTATGTTATGCTTGAGTTCTAAACAGGATTGTAAATAAACCAATCAGAGCTGCGAAATGTTCTGGAGGGAAGCACTCTGATTGGACCTTATCTGTAAATAGTTATTGGCTGTTAGCTGACATGTGGGCGTTGCCTCCCAAGCCCGGCCTGCTTAAAAGAGAGCCTGTTGCTCTATGTCCCATTCTGATTTCTTCTGACTTCGTTAATAAAGCTGATTCACTGTTCACTTGCTGTGTTGAGTCTCGTACTAACAATTATATATAGTCCACCTTTCTTGCTTGGACTCAAGGTGGATTACACAGAGTGAGTCAATACACTCAACGGATGGGACATTCAATAAACAATATAATATCGTTAGGTTTGTAGAACCAACAAGAGATTGAAAAACAGAACTAAAGCAAAATATAAGTATTAGCATGACACATTAAATATGTGAAATTCCATAGCAGAATCCTAGGTTCAGCAAGCTATTAAAACTTCTATCATCTTGGGGTTTTTTACCCCCCCCCCCCCCAGTGTAGTTATTCATGTTGTAGATTTTTTGGCAAACCTGGGTTTTTTCTCAAGTTTGCAAAAAGATCTGTCTTGTCTGTCCATGGTTTGTACAGATTCCAGTATGCACAAATGAGGCCATGTTAAGAATTAGATATATTGATGATTAAAAGTAACAAAATATGGAACACATGCTCTTCCCTGCTTTTTCTTCATGGATCCAGAGTATAAGAATTTTGAAAGATACATACTGGCACACACTGAGTCTCAGCTTGGCTTCTCAACTCTGTATTGCTCTGAAAGCTACAGCTTTCCTCATTACTCCAAGCAGGGAGTGGGACAGATTGCCTAGTATTCTTTGTCTATGTGTAAATTTATTTCTTGTTGCACAGTAGATGTTATCAGGGGCCACACTGGAGCTGTGTATCACTGTGGCCAATACCCATGGAGTCTGTCAGCTCTACTGTATGATTTTTATGAGGTTTATGTAAAGGTTTTGTGAAATAAATCACTCGCTTTTATCATTCCATGTAGTATATGCCTGCATTATTTATGAGGCCACAGCAATGCATCATGTTGGTTCATGCTAGGAACCTATAAATAATCTAATCTAATACAAAAATGTATGCACTGAAATCAAGCAAATACAGAAATATATTTGCTCCTTTGAAGAAAATCCAGCCAAGTGATATCTGAAAATGCATCAAAATGAAGGAAGAGACGTTGATCATATGTAAAGTTGAGAAATACATCTCTGGGACTCATATATACTCCTGAGCAGGAACATAGGATCTGTCATAGTGGCAGCCCTGAAATTCTAAAATGTTGTTGGATATGTACACACCCAAGTACAAAAGCATAATGTGAGAAGTGCCTCACCAATGGTTTCAAGTATTTGGGAGTTTGCCCTTTATACATCTGACAAAGCCACAGATTGAGGGATAAAGTATATACAGTAGCAGCTAGGAACATAACTGAGGCTTCTCTTTTGCATATATTAAATAATTATAAAATTCAAGGAGGGAAGTTTTCCTTAGCATTGTAGAGCGAATAACATCTCAAACTGGCTAAAACATCCTTGGTCAAATTTATTTCATTTTCTTTGGCTGGGAGCTTTGCTCCTCCAAATTAAGGGGTTGCATCCAGATACTGAAGGAGAGGTTTAATTTCTGCCAATTTCCCCTTCCTACTGCAGCCCCCCCCCCAATTTACCCTCATGCAAATCCCGAGGGTCCCCTGTTACCCAGAAGAATAATTTCAGGGACACTCATAGGCTTCAGAGGCAGGGGCAGAGACAGAAATGTTTGTTACACTGACACTGTCAGTGAAAAATGTAGTCTGGATACAGATACATTTATAATACATTTACAATGAAATCCTATGCATGTCTAGTCAAAAGAAAGTCCTATTATGTTCAGTGGTGCTCGCTCCAAGTTCAATAAGCATAGGATTGCTGTTTTAGAAAGTTGATATTCTTTTCCATAGTTTCTTATAGACATAGACAATAGAAACATAGTGCCATCCCATTCATAACTCTAAGTGGGAAGGATATTGCTTAACACTTCTCATAAAGAAACACATTGAAACCACACACCTTAAAAACAGATGGCTAAAAAAATGGTGTTTAAAACAAACATAAAACTAAGGTTACACTGGCATATAAGAATCACCCAAATTTTGATTGGGGGGCAAAGCAGGACTCCTCGAACTTTAAAGGACCCACAAAGAATAACATCTTTACTGGCTCATGCATTCTGAATTTATACAGGAAGTTCCTTGGAACAGGGACACATATTCTTTCCATGTATTATTCTGTATAGCACCATGTGGACTGGGAATGCTAAAAAAATTACTAGTAGTAGTAGTAGTAGTAGTAGTAGTAGTAGTAGTAGTAAACTGGTTGCTGGAAAAAACATTGATTGTGGCAATTGAAGACCCTTTGCTTTGATACAGCTTAGAAGTAAAGTCAATATAAATGTGCCAATTAATATAATTTATTTTAAAACGGTGGGGTCTACAACCAACTCTTTTGTGCAAATAAACATCGTTTTCCTTGCAGTTCATTTATGTTTGGTCTTAGGTTCACAGTGGGTGTGGTCAGACACGCAATTTGATCCAGTGCTGCTGTTGTTCCCTTCTGAATTTAAAATGCATGATCAGACAGCAACATCTGTTTCTTATTCTCCAATCCTCTGTGTCCCATTACCCTGCCCTTACTGCATGTTTATTGGACACCTGTGAAAGTCTGATCCTTTGGGGTTGAACTGGTTTCACACTGGATTTCCTGTTTTCTGATCCCTCTGGTGTGAACTCAAGCAATCAGGCAGGTATGACCAGTCTATGTTTTCCCAGCCACCATTTTTTAAAAAACCTAGTTAGCTATGTGTGCCTAACCGCACCTTTGCAGTTGGGCTGTGAAGCTGAGGGGAAGGACAGGCTGCCACTGTGTTTTTGACTCACCTCCTCTTTAAACAATGTATCCTGTCAAACAATTTTTCCTGTCAGGGGAAAGGGCCTACAGATGAGACAACAATCCACCCGCCTGCCCGCTCCATGGTTGCAGTCTGATCTATGGTGAGAGCATGCAGTGTGGTGGTTAAAGGTGGGACATCTGATTGTGACAAAATACACCTGATAAAACTAGACATGCAGCCAAACCGCGCTAAGCTTGCCATCTGACCGCAACCAATGAAAATGTATCAGGTCCATGCCCCCAAAATGAACAAGAACAAGTCCCAAAGTCTACAGATTTCCACCTAGTATTTAACATGTAAATCACTGCCTTAATTAAAATTCTACTTAATGAAATGCTTTCCAATGCTCTTTTCTAAGTATTTGGGGCATAATTGAAATAATCAATTAAATTTGTGTTTGTGTTTCTGGGTTGCTGGCAGAAAAAAACCCCTGAAATTGCCTTTTAAAAAAATTAGTGTTGTAAAAAGAGGGGAAGTGAAAGCAATGATAAGATCAAATGGTCCTGGTGCTTAACCTATAAAATTTAACAAGAACTATTGATGACTGCGTGTGCGGATTGAAAATGCAATGGATGTGAGCTGCATTTTACTGCCCGACAAACAGAGTAATGTCCAGACATTAAAGGCTCCTTTCTCTTACTACTTTTTATAAGAAGAACTGCCTATTCTCACATTGCTTGCATTCCTTCAATATAGCATGCATCCTGACTCACTTTTGGGTAAGGGATCCTTTACTAATTGCATTGTGGCTAGCTAGAGCTTCCTAGTCTCTTCTTGAGTATAAATGTTTTAAAAGAATCCAAACCATTTGCTCTCATAACAGGGTTTCCCCCCCCCTTGTTTGTTTGCATGCTTGCTTGCTTGCTTTTTGCTCCATGCTTTCCTGAATGATAGGACTTTTCTGAGTAGCCATTGGCAGGGTCAACAAAACTTTTTATAAAGGGAGAGGTAATGGGAGCACACATGGAGAGGGACTCATCACTGCCAACAAACAATACTATGGCCCCGATCACACGGAGCATTTGCAGCGCTAAAGATACGGATGATAGGCAGATTTTCCAGGCGCAATCAAACCGCAACATCTGGGAAGCGTAGTGCTCCCGTGGCTATCCCGTGGCATCCTGCCGAAGATGCGGACTAAAAAACTAGTACCTACAAGTACACCAGACACCACGAGGCAAGGGTGGGCGTCTGATCACATTTCCGGTGGACTTCCGTGGCATCCGACACCTGCTGATGTTGCTTCGCAAACAGGGGGGGGGGGTCCCAAGTCTCCGCAGGATGCTCAAAAGCACCCAACGGCGCATGCACACAAACTGTGGTAAAACGAACACCCGTTTGCCATGGGAGTGGCGCCTAGTGATTGCTGCTGTGATTGCGCCATGCCGCTTCTTTGCCACGCTGCTTGATAGCCGTGTGATCAGCACCTCACCCCCTAACCATGGGACCAACTCGGGCGGCCGCGCATTATCTTGCTTTGGGGCAAACAGCCACGCTTCTCCCCCGCTTTTTCCAGCCCGTGTGACCGGGACCTATGTTTCAGTGGATGCATCTACACATTGTTGAATATTGTGCAATCGTTGTCAGTGCAAATGTGCATTTAGAAAAAAAATCAGTTACTTATTTAAAATATTAAATTGCACCTGCCTGATGGTTCAGGGTGGCTGACAACCAATTATTAAACCAAAGCTGAAAGAATAAACTAAGAGCTAAAAGTGCAACCTGTCATAAAACAGATACATTCAGCCACATCACAGGAGCACTACCTACATGAGCCAGTGGGGTATAGTAGTTAAGAGCGGTGAACTCTAGTCTGGAGAACCAGGTTTGATTCCCCAATCCTCCTCCTCATGAAGCCAGCTGGGTGACCTTGGGTCAGTCAGAGTTCTCTCAGAACTCTCTCAGCCCCACCTACCTTGCAGAGTGTCTATTGTGGGGAGAGGAAGGGAAGGGAAAGGAGATTGTAAGCTGCTCTGAGACTCCTTTGGGTAGTGAACGGTGGGGTCTACAACCAACTCTTCTTCTTCCTTTGGGCCATTCAGTGTCCCTCTGGCTGCTTATCTCACAGGTTTTTGTGCAAATAAAATGAAGGGGAGAGAATGTTATATGCTGTCCTGAGCTCCTTGGAGGAAAGGTGGGACAAAATGCACTTAAGAAACACTGTAGATTTACAATGTTACAGGTTTAGAGACTCATCAGCTCAATTATGACTTCAGCAGAAAGTGTTCTAGGATTTTATATGCTTTCCATCATGCTAGGAGGAAACAACCTAGACCGCATCCACACATCATTGAATATTACACTATTATTCTGCTGTAGTAATCATTCACAACTGGATTGCCATGTACAGATAATTATTTATTATTTATTTATTTACTATATTTATACCCCGCCCATCCTGCGAACAGGCTCAAGGCGGCTAACAAGAGCAGTACAATGTACCTAATTGACATAGCCATAAGTCAACTCAATTGTTAATAGCTACACTAATAGTGCAATAACCAACCATGTGACTATGCAGTCCAAGTATACAGTATCAAAGAGGCTATTCCACATAGGGCTGTCAGTCAGGAGATTTTAGGGGGGGAGTTGGGGGGGGTTTCAACACTTCCCCTCTAGGAATTCTCCACTCTCTATGGTCTTGGGGGAATTCATATACTGTTAAACAGAAGTAACATCACTTCTGGATGAAGGGGATAACTGTTTGTTTGTTGGTTAACACTCTTCAAGCACTTTAACCCTTCTTGAGTGATGAGATGGAACAGCCTGGGAGTGGGACCATCGGCCTTTTTTTTCATTTGTCCTTTGAGCATGTGCACAAGCACTGATGAGCCTGCTGGGATATGTAGTTCACTGCTGTCCTCCCTCTCTAATCTTCTCAATTAACCCCTTACCCAAAGCACAGAAAAAAGCTGAAGTACAGCGGCATCTTTCTTTGAAATTTTTAATAAAGAAAACACAGTTTTGAGAAGCCCCTGTGGGAGAGGGAGAGAGGTATAAATATGCAGTTATGCACACATTGCTAACTAGTAAAAAAAATGGTGGCTGGAAAACAAGAGACCAGTCAGACCTGCCTGATGGCTTGGGTGCACAACAGAGCAATCAGACAACAGGAAATCTGGTTTGAAATTAGCTCAGCCCAAAAGGACAAGACTTTCAAAGGTATCAAAGAAACACACAGTAAAGGGGGCACACAGACGACTTGGGCACGATAAACAGATGTTGCTCTCTGATCATGCATTTTAAATCCAAAAGGGAACAGCAACAGATCAAACTGCACATCTGATCACAGTGTGGGTTGAAGCCAGGCAGCAATCCATGTCTCTCTACCCATAGAGCATCTTACCAGGCAGAGCCTGCTCTGTTCTGAAGTTAACTCATCATACCTCATATTAGCTGTGTCAGCTATAAACAAAGAACAGAAAGATTAACTGTTTTAAGGCCTAATATTTGAATGGACAGCGGCCCTTCTGCCCAATCAAAGATCAGACCAGTGAAGTTACATTGACATGAAACTGTTACAACATATGGCCCAGGAGGGAGTCACTTTAGGACAGGTGGAGGGGTTATCTGCAATCAAACCCATCCCTTGTGTAGTGGAAATCACAACACCAATTGAGGATGCGTTGGTGCTATGTCCTGTCCTGTTAAACAAATGGTTTGTCTCTATACCTGAATTGTTATCCAAAGGTCACAAGGTTGCTTTGCAAACCCTTTAATACCAACAGCCAGTTATTTTCTATTTGGCCTCTTCAACTTGTTTGCAGGACTAGTGATTAATATGAGGCCTGGTTTTTAATTAAAGAACCAGAAATTGAACTAAAGGTCCAATTCCTTGACCATTATGAAGTCTGAAACTTAGAATGTTGAATACAAACGTATCCCAACAGAAGTAAGAACAATTGTATATTATAGAATTCCCCCAGTTTGGGTGGTGTTTACCATAGAGTTGGGGTGTCACTACTGAAGCCCCCCAGTTTGGGTGGTGTTTACTCTATAGCTGAGTGTCACTACTGATGCAGTCCTCCCCCTATTTTGTCTTCCTCTGCTAAAATTAGCAAGGGCAAGGGACTGAGAGCAGAAGCAGGACTTATGAGACAATTCTATTATAGTTCCATTCCTTCTGAAAGACTTGGATGGCAAAAGGAAAACCCATACTAAGTGAAGATGTGGAATGCTATGAGGGGATTATTCAACATATAAAACCCCATTACGCCAAGCAGTGTTATATTATTATTTCTGTTGTCATTTGCCTTTAGAATCTGTGACCAGAAGGAATGTACTCAGAGGATTCCTAATTGGTAAGGTCATATTTGAAACTCCCCTGCAAACCATTGCTTATATACAAGGGAAAGTGTGCTGAGTTAATATTCATTTCACTGTAAGCTAAGAATGAAATGTAATATTACCCAGTGGCACTGCCCCTCACATGCTGGGAAGATTTAATTTTGGGAGTCACTAATGACAAATTAGAACACTTCTAATCAAGGCTGTATTCCATATTTTAAACTGAGATCCTCATACATTTCAGAGAAAGTAAGGAAACGCAACATGCAATTCTCAGCATTCAGACATGCAAACAGAATGTAAGTTGATAAAATGGTCAGAGCTGTCCGTTCGCCATGATGACAACATTCGCTTTTGCTGACAGCGCAGCTGGAGTTTATAGATCTGCTGTCCCTTGTCCCTTGATATGCCAGCTCTAGCTTGAGAAATTCCTGGAAAATTGGGAGTGGTGCCGGGAGAGGACAGAGTTTGTAGATTGGAGGGAGTTCAGTGGGAATGGGATGCCATAGAATTTGCCCTCTGAAGCTGCCATTTCCTCCATTAGAGGAACTGATCTCTGTAGTCTGGAGATCATTTGTCATTCTGGGGGAATTCTAGCCTTGAGGATGGTAACCCTACTTGACTCTTGTGCTCCTTGGGCAGGCTGTAGATGTTGATCGGGTGCTTGTAAAAGTCATTTCCCATTCCAGAATGAACCACACTTTGGAGGAAAAAAACCACATTAGAAGTACAGATTAGAAACCTGACACTGGTTGCTTTGATAATGCAGCAGAGTAGCTGCCTATTATATCTGTCCACAGGTTCATTACTGATTGGCATGCAAGCTTTCTACTTATTTCAATCTAGTCATCTTCACAAGACTTACAAACAAGAAATTAATTACAACAAACCCACATTCCACCCTATTCAGCATTCCATTGACTTCTGACTCCAGAATTTCCTTCCCCCCCCCTTTTTTTTCAATTTAATATCCCGCTCTAATCCCATAGTTGGGGTCTCTGAGCGGCTTACAAGTACCTTGGTGCTAATCACCGTTTTTGTCCCTAGCTAAGGCCACAATGTATGTAAGGGAATGGGACAGCCTACCAGCACCCCCTCTGTGGTGGCATATCATGATGTTCTCTGACGGGTCGGTTCGGCTAGGTTAGACGGGACTCTGGACTTGGCGGAGGTATCTCTTCTCTGGCGTTCGGTGGTGGTGCGATCTTCCCAGACGCGCAGCTTCTCCGGCTTCCGGCCCGGCTATGTCCTTTCCGACTCCGCTGGGCTGGTGCTCGGCAACTGCGCATGCCCCTTCGTCTTTCTCAGCAGCTGTCGGTGTATTCTTCCTCCGCCACCAGGGATCGCTCTGCCGCGCGCCTCCTGATCACGCTTGCTCGCCGCCGCCGCGCCACGCCGCCATTGCCGTCTGCGCCAGGTTCCGCCGCTGTCATCGTCGTCGCCATTGCCGCTGTTGCGCCGTCTTCAGCCAGCCACACAGGGTGCCCCCCACCCCTCTAAGGGTGGGTACCCATTTACCTACTTGCAATTAAGTTGCTTTCGAGACCGCTGGGTAGGTGGGAGCTGGGGCTAAGGTCGAGAGCTCACCTCGACCACGGTGGTACTCGAACAGCCGCAGTGGCTGCTCGGTGATGTTATAGTGCAGGCATTTAACTGCCTGCGCCACCGCCCCTGTCCTTGCCCAATGACTCTAGTCCCTGAACAGCTAGCAGCTGAGCAGAATTTTCTGGTAGGTCCAGAGGAAGCAGTTGACAGGCCAATTATTTGACCTGGGATAGTATCCTCTTACCAATTGTGTTCTTCTGCAGGGAAGGAGGTACAACTACCCAGTAGCCTTGCAAATTTGGCAACTATCAGGGACAGATGACCATTAGAACCACCAGGTAATGTCCTGGTGGGCCAATGTTCTGGAGGACCCCCACCCCCACAAGGGCAGCCCCAGCCCCAAATAAGGAGCAGACCTCACCCCAAGCAGGTACAGCTGGAGCTAGACAAGGGGCAAGTAAGTGGGTGTGAGCAGCAGCAACAGAGGCTGCTGCATGTGGAGGTGTGGATGGGTGGGTACAGCTTCAGCCCCTACCAGACAGATGGGCACAAGCAGTAGTTGCCACAAGCAGAACAGTGGGTAGGCACAACTACCACCAGCAGCAAAGCAATGGAACGAGACTGTATATGCCATTTATCATTAACAAGGGTTGGATCCCACATGAATGTAGTCGTAATTATTTCATGTACATTTAATTGCTCACAATTTAATTTATATAATGAGATATTACTATGTTATGAATATATTACAGTTACACTGTTGTTGTTGTTGTTCAGTCCAACTCTTCACGACCCCATGGAACACATCACGTCAGGACCTCCTGTCTTCCGCCGTCCTCCGGAGTTTGCCCAGTTTCATGTTCATTACATCAATAACACTGTCTAACCATCTCACCCTTTGCCATCCCCTTCTTCTTTGACCTTCAATCTTTCCCAGCATCAGGGTCTTCTCCAGTGAGTGCTCCCTTCTCATTTAAGTATTTGAGCTTCAGCTTCACTATCTGACCTTCCAGGGAAAAGTCGTGGTTGATTTATTTTAGGATTGACTGATTTGATCTTCTTGCAGTCCAAGGGACTCTCGAGAGTCTTCTCCAGTATCATAATTCAAAAGCATCTATTCTTCGGTGCTCAGCCTTCCTTATGGTCCAACTCTCGCAGCCATACATTACTACTGGGAATACCATTGTTTTAACCATATGGACTTTGTTGGCAGGGTGATGTCTCTACTTTTTATTATGCTGTCTAGGTTTGCCATAGCTTTCTTCCCAAGGAGCAGGCATCTTTTAAGTTCATGGCTACAGTCACCATCTGCAGTGATCTTGGATCCCAGGAACACAAATTCTATCACTGCTTCCATGACTTCCCCTTCTGTTTGCCAAGGAGTGATGGGGCTGGATGCCATGATCTTAGTTTTTTTGATGTTGAGTTTCAGGTCAACGTTTGCACTTTCCTCTTTTACTCTGAACAAGAGGCTCTTTAGGTCCTCTTCACTTTCTGCCATTAGAGTGTTATCGTCTGCATTTATGGTATACTCAGTTCTAAGCCTTTTTGTTATCTTGTTCCTTTGTGGGGGGCATTTATTTGTAGTCTTGAATACAGATTCCAGAGGGGTTGCTGTTGTTACCCTATCATAGGGAGAAAACAAAAACAAAAAAAGTCTTGATGCCGTCTAAACTAACGGTTTTATTATTACACAGTTTTCTGGTGACTAGATGAGGCTGATGAACTATTAAAACTGATGGCACAATAAATCTGTTAGTCCTCAAGACTTCCACAAGGTTTCTTTTTTTAAAAAAAATAGGACACACATAGAAAACATTACTTAGAGAGAACAGCTACAAAAGGCCTGGAAATTAAAGCTGTTAATTTTCAAGCTGTCGTCACTTTCTCTGCCATTGAGAAAAGATTCCCATTTTCTTCACAAGCAAATAAATGCTTGGATCTAGTGAATTTGAAGAACTCTCTCTCTTCCCAAACCAACAATCCTGGGCTTTGAGATCCACATTTAGTGCCTTTCTGTGAGAACCATCTTTCCCAAGCAGGGTTGGCTGGAGCGCACTGAAGGGCTGGCTTTCCCTGTGAATCTAGTATGGTACAGTTGCTGGTTTGGGGTAGTGTATGTGTATTTTTGTATCCCAGTGTAAATTGTCTTTGAAGTGGTCTTAAAAAGTGCTTACAGAAAGAAATTATTTTCAAAACTGAATGACTGTGTCATTTGCTTACATAGATAAATGATCTTTAAGATATCCCCTCTCTCACTCATGTATACTGTACAATGGGCAGCAATGTACTCCATCTTTTTATCCTTGTCAAGGTATTTATATAGGAGTGCCAAGAACCATAAAAGTAATTCACAGCTTTAGGCCATCTGGAATTTAAGAGGCTGATGTGTAGGAGGTAATGATTTGTCCTTGTTCTTCAGAAGAAGTCATGGCAAAGTCTTTGTACTAATGTTAGCTGTCTCCCGTTTTAACCTGTGACTGAAACGAAGTTCTCCAGAAGCCTCATGAATGATTGCACAAACACGATTTTACAGCCCGCGGCCGTTCCGGCCGTTAGGGCTGGGAGAGCGCCTTTGCCTCCCAGCCAGAAGAGGCAGAGAGCATTTGGCGCCAAAAGCGCCACATACGGGACTCAGGAGGGGGCGGAGCAGTGAAGGCTTAAAGCCTGGCTCCGCCTTCCCTCCTCAGCAGTCCCGCGCGTTCGTCGGCGAGGCTCGTTGGCGGTGCGGCTGCCTGAAGCAGAGACCGCATGGCTGAGCTCTTTGTCGGGGCGGGAACCGACCGAGCTGGAGGCCTGCCGGCATGAGGGGAGGCCCTGCGGGGACTGCTTACATGCGGCGGCGCCACTGCCGCCTTGTGCGAACCTCCGGCGGCGGTCACGGCGGCGAATGCGGGGGGCAGCCAGGGCTTGGGGGCCAGCATCGGTGGTTGTTTGGGGGCCGTGCAAGGCTGCGGCGCGGCCGCCCCCCCCCCAGCCCGGGTCGCGGTGTGGCTCGGCACTCTCGGCCGCTTACAACACTGTTTTGGGCAGAAGGAAGCTGCGTCGCTGCCTTGTGCGGCCCTCTGACGACGGTCGCGGGCGGCTCTGGATGCAGCGGGGGACGGCCGGGCCTTGGGGCCAGCATAGTAGTGGTATTGGGGCAGTGTGAGGTTGCGGCGCGGCCGCCCCCACCCCCCGCTCAGGTCGCGGCGTGGACCTCCACTCTGAGGCCGCTTCCAAAACACTGTGATTGGGAAGTATGGAGCCGCGGCTGCGCTCCTCTAAGGGGGTCGTTCATGGGCATCTCGGCATTCTCAGATGGCATGCCAGGGAGTTCTACAGGAGTTGGGTGAATTTCTAGAGGGGAAGGTGCTCAAGGAGAGCATTCAATATTCCCTCTGTGAGTAAGAATTCTTCTTGGGGAGCTACGGGCATTAAAGTTGTGACCAAGCGATTTGGTTGCTGCATAGGTTAGTTTGCTCTGGAGCCATCCTACCTGAGCTAGGACAAAAAATGTATGTGTCACAGGCTGAGGAACTGTGAGCTGGGTCAGACTGGCTCAGCTTAGGGGAACGCTGGTCGCATGCCATGTACGCCAGTAGTGGGGGGCAAAAGTGCTCGTGTGTGGGGGTGGCCTAGTTAGCTGGCAAAGCTCAGGGCCTTTCCCTTTATTCCCTTGGCCTATAGGGCCCGGGTTGGCCGATCGTCAGATCTTTGAAGCTCATCAGTGTTTACCTGGTTAGTACTAGGTTGGGAGACCACCAAGGAAGTAAGAGGTTGCTCGGCAGAGGCAGGCAATATATGCGTTACAGTTTGTTCTTGGGTCCTCTGGGGGCCACTCAGGGTTACCGGGGTTCCCTCCCACCTTCCTTTGTTCAGGGAATTTGGCTCAGTGGA
>NW_015165844.1:833556-834798 GCF_001447785.1 Gekko japonicus | reverse complement strand
TAGGTCCTAAGGGGTCCTGTGAGTACAGTCTTTGTGCCTTGCGGCATGGGGCGGGGAAAACGGACTGCCTTCGGGATGGCCCTGTTTAGGTCCTCTCTTTGAACCTTTCTATAGTGGGCTCCCACCCGGGGCAGGGTGCTCGCCCTATTGAAGAGGTAAGGGAGGGGTCTTCGACCTCTGGCCTTGACCATACCGCATGCTGTGTTGCCCTTGCCGTTGGTTACAGTTAAAGTTGTCAGTTAATAAAGTGGCCCTATAGTTAAACCCAACACTTGTGTCTGCCTCGTTATTTCTGGCTTGGGTGGCAACAGGAAGATTTGCTCAAGGGCACTAATGCCAGTTTGTGATGCTTCTGAAGTACCTAATTTGAGGTCTTGGTTCTGGATTATAAAAACAGTTAATGATCAGGCCTCCTAAATTCAGCTGGAAGATTGCAAAGCAATGGAACAAGACTATATGTGTCATTTGTCATTAACTAGGGCTGGCTCCCTCATGAATGTAGTCTTGATGACTGCATATACATTTAATTGCTCACAATTTAATTTATATAATATGAGATAATATTAAGTTATTAATATGTTACAGTTACATTACCATAATAATATTGGGTTGGATCAGTCCTGCAATCTCACCCTATTCCCTTCCATTCTCTGGGGTTCCAGCATATCTTTTTTGGTGGTCAACAATAATGGGTTTTACCAGTGGAAAACCCATTATTCTTATATAAATATCAGCATATAGCTTAAATCTTCAGAAGAAGGGGTGGTAATTTTTTTACCAATTTTCCTTCCCTAATGGCAAATCCCCCCCCTTTGCTTCCTTCACAAGAGGAAAGGAAATGGGAAATTCCCATCCATCAAATTCATGGATGACTGGACACACCGGCATATATATAATACATGTGTAAAATAACCCTGTTTTGAGAATGAAAAGCAGTATATACATTGAACGAACTGCCATATACACATAAATAACATGATGGGAGTCCCCTTCTTTGTGATCGTCAGGAGGATCTCCAAGGCTTGTTTGTTTGCCAGGGTTTTTGAGGAGGTTTGAATGGCAGGCATCTTTTTTTTGGGGGGGGGAGAGATTTGGCAGTTGTTATTTTATTCTGTTTGTAACTGGAAATGTTTTTAAACTGTTATTGTAAGTTGCCTTAAACCACAAGGAAAGGCAGGGTATAAGTGTTTTAATGAATAAATAAGTGTGTGAACTGATTATCTTGTAAAACTTGTATCTGTG
>NW_015165844.1:833168-833465 GCF_001447785.1 Gekko japonicus | reverse complement strand
AAAAATTGTATCTGTGCCCAGAGAGAGAGAGAGAGAGAGAGAGAGAGAGAGAGAGAGAGAGAGAGAGAGATGATTTATTCTGAGTCAGAACATTAGTCTAATATAATCGCTCTAGGTCAATATTGTCTACTCTGTCAATGACTCTTCCAAGATCTTTCCCCATATCTTCTATCTCAGACCCCTTAATGGATCATTCAGTGGCAACCCAGGATTCTCAACTCTGTATCTGCCACCAATATTTAAAGCAGTTAATAAGGCAATTCACTTCTACCTACTTTAGGGAAAGCTTATCAAGAA
>NW_015165844.1:825936-833156 GCF_001447785.1 Gekko japonicus | reverse complement strand
CCTGCTGATGCCATTTGGCACATTTCTCACTCATCTTTCTACCATAATGGAACTCAAGGGACTATTCCGGCGGGTGCCATTTGTTACAGCTCTCATTCATCTTTCTAACATAATGCAACTTAAGGGACACATATAAGGTTCCTAGTAGGAATAAACCAATATATGCCCATTTCCATTCCTTTTTTTTTAACTTCATAGATTATCATGATCACTACACTTTGGAATGAAAACGCTAGCATTGATATATGGGATAGTCTAGATTTTATTGATAGCTGATTTATGTAAATATTAATCACCCCTCCCCATTTAGTGGAGATCACCACTAACAGGCAAGCTCTGATGGCAGCCTGTATTTATGCACAACTCCACTCTAGCTCCATCCTTGCTCATACTAGCCTGCACTGAAAACTGCATCAAGAGGTTCCAAGCCTCACTGCCCTTCCCCATATGCTCTCCCATATGCTGTGGAGCACCAAGGGAATCCCTCCAGAAACCCCAGCCATACAGCCAATATTCAGGTATCTTAGGAAACTTCCCTTCCCTTCATCCTTAGGTGTCCCAGGGTGCCCACCAATTCTCCCTATCTGTATACTCACAAATTGTACAATTCCTGGAATCTCTGGTTAGAGCTTCTCATCCTCAAGAATTAGTCCCTAATTATTGTACCCAATCCTTCTGAACAAAGCAAAGCAGGTGGAATAAAGACCTCCTTCTAGGACAGTCTGAAGGAAATTACAGGGAAATTCAAATTATTACGGTTCGTGATCAGCATAAGATCAGTTACAACAATGTACATGAATCTGATAAGTTTTAGGAAGTACACAATATTTAAAATTACTGAGTGGCCTATGCATTTTAAAGTCACAGAACAGATTGAACAAAACATCTACCTGTTATGATTCAGCTACATCCTGTGTTAATTCCCTGCAAATTCTGCATGATGTTGCAAGAAATCTGGCACAGGGGAGTGCGAGCTGAGGATTTGTGTCTGAAAGGAACTTCCTCATAATTTCAGATTCAGAGCAGGCAGAAAACCTCCCAAGCAAGGGTGCAATAATCTTTGCACGGATTTCCTGGTAGAAATTGCAGTGAAGCAAGATATGCTCATTTGTCTCGATCTTGATTCGACTGGCTTTCGAGCAAGGGAACCTTTACCTTTACCTCCCTGTTCCACACGGGCAAACCCTCTCTGCTAATGGGATCTTCCTATAACATCCTTCCACTACTGCGGAGGGGAGTATATTCCATCTAGCTATAGAGTAAGCCCTGCAGTGGGATGGGACCTCTAACAGTGATAAGTAGGCTGCTGGAATTACAACGTATCTAGTGTTCTTTGACGCCAGGAAATTTGAAACTCTGCTGATATCTCCCTGCCTTTCGGTATTAAATATCCTTTGCTTGACCAGGGCCTTTGCTTGATCTAAGGGAATTTTTAAGGGAAACTCTAGGGAGAGGCCTAGCATGTTCAGTTTGTGACAGACTGCCTTTAACCAAGTGGATCGAAAGCCTTCCCAGAGAATTAATGATGTCAGGTCTTGGGAGGAATGGTTTAGCTTAAACCATAGATTAATAGATGCGAGGCTTACCCTAGCCTCTAATCTAATCATACTGGAATCTAGGATCAGGCTTGCATTCAATACACATCTGGGGAATCGAAATACTGCTCTTAAAAATTTCGATTGAGTTCTTTCTAATGGGGCAAAACATGAAGATGGTGGGCCTAACATCGTCTCATACAGAAATTGGGAGACCGTTTTGGATTGATAAAATCTGAGAGCTGCTGGAATATATTGCCCACCGTTTTTATAGAAAAATCTATAAATTCTTCTATAAAAGTACCAATTTTTTACTTATATTGGCCACATAATCGTGATGGGCCTTCCTCATCCCAGAAGACTGGATCATCACACCCAAATATTTAAAACCCATTACCTGCTTGATTTTATGGCCATTGATGCTCCAAGCCCTAACTTTAGGTCTCTTACCAAAAGACATGATTTTAGACTTTTGGTAATTAATCTCTAAGTGGTTCATGTTACAATAATGACTGAATTCCTTCAATGTCCTTCTAAGGCCAACAGGGGTTTTGGATAACAAAACTGTGTCATCGCAGTCTGAAGGAGAATATGTTGTCAAAGGCTTTCACAACCAGAGTTCATTAGTTGTTGTAGATTTTCTGGGCTCTATGGTCATGGTCTTGGCATTGTAGGACCTGATATTTTGCCAGCAGCTGTGACTGGCATCCTCAGAGGTATAACACAGAAAGATGGAGTATTCTCTGTGTCAACGTGAGAAGAAAAATGGTAGGCAGGTAATTTATATCTATTCCAGAAGGTGGGGTAGGGCTGAGTCATTATCTTGTACGAGTTCCCCAGGCTGTGACATGCTAATGGAGGAGCTTTCCTCCATTAGCATGTCACAGCCTGGGAAACTCCTACAAGATAATGACTTCGCCCTACCCCACCTTCCTGAGTAGATATAAATTACCGGCCTACCATTTTTCTTCTAACCTTGACACAAATTCCTGCTCAGTCCCCAAAGGTGAGCTGATGAATGATCTGATTCCATGTTCAGTTTAGGGTGGATGGAATGGGCAGTATAGTAGCAAAAGCCTGTAAGCAGGAAATGGAGTTGACTTAAATAGCTGCTCCAGCATTCCAATCAGGGGTCATTTCGTAGAAAAAGAGTTAGGGGGACTCATTAGCATAACTCATTAGCATATGCCACACCCCCTGACATCACCGGAAGTGTGTCCTCCCCACAGCCAGCGGCGACCTCCAGCGGGCACCAGCAGGGAGCTCCAGGCCCCGCCCTCCCACACCTCACCCGGGGGGATGGCGTCCCCCCGCGTCCCCCCCCAAATGACCCCTGATTCCAATTATTGGTTGATCCATGAGGTACTCTATCTGAGACCCTGGAGAGCTGCTGCCATTCAGAGTGGAATGGTTTGACTCAGAAGATCAATGGTTTGGCTCAGAGGAAGGCAGCTTTGTGTTTGTATATTTAACTTCAGACCACACCCAATTACCAGGTATTGCTGCCCAGCCACTTAACACAGTGATTTAATAATACATTAGGTTTTGGTACCTGATGAAAACTATTTACTTTGACTTCTTGTGTTTTGTTGAACAAGTTTTATTAGGATTGCCAGGTCTGGGTTGGAAAATACCTGGAGACTTTGGGGGTGGATTCAGGAGAGGGTGGGGTTTGGGGAGGGGAGGGACCTCAGCATGGTAGAGTGCCATGGAGTCCACCCTTCAAAGCAGCCATTTTCTCCAGGGGAGCTGATCTCTGTCAGCTGGAGACCACTTGCAAAAACAGGAGATCTCCAGGCCCCACCTGGAGGCTGGCAACACTAAGTATTATTGCTGGTATTTTTTTAATTCTGTGCTGAAATTGTAGCAGTATATTTATGCTGCTACTCTTTTATTCTGCCATGTTATTAATATTGCAGTATAATTTTTAATGTTTTTGTTGATAGTATTGTAAACCACTTTCTATTATTAAGAGGCTCTCCAAAAAAGGGAAGTGTACAAAAGAGGTAGGCTTGGTTCTTCAACATTCTCCTCCGAGTTCTTGTTTGATCATTAAAATGTCTAATATTTTCTAAATACGGCAACATTTGCCAAATAATGTCCAAATATTATGGTATGTATTTATGATTTTATGATGCATGATTTGAATATATAACATTCAGCATTATTTAGTAGTTGACAAGCAGTGATATTTTGCATGTGGCAGCATCTGGCGGTTGGCATATAGTGGTGTTTAGTGCTGGCTGACAGCTTATGAGATTTTGTATTCTGACTCTTTCTTGAGTAGTCAACACAAATTTCACACACAAATGTGACAGGCTAATGTGGACAATCTAGAGAACCTCCAGTAGCTACGAAGATTTGTTTCAGCTTCAAGGCAGAAACTCTCACTCTCCAGCAGCTAGAGAAGCACCTGTTAAGCATTTCTTCATGGGCCAGTCACTTAGGGAGTGCTAGTTAAATCCTCCTCAATGGTCCTAAAGCCAAACTCGGCCTGCCACAGCTTTTATTTCTGTTGATGAAACTTTAGGAAAATCTGATCACAGATCTCACAGTCACTTGTCTAACAATGTCTGCTTGTTTTCTTCCAAGTCTAGCATGGGCGGGGGAGCACTTTAGCTAGCAAAACCATGCAGGGCTGGAAATGTTAAACTCCCGTTTCCTTCTCCATGGGACCTGCAGAAACTTGTCATGGATCTCTTAGACCGATTTCACACAAGATCTACACTGCAATCGCACCTCCCTTTGCCCCGCTTCTAATGGTCAATTTCCCACTCAAAGCCACATGGACACATTTTGACCCATGGCTTTGCCCGATTTTCCCCGCGGTTTCGTGATCCTCAAAAAACAGGATCACGACCACGCGGGGGAAATCAGGCGAAGCCGCGGGTCAAAATGTGGCTGCGTGGCTTTGAGTGGGAAATTGACTAATAGAAGCAGGGCAAATGGAGGCGCGACCGCGGCGCAGCTCTTGTCTGAAATCGGTCTTAGTGTTTCATATACTTTGACCCTTAGATGAGCACATGGTAAAGACCCTTTGGGAAGCTTTGTTCACTGGGCAGTTTAAATGGACATGTGCTTTTTTTCAAGGATGCTTTGTATGCAGCACTTGGTTACTGAAACCCCTATACAAAGTGTATGTCCCTTGAGTATGCTGAGAAATATACATGCATGTTTATTTTCTCTTCACAGAACATGCACAAAAGGATCCCTTTGGTGTATTTCTCTAAGAAAAAGCATGATTTAAAGGGCACACCAATGGATGTGAGATATTTGGATTTTGTATTCAGCTATAGAGACACAGACTGATTTCACACAAGAGCTGTGCCGCGGTCGTGCCTCCCTTTGCCCCACTTCTATTGGTCAATTTCCCACTGGAAGCTGCGCGGCCGCATTTTGACCCATGGCTTCACCCAATTTTCCCCACGGTTTAGTGATCCTGTTTTTTGAGGATCACAAAACCACGGGAAAAATCGGGCAAAGCCACGGGTCACAATGTGGCCACTCGGCTTCCAGTGGGAAATTGACCAATAGAAGCGGGGCAAAGGGATGCGCAACTGCGGCGCAGCTCTTGTGTGAAATCGGTCAAATTGTCAAGAGAGAAAAGGGCAGCAGTAAGGAATTAAATCCATGAAACCTGAAGACAGCTGGTGGAGCTTGGTGGCTAACAAAATGAGGCAAGAAGTACCTGGTTCCACTCTCTCCTCATCCAAGACCTTAGACTGTTCCTTCATCCTCCCATCTGTGTGACAGGGACATCAATTTTACCATAAAGGGTGGCAGCAATAATGCATGTGAATTACTTTGAACACTCAAAAAGAGCACTATAGAAATGCAAGGTGTTTTCTATTAAGTACATTAGAGAATAAAAACCCTTGGACAACTTGATTTGGCCTATTTCCTTTGAAAAAGCAGGGCAAACACAGAACATTCATATTTATCAAGTGATTGGCATGGGAGTAGGCAGACTGGAAGTATGGCAGTCTGCTTGTAGATCTGAGAAAATATAGGGGGAGATGAAAATAATGAGCCTGGGATTCAAAAGGTTCCCTTTAATGTGATCAAGTTGTTGTTGTTTCAGAACAGGAGTTAACCACAGGAGTTTGCTGTTTAGCCATGATGGGTCATGTCAGACTTGGAATCCTCTTGATTGCCCATTGAGATAACAGCACGCACCGCACTCTAGACTTCTGGCAACATGAATCAAGTGTTAAACATATTTCCCTTAATGAGCACACCAGACTGGAACACAAACTGGGGGAGGAGAGGGTCATATCTTCATGTTTATTGAGCTGCCCTGAAGTATCTTGCTTTTTAATTCAACATCCTTAAGTCTTGTTGTGAATAAGAAGTATCACACAGTGCTTGAGATTCAGCAGGCACCGTGGGTTTTGTGAATACCAGCTACAGATCAGAGTAAGAGTTCAGTAGCACCTTAAAGGCTAACAAAATTTGTGGTACACTGGTAGGGCATGAGCTTTCGTGAGTCACTGCTCACTTCATCAGATACCAAGCAAACAGTGAGCTTCCTCCAAGCTGTGGAGTCTTGTGAGCAAAAACTCTACTTTGGCCCCGGTCACACAGGCTGGAAAATGCGGGGGGGACACGTGGCTGTTTGCCCCGGGGCAAAATAACATGCGGTTGTAGGAACAGACGTCCCGGGGAGGTCCCGTGGTTAGGGGGGAGGTGCCGATCAGACGGCTAGGCAGCAGCAGGACTACTGAATGGCCGGCGGGACATCACGGCCCGGACAGGCCCTGCGGAAGAGCACCGGGTCCCGCGGGCTGCCGGCACTGGAGGCCAGGACGAGGAGGCCAACAGGACAGACACCCCCGCCCTCGGGGTGATCCAGGAGATCCTCCCAGCTCCACTCAGGAGGTCTGGAAAGGCACTTCGTGGAGCCACCCACACGCGTGCTCCTCCTCCTCCGCCGTCAAAACCGGGAGGCGACGCTGATGGCCAGGAATGACACCCGGCACCACCTCCGCCCCCAATGGCGGAGAAACCTGGCCCCGGCCTCAAGGACCAGCCACCCCACCGGAGTGAAGCACCGCGGGGGCCCCCCACCACCCGCCTGCCTGCCTTTCTCTACTCAGCCTCACCACCCCCTCCGCAGGGCGCCCCGGTCTGCCACGACGGCTGCTCCCCCCCGCGTTCCTCCTCCTCCTGTGGCCAACGCCGCTTCCTCCTTGTGCACATGCGCCGTTGGGTGCCTTTGTGCATCCTGGAGACTTGGGGGGGGAACCCTTGATGGGACATGGGCGGGCGCCTGATGCCACTAACTACCACCGGAAACGCGATCAGCTGCCTGCCCTTGCCCCGCAGTTTCCAGAAACTAGTACCTCGGAGGTACTAGTTTTTTAAACCGCATCTTCGGCGGGAAACCTCGAGTGAGCCACAGGAGCTCTACGCTTCCCAGATGTGGTGGTGTGATCGTTTCCGTAAAAGAAGAAGAGATTGGATTTATACCCCGCCCTTCACTTGGAGTCTCAGAGCAGCTTACAAACTCCTTTCCCTTCCCCTCCCCACAACAGACACCCTGTGAGGTGGGTGGGGCTGAGAGAACTCTGACACAAACTGCTCTTTTTCAAGGACAGCTGTGCCAGAGCTTGTGACTGACCCAAGGTCACATCAGCAGGTGCAAGTGGAGGAGTGGGGAATCAAACCCGGTTCTCCCAGATTAGA
>NW_015165844.1:817867-825821 GCF_001447785.1 Gekko japonicus | reverse complement strand
TCCCTACTACAAATTTTGTTAGTCTTTAAGGTGCTACTGGACTCTGACTCTTTTCTCCTGCTACAGACAGGCTAACACAGCTACGCATCTTGATCTAGCTAAAGATCAGTTAGGTTGGTATGCTGAGGAGCCAAAGGAAAGCTCTAGCCTTTTTCCCAGTTCCACTTTTTGCCCAAACTCAGATAGACAAATGGCTGGAATTAGGCCTCATGTTTTTCTACAGCAGGCCCTGTGCCGTTTCTCCAAGCCAAACATACAGCAATAGCCCTGAAGAGGGGGATGGTTTTTCCTCCCCACCCAAAAGGTCTGCATTACTTCCTTCTCTCTTCACTCCTGAAACCAGTCTTTCATCTTAAGAGGACAGAAAATATCAGAAACAAAACATTGGGCCTACTGCCAGAATGGGGAGACCTATGCAATTCAGCTGTTGTAAACCAGACCAGCCCATCCAAAATCAGTGGCTGGTTATGCTTATCTTATAGGAATGAATTATATCAAATCTCTTGTGTGGAAGAAAGACATGTGCTTGGTGGGCTTACCATTTGCCCAGTGGCAGCAGGCAATCTCACACCTCGACTCTCAGTCCTCTTCCCTGAGGAGAGGGAGAAAACATGGGTGGGATGACATGAATGGTGACACTCTAGGACCTTAGAGATTGAGGGAATTCCTGGAGCATCACCGGGAAGAGATGTCCCGTCCATCACTCTGGAGAAGATATCACATTCCCCTGAAACCCCACCTTCCCCAGGTGCTGCCCCTGAATTCTCCCAGACTTTTCCAGTACAAGACTGGCAACCCAAGCACTCAGGCATAGTACTGAGCTGTAGGTGCTCCCCATTTCTGGAGTGAGGATCAAACTAAACAATGGATGTGAGGCCTAACCCTATGTTTTCAAAGGTAATGGAAAGTAGGATACTTTGAGGGAGAACCACTGAGTTCACAGGAAGCACACTGGGGTGAAAGGATGGGTCTAACCTTTCTTGTCATCCCCCCTCACTCCTGAATAGGTTTGCCAGGCTTAAACCAGCAAATGCCAGGAGATTTTTGTGAGGCAGTGTCTGGGGAGGATGGAGTTTCAGGGGACAGGGTGTCACATCCTCTTTGATGCTTTAACAAATCCCTCCAATCTCTGTGGTAAAGACAATAATGACTGGGGAACTCTCTAGCGTGCCACAGATAATGTGATGTCACTTCCAGGTAATGCTGTAGGAATCTCTCTGCAGGGTTGCCAGGTCTCCCCTTTGCTGCAGTGGGGGGCTCCTTGCTGGGACTTTTTTTGCTGTGTGTGCTTTGCACGCGCAGCATGATATCACGTCATCACACTAGGGCCATCACATGATGACACTTTAGCATTCAGAGCAAAATCTCTATGGTAACCATAGAGTTTCCCCCCTGAATGCTAGAGCATTGGTGTGCGGTGGCCCCAGAATGATAATGACACTACTGGTGATGTCATTGCATTGTCAGCGTCTCCATGGGACACTACTGTTTGAGGGTGGTGCTTCCCCCACCAGCTGGCTGGTGGTAATTGAAGGCCCTGAAATCAGGGGATCCCCTCACCCCACCGGGGGGATGGCAACCCTATCTCTCTGTGGTGTTTACCTTAGTGTTTGGGAAAATTTCTAGAGCGTGTCTTCATTTCTCCCGATCCTCAGCTCATCAAAAGCAGAATATTGCTACTGAGCCTAGGGAATTTGCCCACCGCAGGCTGACAAATGGCAAGCTTACTCCTTGACTCTACAAGTGCTGCTCTTGTTAGCAAAGCTGGGGAATTAGACCAGTCCCACATATGCCTAGTTGCATTCTATGAAGTTTGTGGCATCAAAAAGTATTGTAAGGAGCATTAAGTAACCCTAGGCCATTCAGCAGCAGGGAGGCTTTTAGGATATAAGTGCTTACAGGCAGAGGACAACACAGCAGCAAAAGGAATAACAAGGGCTCTGATCAGCAAAATGCATAAATTGCAGCTCTCCTTAGAGTTGGAATGGACTAAACACATGCTGTATTGGCCCAGGCAGCCAAGGACACTTACGCACATGAGCAGGCCTGGGACTGGGGGTGGCCGTTCTCCAGAGGACCAGCATACCAAGCAGTGCGTTAGCTCGTGTCCAAGGTGCTGGAATGGCTTCTGCAAGATCAGGCTCAAAGAAGTAGCTCTGTCTGGAGCTGCTGATTGTCCTCAGCCCCCTTCATAAATCACTGTTCATACAATTGCTATTTTTTAGCAGTCTTTGATCTTAAAACAATCAGATGAGCAGATCAGAAATAATGCACTATGGTGCCAGTTCAACAGAATGGCCCAGAGTGTATGATCAGTGCTTGCAAGGAGATTTTACAAGATTTGCTTGACAAGGGTGGGTTTGGGGTTAATGGTTATGTCAGAACACACCAAGCTGCCTTTTTAAGAGTCAAGCCAATTCAGCCATCCAGCCTACTCCACATTCCTGGCTGGCTGGTAGAGGCTACCCAGTGTCTTTCTTACAGTGCTGCCATGGTCTTTCCTTTAAACATTTCCTTCAGGGTACAAACCTAATGTTGGCCTAAGCCACTGTGCCACTCCTTTCCTGGGCCCCATTTCTTTCTCTGCTCATGTGTACAGTACTTGCTGGAAAATATACCTTTTTTTTTCATTTTCAGTTTTTGGTAGAACTCAGCAGTTTCTTTGTGGAAGTGATCTTTCCTGAAAAGCTCTTGTGGTAGGAATACTCAGCGATACAGAATATTAGAATTGTGCATACAGGACAGTAGTGAATATTTGCTGTGGCTCTTTGTAGCTCTCCTGGTTGTGACATACAAGAAGATATTGAGAGCCAGTAGGATCTGGGAGACAAGGTGAAGTGCACCATCAAGTCACAATGGACTCATGGGGACCTCATGAAATTCCACCTCGTGGGGGTTTCAAGGCACTAGAGGAGCAGAGGCGGTTTGCTATTGCCTTCCTCTGCATAGCAGCACCAGTCTCATCCAAGTACCAACCCTGCTTACCTTCGAAACTCTGATGAGATCAGGCTAGTTTGGGCTAGAGGCTCAAATCCCCATTCTGCCACGGAAACATGCTGGGTGAACTAAGTGGGCTGGTCACACCTACTCAGCCTAACCGACTTCAGTGCTTGCTGTGAAAAGGGGAGAACAAAGTTGTAAACTGATTTGGGTCCCCATTAGGGAGAAAAGTGAGGCATAAACAAACAAATCAATGAACAAACATGGTTTGATTTTAGACTTGGTGGAGTTAAGACCATTGCAGTCTGCAGGCTTCTTTGAATGTTGCAATCAAGCAGCGCAGTGTCTCTATCGATAAACTGAAAAGACATGCATAGGATTGCAGTCCTGATGGCCTGAAGAAGAGTTTTGTAGGTCTCAAAAGCTTGCACAGTAAAGTGTCATTAGATTGGTCCTATTAAAATGTATGTGGATTATGCCCTAACATTGGCTTCTCTAGAACAGTAAGAATAATTTTTAAAACCCTGTTGATTAACAGCCCAGCTTTCAACAACGTGTTCAGACATCAGCTGCATCCTCGCTTTAAAATATGGCATCCAGGCCTGGGAATTTACATGATGCTTGTTTGGGAGAGCTTTGTGTGTATGTGTGGTTGGGTGTTTTTTAAAAGGAAGTTTGCAGGAAACTGCTCTGGGCTTAGCTATTTTTAAAACTTCAGGAATGCAATAAAAGCGACTGGCCACTTAATGGAAATAAATTAATATTGATTTTCTCACAGTGACTAGGAGCCAAGGAAAACAAGCCTTAAATTAGGAAAGTGGGACCATAAGGCAGCCAAGATCCCAAGGAAACATAACAGTTTTGGGTAATGGTTTAAACAACAAAGAACTAGCATATGATTGACTAGTACATTAGACCCACAACTAGGGGGAAATAACTAATGGAAGGGTTCATTGTGGCAGACAGTCTGGACTGCTATTATACCTCTTCTTGCATACCACAAGGCAACTATAAAATCATTGGTTGTCCTTCTTGGGCCTTCTTTCCTATAACAAGGGCAACATTACTGGATCTTTCAAAACCAGGTGTTTTTCTCTTCTTCACCCTCAAATTGCATAGCCATGCTGGAATGTAGAATTACAAATATATAAATCCGTATGGTCAAAGCAATGGTATTCCCAGTAGTAATGTATGGCTGTGAGAGTTGGACCATAAGGAAGGCCAAGCACCGAAGAATATATTCTTTTGAATTATGGTGCTCTTGAGAGTCCCTTGGACATCAATGAGATCAGATCAGTCAATCCTAAAATAAATCAACCCTGACTGTTCCCTGGAAGGCCAGATACTGAAGCCGAAGCTCAAATACTTTGGCCACTGAATAAGAAGGGAGCACTCACTGGAGAAGACCCTGATGCTGGGAAAGATTAAAGGTCAAAGAAGAAGGGGACGGCAAAGGATGAGATGGTTAGACAGTGTTATCGAGGCAATGAACATGAAATTAAGCAAACTACGGAGCACGACGGAAGACAGGAGGGCCTGGCATGATGTGGCCCATGGGGTCGCAAACAATCAGACTCGACTGTGCGACTGAACAACAACAACAACAACATGATATAACAGCATTTATGGAATGTTGTACGTTTTAAACAGTTCAGTGCTATCAGATAGCATCACTGAAGCTGTAAGAGAAGTTTATATATATATATATTAGGTTAGGACCCTGCCATCCTGACCTGGATGGCCAAGGCTATCCTGAGTTGATCAGAGTTTGGAAGCTAGGCAGGGTCAGCCCTGGTTAGTACTTGGATGGGAGACGACCAAGGATATCCAGGGTCCTATACAGAGGCAGGCAATGGCAAACTACTTCTGAACATCTCTTGCCTTGAAAACCCCATGGGGTCACCATAAGTTGGGTGCAACTGAAAAGCGCTTTCCACCACAACCAGGATCTTATGCAATGTGAACACTGATGAGTTTTTAGTGCAAGTCAGCCACCAGTTATCATTAGAAATTAATCCATTTCTGTGAGTAGACCACTTGCATAGACCCTTAGTGATGAAAGGTGGTCTTTTTACTAGCCTCTTCCACTGAGAAGTGTCTTTTGGCAATCATTTCGAATGCATTCCAAAACACTAGCACCAAGTACATCTACCAATAAGGAACTGTAAGGTGAAAGAAATCAGAGACTGCTGAGACTTCTCCCATAGTGCCCTCCAATTCATTCATCTTTTCCATTCACACTCTGAAGATCCCCAAATAATTTTTTAGGATCACAAGCATTCTTATAGTTTTAAGTGATGCTCACTAAATAGATTCTTCCAATAAAAATCCCAAGTTATTTAAAATCACAAGATAAAAGAAACAGCATCATATGAAAAGGAACCATAAAAACAATAAGTACACAATGCAGCTATACTTAAAGAGATACCTGAACAATGGATAACAAAGGCTGTGGTTACACAGCAAGTTTATCCCGATTTGTTCCCACTATAGATTTGATCAGGAATATTTTTTTCGGGTTGGGATGACCACACATCGCTCCCTGAACCGCCTGCATTGCGCAACAAGGCTCCAGGCACCATTCAGATAGCCGCACCGCCGCTTGGGCGGCACAGCTTGCTTGCTTGTTTGTTTTTAAAATGGCTTTGTGCATGTGCATATAGTCATGGCCGAATCACCGTTCCCACTGGGACTTGCCGTACTCCCTTGTTCTTGCAGGTTCCCCCCCCCAGCAGCAAACAAAATTAACCGGTGACATACAACTGAGCGCTGGAGTCTATATGTGCGCTTGAACATTTATACATTGAATTTATTCAGTGCAGGATTGTTCGTGCGTACAACGAAGGAAGCTTGTTAAAAAAAATTGCGAGAAGGACGTTCAGATGACCTTATCGTGATCATTGCAAGAGATGGCTGTCCAGATTGGTGAAATTGTGGATTCAGAGCACAAATAATCAGAAAGTACTTGATTTTCTGGGTGTAGGAAAACTCGCTAGGGAACCGGGAGGATTGCACGAGTGAGCCCACATTGGTGCAGGAGACGGAGGCGGGCATCTGATCAGCAATTTTAAATGCAAGAGGGAACAGCGGTGAAACCCAATCAAAATGACTGTGTGACCATGGCCTTAGTCAAACAAATAAGCAGGTAAACCAAAAGGTGAGAGGACCCAAAACATTAAAGATAGGGGGCTCTCTTCAAATGGTGTAAGGCTCGTATAGTTTTGTAATTGGGCATAGATCCAAGTGGGCAGCCATGTTGGTCTGAAGCAGTAGTACAAAATTAGAGTCCAGTGGCACCTTTAAGACCAACAAAGGTTTATTCAAGCTTTTGTGTAATTGGGCATGTTTGTGGTTATTCATAATTATCCTCTGTCCTTGCACATGTTGTTGCAGCTTAATCCTCTGTGACATTTCATTGATATGTTACCATCACATGAATTTCAACCATTAAACAATTTGTACACCATTTGGGAGGTCTGGGGTTTTTTTTGGGGGAGAGGTGGATAATAAAGAAGTAGGACACACAAAATTCAGGGGAAATACACAAACATGGCTTTTCAATGCACTACACAGCTTCCCTGCAATCTCATTTAACTGACAGTTGTTACCATGATTATATAAGCAAGCTTGGGAACAATAAACATTAACCCTGTCATATTTCAGACTTCATTAAAGGATTCCCACCCCCAAATTCCAATGAGGTTTTAAGGAAGGCAAGCAAGTGATTAAAAGACATCCGGCACTGGAGACATGTTCATATAATTAAGAATGTTCATATGCTTTCACACAGGCTGTCTCTGTTTTCTTAATAAGGCAATCTGATAAAGTTGCTGGCTGAATATTAGTAGCTTGTTTAGCAAAAAACAGTGGTGGCTTGTAAATATAGCAGCAGAGTAGGAAATCCTCTCTGGCCTGCTGATTCGCATATATTATACATAAGAGATCAATTTTAAAGGGTGTTTTCCCAAGACATAAATCAAAAGCGATGTTCTATAGTAGTGGGATGCCTTCACTCCAGGTTTGTGTTTTTCTAGAAGAAACAAAACTGATTTTGATGTAGTGGATATATAGTAACTGAAAGGTACACATCTTCCAGCTGGGAGACTGAGTGGGACTGTAATGCTTTAGCAAATTCTACCCTGATTGTCTGATGGTCACTGCATTATTAAGGACTTCAAAATACTGTCTTTTTTGCAGCCCATAGAAAATATGTTATGCTGGTGCAAGTCTTTCTTATATACATCAAATCTCATTTTGAGTCTTATTCTTATATACATCAAATCTCATTTTGAGTTCAAAGGTGCGTGCAGGTCCAGAATTTCTAGATTTGTTTGAAAAGAAACTGGAGGGGAAAAACCGCAAAACTAATACAGATGCACCCACTGACACTCTTTGGGGACAGAAATGAGGTTCCTCTATATCCAGTCTTGGATTGCCAGGGCTCCCCTTGGTCACTACTGAGAGGAGGGTAGAGTCGCCAGCTTCAACTTTCCTAGAGATCTGGGGGTGAAGCCTGGGAAAAGGAGGGACCTCTGTGGGGTACAATGCCATAGAGTCCACTCTCCAAAGCATCCATTTCCTACAGGGAAACTGATCTCTGTTGCCTGGAGATGAGCTGTAAATCCAGAAGATCTCCTGGCCCCACCTGGAGGCTGGCATACCTAATCCACTCTTAGGGTTGGATCATGCCTAAAATTTCTTCCCACACAAGAAGGAGCAATTTCTGTCAATCTCATTCTTCACTGATCCCCCCCCTCCAAGCTATTCCTGGGAACCTCCATCCCCCAGGAGCAGCATTTCAGGGGGGCATTTCAGGCTTCAGAGGGAGATGGGGGGGGGAGTGCTTCCCTCCATAGAACTTGAGTTGCCAGTTGTAAGTCACCTCAGGAATGAATGGGTGGAGATTTCAGGACTGAAATAATATTTCAAATAAATATTCGGTGTTCAGTTGTGAAAGATTCACTGTGGGCTGGGTAAATACATCCCAGTAATTAGTTTTTACTTATTTAAAGAA
>NW_015165844.1:802381-817833 GCF_001447785.1 Gekko japonicus | reverse complement strand
CATATAGTTGAAGAAACAGAACGGTTTTCAGTTCCTCCGAGAAATATCAATTGCCACTCAGCAATCAGGCATTAAGGGGGTGGGGGCTGCAGCAACCATCCTTTTGATGAGGGAAAAGGAAATCATTGATGGCCCCCATTCAACATTCTGTCTACAACAATAGAATGCCGACCTGTTCTTCATAAACTATGAATAATTCATAGGCAAGCTGCAGGCATATCCAATCAGCTGATTATATGCAAACGGTTTTCACAAGAATGTGAATACAATAGCTGGTGTCCACAGCGGGACCCGTTCGACAGTAGGGTTTCTGAACTGATGGAGTCTTCCCGGCTGGCTCCTCATTGTTCTCTCTGCTCTTGGGCTTTAACATAAAGAAGTTACACCCTTCACTTGATCGGCTTCCTTTGTCCTGCCACAGCACTAGAGGTTAAATGTGAATAAGAAAAGCAATTAAAATAGATCTGTCATCTCATTCAGAATGTGTAGTATGTCATATTCTGTCTAAAAAGTGAGCTGACACTGTAGGATGGTAATTGAGATTCTTCTCTGTTGACAGCTTGTGACTAATATGGAAATTTTCTTTATATGCAACTTTAAATGTGCCAAACATAGACACATATTATAAATGAGGAATCGGAAGACACTTGGGACATGACATATCCAAAGCTTGGTGAAGTTGTCATTCTGTTGGCAACAAACCAGAAAGGTGACAGGAACAGTAGCAGCCAATTTCACAGGGTCAGTTTTACAGCAGAAAAGTTAGTCTGAGTTTATTTGGAGGGAGAAGAGCTGGCAGGCAGCATGGGTCATGATGTTAAATAGACAGTATTAGCAATGAATGCATGGACGTTAATTGAATTTGCAACTGATTACATCCTGGCTCTTTGGTTTTTCCAGGGCATTGTCAACTGCAATCTCTACACACATGGGCACACTTAATAGGAATGGTCTATTGTAGCAAATTAAGTCATGGTGCCTTGAGCCAGTGAGGTCTGAGTGTCAGACTACAGCCTTATGTTCAATTCCCTGCTCAGCCGTGAAGGCTCACTAGGTGAACTTGGACCAGCCTAACCTGCCTCATAGGGATGATGGGAAGATAAAAAATGGAAGAGGGGAGAACCAGATATGCCACTCTGAACAATTTGGATAAAGGCCAAGACAAAAATGTAAATTAAAAAAGGTCGTGAAATTTGCCTTTGGAGGCTAATCTTGTTCCACTGAATGCTAATCCATATGTATTCCTCATGATGATCTAGCAGGACTTTTAAAACAGAACACTATTGACTCTGTAAACCTAGATTTTTCTGCATCTATTTTTGCTGATTACTGGAGATGTGCATGCACAGTGCTTGTTCAATGGCAAGCTTTGATATACATTTTAGCACCTCCATTGATAAGTGCAGTGTAATGTTGTAAGGCTGGGTCAGTGTGTTTCTCCTGAGTTCAGGAGCTATGTGGATGGCTATGCGTTTTGGGTTTCTTGGTCTCCCAGTCTGAAGATTGTAGGGTTGAACTACTGTCATTATGTTGCTCTGCCTCATGACTAGTGAAGAAAGAAGAGAGCTCAAAGGGATTATAGTATGTCCAGAGAACTGGGGTTTTTTGCATGATTTGTCAGTGCACATTACATCTCAGCCAGTCAAAAAAAAAAAAACCTTGGTCAATGATCAATCAAATATTGGTGAAGAATTTCAACCCACTATTCTTGGCCAGGTGTCTGGTGCCACAACTAGAAGAAGGAATCAGCTAAAATCTCCCACCTCTTTCATAAACTGCTACAGAGGGACCTGGGGTGCTAGGGGAAGGTGCTGAGTGTCACTCAGAATAAATTGCTCTGTTTTCAAAAACATGGATCTAACCAGCTATAATTCATAAAAATAGTAAGCTGTGCCAATTACGTGGTGACATGCTTCACTTCAAGAAATATTTGATTGTGGTCAGTCGATCAATATGCAACTCTAGTAGTGACACATAAATAGCTGGTTCAAAATCTGCATCTCATCCCAAATCTAGTCCCCCACTCTGTGAAAAACTACATACCTGAATCTGTCCATGATGTATCCCACTGTTCAAGCCCACCTTGCTGTTTGTTCTCGCACACAAAATTTCAGCTTCTGATGATGGAAAGTGAGCCAGGTAACCTACTGCTGCAAGAAAGTTTTCACTCAGGATGCTGCTTATTTTGTGATGAACATGTCCAACAGTCAAACTTACCACGTTCAACTATATCTATCAGATGTGAGTGGCTCAGTATGGTTCAGCAACAAACAACTCAACAGCTTGCTGTACAGGCTTGCATTGGTTCTTTGCAAAACTGCACACACATGAAAATGCTGCTGATCCAAATAGCAGCAGCCATTAATGTTGCTAAGAACTACTTAAATGGAACCAAATGGTAGGATTGGGTTTTTTTAAACTCACTGTTTATTTATGACTGATTTGTATGGTTTGATTTAATGGTCTTTTAAAACAATTGCCTGCTGAGCACGGCAGTGATGCATCAATGGTGGGAAGAAGAACTCCATTGGGCTGTGTGAAAATGTGCATGTGCAAAAAACCAGTTGCACTGTACAGTCCTGTTAAGAAGGAATAGTTGAAACAACCTGCTAAAAAATGGATGAACAGGCCATCAAAAAATTGGTTCCATGAGTGGCAAATAAAATGTGAGCCAAGCTTGTGGCTGCTCTAGAATCCCTAGTTATCACCATGGGTATGAAAAAAGGCTCACTATAAACAGTGTGGTTCCATGCCTCATCACTTATCATAAAGAGATGTCCCTTCGTGTGCATAGTGCTTTCATTTCCAAATAAATATTGAATAGTTATGGAAATACATTCATATTATCAGTGATTAACAATGTGATTGCAAAATGTGACTGGAACATCTCACATAGTTGCATCCTTGAAAATTGTTATTTTTATCAATGTGCTACTTAAAGTGTATGCCAAAGATGGACCTATACAAATATTACATAAATTCTTGGGATTTTCAATTAGATAAGAGATAATATTTTAAACATGTAAGCTATTACCACTTTCTGAATTTCCTTACGTACTTAAACAACCTATTAATTTCTTTTTTGCTGGCTGTACTTCAGGATACTTAAGCTGAAAAAGAAACCTTACTATTGGTAATGCTATGCTAGATTGCTCTTTAGAATGGTTTTTCATTGTGTTATCTGGACAACCCAGAAAAGAATTACATCTCCAATGCTTCCCCCCCCCTTTTAGAAAGGAAGGTGGAACTAATGATATATTCATACTTTAGACAGCAAAGCAGGTCAAAATGATTCATGTTGCAACAAGGTTCCCAAATATGAGGGAAAATGCACGCCCCCATCCCATTGTTCAGCTGACTAAAGCAACTACTACTGACTTCATAGGAATTCCTATTGGAGATTCAGCACCATGTTACTCAAACTGCCCACCAATTAGACTTTCATGTAGTTGATTCATCATCTGCTTTTTAACCAATCAATCAATTACATTGATTCCATTCATATGAATAAAATATAGGAGGAAGAAAAGTGTGAGAGAACTGACAACATAATAAACAGCTCCAGCTTATGCTTGATTATAAGGTAAAGGTTTCCCTTGCTCGAAAGCCAGTCAAATCCAACTCTAAAGATGCGGTGCTCATCTCTGTTTCCAAGCCGAAGAGCCAACGCTGTCCAAAGACTTCTCCATGGTTATGTGGCTGGCATGACTAGACACCGAGGTGCACGAGACGCTGCTACCTTGCCACCGAAGTGGTACCTATTTATCTACTTGCAATTTCTTGCTTTCGAACTGCTAGGTTGGCAGGAGCTGGGATCAGCCCTGGTCATTGTTTGGATGGCAGACCATCAAAGAATACCAAGGTCGCTATGCAAAGGCAGGCAATGGAAGACCACTACTGAATGTCTCTTGCCTTGAAAACCCAAGGGGCTGCCGTAAATGAGGCTTGCTTCCTGGTAAATGTATATATGATTGCATCCTTAAACAAGGGAGAAGATAACCATCTTTATCTGTCTGTCTGTCTACCTATCTATATATATGAATTAGTAAGTAAATGAAGCAAATAAATCAATTGCTATGAAATAAAATACCAATGACCAAAAAATTTTCAATGCATAAATATTGTATACTCCTGTCTCATATCTTCCTGGAGAGGATTCAACCCATTTTTTGCTTAAGTCATTTGACAGTCAAAATCATCACTTGTTAGGAATGAGATTAGAGTTGGGTGTGTTAAAGATTTGCACTGGGCCCAGAGAAATAATACTTGCACCCTGTATAGATATATTTGATAGTCTCCTCCACACATCATTTCTGGGCCTTGGGACAATTTTGCCCTTAAGCATTTGTGAAAACTCCCTCAACACAGGGAGATATATCAAAGGGAAAAGGGGCTAGCTTAATGGAAGGAACTCCATCATGTGCTTGAACAGTCCCTGCTGTCTGCAAAATTGTCTAGGAGTGAGCAGGCACTAAGTTAGCAAAGCATGGGATGCCTGGACAGATGAGCAGCTACTGGAACAGAACTGCAGGCTGGGTCTGCTTTTTCATACCCATCTGAGACCGCAGCCTCGGGTGCTTAGTGTCAATGGTGCATCTTTTGCATCCTACAAGGCAGGAGTCTCTAATCTCTGCAGTCCCTACTGGAGAAGACAGCTGGAGCCATGCAGAAATTACAAACGTGGGGGGGGGGATGTAAACATACCATTCCATCAATCTGGTGTCTTTTGAAAATCTGTCCTTATGTCAAATACCCAGACTCCTTCAACTCTCTTCACTAAAGAAAGCAAACTATAATTTGCTCTTGTCTAACTCAAGACAAGAGCAAATTATAGTTTGCTCCCCAAAGTCATTCCCCAAAGTGTTTCAAACTCCAGATCCCCTTCTAAAATTACTGTTTCTTTCTAAGCACCAACTACCTGTTCTGAAAGTAAGAACGTGGAAACCTTCCATATGTGTGGCATGATATATTGCAATCAAGCAATATTAACTGTTTTTCATAGAACAAAGTTTGAGTCCAGTGGCACCTTTAAGACAACAAAGTTTTATTCTGGGTATAAGCTTTTGTGTGCACACACGCTTCTTTTGTGTGTATGCACATGAAAGCTCATACACAGAATAAAAAAATGTTGGTTTTAAACATGCCACTGGAATCTAACTTTGTTCTGCTACTTCAAACCACCTGAATCTATTTTTCATAGAGCTACTTTTCTCTTCTTCCTCTTCTTCATTCACCTGTCAAGTCCACCTAGTCAAGGAGTCCAGGTCTGAACCCCATAGGTTCCCAGGGCTAGTGTACACAAGAAACCAGACCTTTATTAAAATTATGAAGTGTATTAAATATTTTCTGAACTACTTTTGTTTCTAGGCAACACAACACTCTAAAAACCTTGCAGCAAAGAAAAGAAAGAAAAGCTAACTTTTACCTTGTGTTAGATGGCACAGAGTCCTCAAAGTTAGTGTGCTTTTCTCTCAGGCTTTTAGCTCAATTATAGTCTCAAGCCAACTGGCATCAGATGACAGTGACAATCCAATCAGGACATGTTCTTGCTGGAATCCTCTAGGGGTTGTGCAAAAAAATCGGTATTTTTCTGGTTCATGTATATTGAACCCAAAAAAATTGGTATTTCCCAATATTCTCGAGTCCCAATACCAGCATAGTATTTGGTTTCAGTAAATATTCAGGACTGCCAAATTTCTTAGCTTTATTATACCCCATGGGGACCATTATTGTCAATGATCCCCATAGGTTATAATGGAGAATCAATCCAGGGGAATCTGGGGCTCTGGGGAGCTGTTTTTTGAGGTAGAGGCACTAAATTTTCACCCCCCCCCCCAGTTTCAAAAAGACTGTACCAGAGGGTCTATGGACCCCAGAAGAAAGTGCCCCCATCCTCCATCGTTTCCAATAGAGGGGGGAAAGCATTTAAAGGATGCCTTCTCCAAGTCATGTGGCTCTGCAGCGAGTAAACTCCAAAGGCATTTAAAAGACTTGCAGTCCCTTTAAATGCCTTCTCCAAGCTGAGAGTTTACTCCAAAGGCATTTAAAGGGACTGAGAGCTCTTTAAATGTTCTTTAACTGTGGCTATTCAGTGGTCCCATTTTCGGATGCCATTTTCGAATAGTTGAATTTGTAGCTCACTCAGTAACTGACTGAGGAAATACTTGAAAAATATCAATAAGGTATTTGGGGGGTGTTTTTTTCAGCTTGGTTTATACCAAGCACCAACTCCTAATCATCATTTCTGTTCCCCCCCCCATCCTGTAGACCACAGGTTCTCAAGAGCCAAGTATCACATTCCTATGTTCTTGAAGATGATAAGGGCCATGTAGGCAGAGAGATCCAATTACTGACACCTGCAAGATGGAATCGGGGTGCTTTGCCTCACAGGCCCCAAGTTCAGTTTTGGAGAAAATAAGTCTGGCTAGTTTAGCAATGCCAGGGGAGGGTTAATCATACTATTGACCTGGAAGGTCAGAATGTAGGAAAGTGAAAGAGTCACCCAACCCAGACATGTAGAAGGCACTGGAGGCTACCCCAGAAGACAGTCCTCATCAGGGGTGTCAAACATGCAACCTGTGGTCTGGATCCAGCTTCTGCAGGGCTTCTATCTTACCCTTGAGTAGCTGGCTCTCTACTGTTTCCTTCACCAGTTCTACTACTGCTGTGTCACAGCATGCTTTGCCAGGCTCTCTCAATTGCGCAGGAGAGATAAATAGGCAAGTCTCTGTTCTTTGCATTGGTTGAGGCTCCTCCCTCTCTTCTTTCCAGGAGGAGGGAGGGAACAAGCCAGACCTTGCTTTCTACCCAGGCTCCCTTAGTTGCACAAGAGACAATAGCAAGTCTTTCTTCCCTTCCATTGGCTGAGGCTCCTCCCCTTCTTCCCCTTTGCTTGGCTGCCTCAATTACAGAGGAGAAATACAAGTCACCTTTAAGACCAACAAATTTTTATTCAAGGTATGAGCTTTTTTGTGCCTTCCTACAATGTGTGCATATTTTGTTGGGCTCCTTATGCCCTGTCTCTCTGTGTGTGTTTTGTTGGGCTCATTATGCTATGGCTCTCCTGGGTGCAACTGAGTTTGCCTCCCCTTTATCATTGTATTCATGCCATCATGATCCAGTCTTTCTGAGTAGGAAAGCAATGTGAACTATTTAGATGAGGAATAACAACAAATCAGTGAGGTGAATTAGGCTGAGAGTGTGTGTCCAGTCCAAATTCACCCAGCACATTTCCTTTGTAGAGCCTGGACAGATGAGCAGCTACTGGAACAGGACTGCAGGCTGGGTCTGCTTTTTTATACCCATCTGAGACAGAAGCCTTGGGTGCTTAGGGTCAATGGTGCATCTTTTGCAGCTCATACTCCTACAAGGCAGGAGTCTCTAATCTCTGCAGTCCCTACTGGAGAGGATAGCTGGAGCCATTCAGAAATTACAAACGTGGGGGGGGGGAAGGTAAAGATACCATTCCATCAATCTGGTGTCTTTTGAAAATCTGTCCTTATGTCAAATACCCAGACTCCTTCAACTCTCTTCACTAAAGAAAGCAAACTATAATTAGCTCTTGTCTTGAGTTATTCTTTGACTTATGTTCTAGGCTCAGAGATTTCTAGGCTCAGTTCTAGGCTTAGAGACCATGAGATTTCTGTAATGAATGTCAATAAATCAAAAGTAGGTTTGCAAATACACACCTGAACAGCATAAGATTGCTTTAGCACAGATATTTTGATGCAATAATTCAGAGCAAGTGGTGTCAGTTATCAGAGACTATTAAATAAACAAAATATTGCAAGAGTGCTTGTTTTTAAGCATGTTATTATAGGTTAAAAAAAATCTTTAATTGTGTTTTTGTGTCCTTTATAAAGTTTATATCGCCACTCGGCTGTGGGGAGGACACACTTCCGGTGATGTCAGGGGATGTGGCATATGCTAATGAGTTATGCTAATGAGTCCCCCTAGCTCTTTTTCTATGAAATGACCCCTGGCCCAGCCCAACAAGGTCTCATTTCTGTCAGATCCGGCCCTCATAACAAATGAATTCAACACCCTTGGTCCAGATGAATGGTTCCTCCATTCTCTGGGCTGGATTCATCCAGCTTTTTAAAAATTCAATCTTTTCTATTTCCCCTCCTTACTACAGTCTCCATACCACCTGGCTTTTTGTATGCGGTTCTCACGATCCCAACATAGTCTTTGTTGGTGGTCAGTGGGAACTTCTCCTTTCTTATTAATAAACAGAAATGCTGGTTGGATCCAACCCCATGTTTCCCATCTTTCAGCTCAACCATTCACACACACATACCTTTTTAATTCCAGTTAAATGCATACAGTATATTCATTTGTAAAGATGTTAAAAACACCATTATATATTGATGAACATTTCAATTCAATAATTCCTATACACTTTAAAATCAGATTTTAGGTACAATAATGACAATGAGGCTCTTGAAACATTACCTTTTATGGCCGGGGTTCCCAATCTTTTTGTGCCTACAAGCACATTTGGAATTCTGACGTGGCATGGTAGGTGCAACAACAAAACGGCTGCCACAATGGCAGAGCATTCATAATCCCCTCAATAAGTTTGCACGAGAGTGAAACTTTTTAAGTCTAGTCATAGAAAAGCACATCTTTGGAAAAATTCAAAAATGGATAACGCAAAAAAATGTTCCTGGCTGTAAAGCATAAAGACAGGGAAATCGAGGGTATTTTTCTCCCTTTCTTTTCTACTACAAAGTTTCTGTTTGAAGTTCAATAATTTAGAATAATTCAAAACAAATCCTTCAGAGCAGAGAGGGACTGAACTGTTAATGGGATGGATCTTTACAAATTTGTTTATCACACTTTCCTGGTATTCATTTGAACTTATTCTAGCTGGGTGGAAAACAAACTTTGTGGAAACCATGGACGACATTTTGAAGCGCGAGAGAAACAAATGAGCACCAGTAAATGGTTGCAGTAAAGGCTTAACCACAGGAGAATGAAGAGAGGCATCCCGCAAGGCAGAAATGTGCTTATTTTAATGGGCAGGTAATATAATTGAAGACACACTTTGTGTTCTGTGAGTAGTCAGGAAAGTGACAAATTAGGAACACAGCATGGGCCCCAGGGATTATTGAGAAGGAGGAAGATTTGGAGGAGGGGAGGAACAAGGAAAGTGGCAGGATTAAGACTCAACATTATTTGTATAGCAAACATGGACAGGAAGATAATGAATTCTGGAGCTGGCATCTGGGAATCTGGCAATGGCGAGATGCATAATTAATACCTGCCTTCCAGGTTCATAACTTTCTCCTCCTCCCCCGAGGTGATAATCAGAGTGGCAACAGCTACCTAAAGGGACAGCCGCAACTCCTTCTGCAAATCATTATCATCCTGGCTTCATAAGTGTTCATAGAGCCTGGTAGGGAGCTGACCTCACCCATTACCCTATTTCACAACAGCATGGAACACGCGCTTTTCATTTCAAGGCCTAGGAAGACATCCCGGGCTGCTAAGGCAGAGGCGCTGTTAACTGATCCTGTCTTTTGGAGCCAGCAGGGCAAGAGGGAATGGGGGGAAAGAGGAGTGTTTGTAAAAGACCTAATTGGAAAAGCTTTTTTAAAAACATCATTGGTGGTAATTTGTCCTCTCCACCAGATACAAACCTGAGCATTTTATCCCATGTACCAGCTCCAGCCCCCTAGCTACTCTGTGCAGCCTCTGTGGAAGTCTGAAGGTGTTCATCTAAAATTACCAGCTCAATTATCCTGTTCCTCTATGACTATTTCTTGTAAGTAATTGTCCACTATTTAACACTAGCAAGATGACAGCCAAATGTCAGGAATGTATATTAAAGGTAGGAATGTCCAACTACAGCCCTTTGTTTGAGCCATTTTTAATCTTTTCTCCCATCAGGGACTGAAAGCATATTTCCCTTTCCCAGTGCCCTGCTGCTTTGGATATTATTTGGGTGCTGGAGTTTCCTGGGGTACCTATTTCTGCCTTACATGGGGCATGGGTTTTTGTTACTGCCTATTGTGCCATCAATTGTTTTCTGGTTTTATAGTTTTTATTGTTTATTGTAAGCCACCCTGAGCCCACTCATTGGATAGGGTGGGGTATAAATTAAATAAATAAATAATAAAATATTACAATGAAAATGTATGAACAACGTATCCCAAAAACACAGCCATTCAGAAACATACCAACAATTGCCCCCCCCTCCCCAGACGGAAGAAAGAGTCAGACAACTATAGGCTGGGAAACTAATGGCCACTTCATTTAACTTACATCGTAATGGCAAGGGCAAACATTGAACAGCAGCATGGTCAAGGCCTGGGGTCGCAAAGCTCCCTCCTTGCCATATAACGGGCAAGGCACCCTGCCCCTGGGTGTAGCCAGCTGTAGTTGGCTCGCACCCGGCCAGCCCAGCAAGGGGATATGCCGTGAAGACCCCTCCCACACAGCCACATGGCCTGCATGGAGGATCCCTCCTGGCAATCCCAAAAGACAGTCTGCCCTCCTCCTCCCTGGCCTCGCAGCCGCAAGGGGGATCCTGACAGGCCCCTATACCCCTACAGGGCTGCTGATTGGTGCCTACCAAGCTGCAAATCTTTCCTTTAATACATAACCCAGCCCTAATTATAAAGTGACAAACCTGACCTCCAGTGCCACCCAAGCCAATTCCTCAATCCACTGACTGAAGTGCAGGGTAGGCAAAAAACACCCCTTCTCAACAGCCAATCAGAAAAGAGGTAAAAAATTCCTACCCGCCCCCCCTTCAAAAGCCTGCACTACAAACAGGGCAGGTGGGTGGGCTGAGCACGAGGTACAGACAGAGAAGGTGGGGCGAAGCCGGCTGTTAAGATGGTTATGGCTTCGCCCCCTCCAAAGACTCGGCCGCAGCTGCAGCCGGCCTCCTTCCTCCTTATGGCGGAGGCAAAGGTGCCCCTCCTGCAGGATGCCATCGGCAGCTGCAGGCAGGGCTGAAATGTGGTGGAAAGTGCCCATCAAGTCACAGCCAAGTTATGGACAACCCATGGGGTTTTCAAGGCAACAAGTTTTGTCACTCATTTGTCTCTATTGCTTGGGGGGGGGGCATTCCACATGTGTTTTGCTTCCTCAGGGTCTACTAGAGAGACCAAAACACATTGGGGGGGGAGCCCTCAAGCAATAGGGACAAACAAGTGCCAAAAATGACAATGCGGAAGAGCCCAATGTTCAGAGGTATTTTGTCATTGCCTGTCTCTGCATAGTGACCCTAGATTTCCTTGGTAGTCTCGTATCCAAATACTAACCAGGGCTGACCCTGCTTAGCTTCTAAGATCTGACAAGATCAGGCTCGCCTGGGCCATCCAGTTCGGGGCACAGACAACTACATGGCCAAAAACACAGAACACAACCCTCATAATACTTTTTATCAGGGCCAACCAAATGACACATAACAGTGCCCAAGTTTTCAGATTCTTCAGGCTGGATATTTCCCCCAAAAAATTCACCAACAGAATGATGCTAGGACATGAAGTAAAGTCCTGTTGCGGTCTGCTTCTCTGCTGTGCTCAGATCTTAGATGCAGAGCTAATGCTGGTATGCAGTGACTCCCAGGTTTTTATGAGGAAGAGGCCATAACACAATTGCATTCTACAGAAAACACAAATAACACCAACTGGTCCTTCTGCTTTGCTGGCCAGGCAACTAAGTGCAACCCTCAACAGCACTAGCCAGGTCTCTGTTAAAGGCCTGCCTCAAAGTTCACAGAAGTGCAACACGGTAGATGTTCTCCTAATACCATCCCCTAACATCTTTTCACTATGTAGGCACCACTGCCAAAAAAAAAAGGCCTCATGCGTGGGCCAAGGCTGAGTTGATAAGCCTTCATGAAAGAACAAGGAGCAAATGCAGGCTGGTCAAACATAGTTGCTGCACAGGCACATACTAGGACAAAAGGTCCTGACTTTCATCCCGTTTTGGTTTTGTCTGTTTCCTTTGTGAGGCTTTTTGCTTCACCTGTTTTGTTGTGGCTGTTTCCAATTTGTTTTTTGTACAAGATTCAGGGCCTGGACCCGGCGCCACTAGGCTCCAACAGAGCTCATTCTGCGTCTATTTGCCTTTTCCCCCTGCCTTATGCAAAAGCCCCTTTTCTCTATGTGTTCTCTCTTCACAGGCATATCCCAACCACAAAATGAGCTTCTGATCACCTGGGGCAAGGTCAGCAAGAGCATCCTGGCTGTCCCAGGTAGAATAATGAAGCTATCAATAACAATTAGATCACGGCTAATAAGTGGGAGATAATGAGAGGAAACACAAGGTCACATTGAAGCAAACTGTGAACACCTTGCTGCAGAAGGACATTGTCTAAAGAATGAACAGCCAAAAATTTAATATTTACCCTCCATTTAAAGGGGCTAAATTCACCTCATTTGATTATTTTCTTGCATGCTTAAAGAGCTGATAGAGCTTAATATGAGCCATGGCTCACCAGGGATAAGACCCAGAACTTCTTTTTAGTGTCAACATTTATCTCTGGAACACATATAATGATACAGAAAATTGAGCCTCAAAAATGTGCCAAGTGTTCTTCCTACTATGTAGTTATAATCTATAACAAGAACCAAAACTCATGTCTGGGGTTAAGGTCGTTGGCAAATGGTAGGACAGGTTTGAGCTCCATCACTGCTTATTTTAAGAGTTGATAATTTAGACCAGATCTTAATAAATGCCAAGGAACTAGAAGTTCTCATGAAGTAGACATGAGTTATTCAAGCACAAAGAGCCTGCTTCTCCTTCTAGCAGCCACAACTTGTCTAGCAGGACTGAAGAAATCTAGACCTATTCAAATTTCCTCAACTTCCCAGCTCCCTGTTTGAGCAAGTTTAGCCAAGTGGGGTGGCATCTTTGAATGGAGACAGCAGCACAGGGTATGTCAGCTTGTTTATGCTAAGATAAGGTTTTCTGGGTTCTTATCACCTTGTATAGGGTAACTGGGAATTATGTATATGATAAATGTATTAGTAAAGGGGGAATTAAATGTCGTAAAAGCGATTTAACTGCCCTAATAGCCCAGTGTAGTCTGATCTTGGAAGCCAAGCAGGTTCAGCCAGTGTTAGTACTTGGATGGGAGACTACCAAGGAACAATGGGGTTGCTATGCAGAGGAAGGCAATAGCAAACCACCTCTGTTCGTCTTTGGCCTTGAAAACCCAAGAGGTGGAAATTCACAGGGTTTCCATGGCTCATTTGTGACTTGACAGCACACTTTAACTTTATAACTGGTATTTTTGCTGTAACGATATTGCTTTTCAGGGCTGTATTTTTCAGACTACAGATTATGTTCTTGTTCCTATATTGTTCAGTCTTTTGCAAATTTCGGGCTCTTCCACATTCTCATCACTTTTGTGTTCCTATTGCTTTGGGTTTTTTTTCTTTTCTCCATGTGTTTTTCTCCCTCTAATAGTCAAGTCTATATTACATCAATTTATGTCCAGCATATCTCTTTGCAAATTTAAACCGCAGGGTTTTATGCTGGACATGCAGCGATGTAATATTGAATTGACCGCTAGAGGGAGAAAAACATGAACAGAAAAGGGGGGAAACAAAGCAACTGAGACACATAAGCAATGAAAATGAGAATGTGGAAGAAACCTTAGTATTTTTTTTAAGAGGAGTGATAGAATTTACAATTTTAAAACAGTCTATTATATTTTACAGTGTCAAGGAACCACATCAGGCTTAAAATACTGCTATACTTTAATACAGTCATCTCCACAGGTACCATGTTTTTCAGGGAGACACTAAAGAATGAACAGCCAAAAATTTAATATTTACCCTCCATTTAAAGGGGCTAAATTCTCCTCATTTGATTATTTTCTTGCATGCTTAAAGAGCTGATAGAGCTTAATATGAGCCATGACTCACCAGGGGTAAGACCCAGAACTTCTTTTTAGTGTCAACATTTATCTCTGGAACGCATATAATGATACAGAAAATTGAGCCTCAAAAATGTGCCAAGTGTTCTTCCTGCTATGTAGTTATAATCTATAACAAGAACCAAAACTCATGTCTGGGGTTAAGGTCGTTGGCAAATGGTAGGACAGGTTTGAGCTCCATCACTGCTTATTTTAAGAGTTGATAATTTAGACCAGATCTTAATAAATGCCAAGGAACTAGAAGTTCTCATGAAGTAGACATGAGTTATTCAAGCACAAAGAAGACTGCTTCTCCTTCTAGCAGCCACAACTTGTCTAGCAGGACTGAAGAAATCTAGACCTATTCAAATTTCCTCAACTTCCCAGCTCCCTGTTTGAGCAAGTTTAGCCAAGTGGGGTGGCATCTTTGAATGGAGTCAGCAGCACAGGGTATGTCAGCTTGTTTATGCTAAGATAAGGTTTTCTGGGTTCTTATCACCTTGTATAGGGTAACTGGGAATTATGTATATGATAAATGTATTAATAAAGGGGGAATTAAATGCCGTAAAAGCAATTTAACTGCCCTAATAGCCCAGCGTAGTCTGATCTTGGAAGCCAAGCAGGTTCAGCCAGTGTTAGTACTTGGATGGGAGACTACCAAGGAACAATGGGGTTGCTATGCAGAGGAAGGCAATAGCAAACCACCTCTGTTCGTCTTTGGCCTTGAAAACCGAAGAGGTGGAAATTCACAGGGTTTCCATGACTCAGTTGTGACTTGACAGCACACTTTATAACTGGTATTTTTGCTGTAATGATATTGTTTTTCAGGGCTGTATTTTTCAGACTACAGATTATGTTCTTGTTCCTGTATTGTTCAATCTTTTGCAAATTTCGGGCTCTTCCACATTCTCATCACTTTTGTGTTCCTATTGCTTTGGGTTTTTTTTCTTTTCTCCATGTGTTTTTCTCCCTCTAATAGTCAAGTCTATATTACATCAATTTATGTCCAGCATATCTCTTTGCAAATTTAAACCGCAGGGTTTTATGCTGGACATGCAGCGATGTAATATTGAATTGACCGCTAGAGGGAGAAAAACATGAACAGAAAAGGGGGGAAACAAAGCAACTGAGACACATAAGCCATGAAAATGAGAATGTGAAAGAAACCTTAGTATTTTTTTTAAGAGGAGTGATAGAATTTACAATTTTAAAACAGTCTATTATATTTTACAGTGTCAAGGAACCACATCAGGCTTAAAATACTGCTATACTTTAATACAGTCATCTCCACAGGTACCATGTTTTTCAGGGAGACATCCTTGAAATACCAGAGGCAGGAGGCAGAGGCAGGCTTTACTTAGTCACCTCTCTGAATATCCTCCTTGCCTCCAGGAGGGGTCAGTCACCAGAAGTCAACATACATCCAGGTGCATGCACAGTCAGTCACCAGAGGTTGCCATGATTTCCAATTGTACACACACTCATAGGTACACACACACACACATACACACACACATATAGAAAATACAAAAAATACCCCCCCAAAAAAGAAATAAGAATTATTTTATTT
>NW_015165844.1:767438-802318 GCF_001447785.1 Gekko japonicus | reverse complement strand
TCCAGTTGTACACACACACACACACACACACACACACACACACACACACACATAAAAAATACAAAAAATACCCCCCAAAAAAGAAATAAGAATTATTGTATTTTATAGATGCCTTAAAAATTATAATGAAGGGGATGAAAGGGAAAATATTCTCTGTCCTATACATTATGTACTACATGATTGTCTTTGACAAATGTAATTATGTTGCATATCCCATTTTTTCCCTTTTCAATTTTCTTTTCTGTACCCTATTTTTCTAAAATAAATAAATAAATACTTTTTTAAAAAAATTAAAGGGTGGAAAGGCATCTGTCAATGCCACGACCTCTTTTCCAGCTACGTTACCAAATATGTCACAACATTGCAGGACATTCTAGGGTTGCCAGGTCCTTCCTAGTTCCTGGTAGGGGACTTTGGGGGGCATTTCTGGAGGGGGATGCCCCCCAATGTGATGATGTCATGCAAAAGGGACATCGTCACACTGGGGACAGGAACCCCACGTGCCTGTACTCCAAGTGGCAAATTCTCCACTTGGAGTAAAGGCGCACCCCCACACACACACACTTCTTGCTCAAAGCATTTTGCAAGAAGGGGAGGGCTGCACATGCCTGAACTCCAAGGGTCCCTTTAAATCCTTTGGAAGAAGTGGGGACTGCAGGCACCTGCACTCCAAGCAGCAAATTCACCGCCTGGAGTACAGGCGTGTGCAGTGGTTGCTTAAAGGGTTCCTTTAGATGCTTTGGGCAAGAAGTGGAGGAGGGGGATGTGCCTGAACTCCAAGCAGTGAATTCTCCACTTGGAGTCCAGATGTGTGGCCAGCAGCTGCCCCTCTTTCTCCTCTCCTTCAAGAAGGGTTTCCTCAGTGCCTAGTTCTTGCTGCCCTTTCTTGCATGCCCAGGGAAATGTTGATTGCCACTTTGGGGTCAGGAAGCAATTTTTCTCCAGGGCAGTTTGGCCAGGGATCCTGGAGGTTTTTTGTCATCTTCTGGGTGTGGAACAGCAGTCACCAGGTGTGTTTGGGGGGAGAGGTATTTGTGAATTTCCTGCATTCTGCAGGGGGTTGGACTAGATGACCCTGGAGGTCCCTTCCGACTCTGTGATTCTGTGATTCTCTAAGATGCTCCCACCCATCAGCTGGAGGGCCCTTTAAGTCTCACAGGAGGGGAGGGAGTGGTTGCTGTTGGGGTGTGGCTTCCCCTGCTAGCCAGCTGGCCGGGGGTGGGCAGGAGCCCGCCAAATCAGGGGATTATCCGTCCCCACTTGGAGACTGGTATTCCTATTCACCCCAAACTTTATGGGTTTTACCCCACAGCTCCCAAGGGTTGCCAGCTCTCGGTTTAATAAGTAGAATATTATATTCAACATCACATTTAGGATCTTCAGCATGTCAGTATCTAAACAAGTGCTTCCATTTTTCAGCCAAAATTATTTAATTTCCCTCCCAGTGTTCTTTGGTTTGGCTCTACAAAAAGGAGTGAAGGCTTAAGTAGTCCTTTGGCTGTTTGTTGACTTCTGAGGAAATGATTCAGTGGTGAGGTAGTTAACTTATGTTTGGACTGTACTATATTAAACTGTATGCAGAGGCTCATCTGACTGAAAGTTTCTCCATATTTTTTTTAAAAATCCCTTCACATAGAAAACTGGCATATTAGGGAAAAGGGCTCGAATCTAGTCTCCTGCCTGACATGCTAGCTTTCTATTACAGAGATAACATTCGTATAGAGGAGCATTTAACTAATGTGTACTCATCTGCAGTCTAATTAATCCCTAATTAATTAGATCTTAAAATTTGTATGAAACAGCTGGGTACCTTGGTCAATGGGAGCCATTCCCAGAATCTGTCTGCATTCTTTTCTTCGTATTCTTTTTAAAACTTTTATAGAACAGCCCCAGGTAATGAAACATAATAAGCCATACAAATAAACAGAGGGGGAAAATACAAAAACATTAAATTAAGATAAATTAAGATAATATTAAAATAGCTTCCTTACTTTTATGCTCATTAAAACTTTTCAGAATAATTATGGATCATACACAACAAATCTCATTCCTTAACTACTTAAGTATTATATTATTTATCTGTTATTCTTCTTCATACTAGTTCAATTTGTTTAGATCAATGGAATTCACTGCCACAGGAAGTGGTGGGTGCTACAAGCATGGACGGCTTCAAAAGGGAATTAGATAAGCATATGGAGCAGAGGTCCATCAGTGGCTATTAGCCACAAGGTATAGCTAGGGGCTCTGGGGCAAGTGATGCTCTATTTATTATGTTTAAAGACTTGAGATAGTCTTATTTTCACATTTGCGGAACATATCGTTAGTATTTTCTATAAAGTTTTCATCTCTTCCATGGCAACCTGGGCTCAAATGAAGCTGTAGCCTGACATGTCTGTTTGGAACACAGCATTACAAATGTGCCCGTTGGGCAGCTGCTACTTTCCTACATTTTATTTAATTGCTAGTCATGCCAACAACCGCTGCTCAGGTAATAACTATAGGCTCACCTTTCCAAGATCAAATCAGAAAGGGCTCAGCAATGTACAAGTGACATTGCAGAACTTCAGGGAAACAAAATGTTTTCTTTGCCCAGGAAACATACTCAAAATGTGCTAAGAATTCTCTGCGAGCTCCCAGCTCCCTCTCCCAGCCACCCTCTCCCAGCCACCCTCTCAGTACTACTACCTCAGCTCCACGTAAGAAAAGAGACTGGGGACTAAATCTCCCAGGGTTCACAACACCTTAAGCCTTGCAGAAACATCATGCAAGGCTAGAGTTGCCAACTCTGGCTTGGGAATTTCCTCGAGATTTGGAGGGGGGTGCCTCAGGAGAATGGAGTTTGGAAAGGGGAGGGAGTTAGGGTTACCAGCTCAAGGCTAGCAGCCAGAGGGGAAATTGCAGTGGGGGGAGGGGGGTTAGGGACCTATCAGATCCCAGCATTGCAATATCACTTCTGGCACAAACCAGAAGTGATTTCAATATGTTGGGGTGATGCTCCAATGTGCACTCAAAACTCTATGATTTTACCATAGAATCTTTGCAAATGCTAGAGTGTCACCTTGGCACATTGGCATCACCTCCAGTGCATGCTGGAGGTGATGTGACAATTCCAGGAGGGACCACTGATTTCCCCCCTTTCCCCCCCTCACTGCCCTTTTGAGCGGTGAAAGAGAATCAGAGGGTGGGAGGATTCCCACTTTAGCAGGATATCCACCCCCAAGAAGGAGATCAGCAGGGATGTTATGCCATAGAGTCCACCCTCCAAAGCCACCATTTCCTCCAGGGGATTTGATTTCTCTCATCAAGAGATCAGTTGCAACCCTATGCAAGGCCCTGGAGGGAGAGAAGACAGAAAGAAAAAAAGATGATGGAGACAGTCTTCCTTCTAATCATGCACCCACAGCTGCTGCCACAGCTTCTGTAGATTTATATTAGGAGGAAATAGGAGTTGAACTCAGGGTTGTTCAGCTTTGTACTGAGGGAATAACGAACTTTGCAGCAACACAATGAGACAGGTTCTGACTATGTGGTTGTCCTGGGTCAGAGCAGACTCAGCCAAGAGCAAGGGGATGAGACAGAATCACTAACCAGAAGCGTAAGTCGAGGGTTCAGTCCAAGAGTCATACACAAGGGAAGCCAGCTGAGGGTCCAAGAAACAGAGTTCAAGCAGGTCTGAGAGGCATCGCCAAGCAGGTCCAGGGTCAAAGCCAAAGGTTCAGGAGTAACAGCCAAAAACAGGTCCAAGAGAGGTGGTTGCGCATCTCCAGGAAAGTGACGACTTGCTCCCACACCTTCCCCCTCTGAAGCCCCATCCTTGATTGGCAGCTCACAGCTGGGTCTCGTAGCTGGCAAGAGTGCTGCCCATTAACTCCAGGTGTTCCTCTTGAACTGGCAGTTGCCAGGCAGCAAGGCGTGCGCTCTGCTTCCTCTGTAGGAGCTCTAAGCATGCCTGCCTCCTCCTGCACTCCCCTGGCTCGGGGGAAAGAGGAGGCGAAGCAGCCTGTGAAATTTCCCCAAGATCTTGGGTTGCTGAGGGGCCGCCTCTCTGGGTTGTCTCTTCTGTGTTCCTGGTGCTCATGGGGCCGGAGTGCCTGCTGTCTTCAGCAACTGGGGGACTAGGACCTGCCTCCGCTGTCTCAGGGTCATTAGAAACATCAGCTGGCTGAGTCTCAGAGGTGCTGACGGGGCTGTTATCAGCATCAGCTGAGTGCTCTCAAGTTAAAGCAGACTGGCCCACGACAGTGGTACAGAAGCCTATGCCACATACTAGCGCAATCCTGTCACTCATTTACAATCACTACAGTTAAACCAGCAGCCACAATCCTAACAAGAAGTCCTAGCGAGACTCTCATAAGGCCACCAGACTGCAGCCTGGAGAACCACCCAGTCTCAGCAGTTCATGCTGTGAAAGAGGATATGGCTGTGACTTCTCATCCTTTGATCTTTGCCCAGCCCCAGCCCTATCCTATGCCAACCTAGCCCAAACCTGTGGCCCAGCCTGCTGTGGGCAAAACCTGTTTTACAGGGGACAGAAAGTCCACACCTTCTGCATCCTCTTTGGGCAACTGCAGGCCTGTTGCAGATTGTGGGGTTGCAGCACAGCTCTCTTATATATGCTTGAGTTCATGCAAAGACAAAGGTGAGCCCTACAGAGGCTCTCTTGTTTCATTTTCACACACACTCTTGAACAGGCTTTAATGTAATATTTCCCTCAAAACTCTCTCACAGTCCGCTTCTTTTAGCTCGTGGGCATCTCTCTTCCCAAAATCCCTCTCTGCTCCAATAGAGTTGTTCGACTGTACTCTCTCCCTCTTTATTCCCTCACTTTTTAAGGATGCCTCCTTCTCCTTCTTGAGCTATGTCAACACCAAATCACCCTTCTTTGGCCACATGCGAAGCTTACATGGATAATCAATGGACCTCTCAAACAGTCATCTCATCTCCTTCCTCTTACAAACCGGCATGTGGAAGAGTGACAGCTTGCCTGCCTTGAGGGAAATTAAACCGTCAATTCGAATCCCAGAGAGCTCTGAAAGGCCACCTCTCTCCCTGCCCTCTCCCTTCTGCTGTCTGCACAGCTGGAAACTCTCCTCAGAAGACAGCAAAGAGCAATCAATAGCATCTCTAAAGGAGATGCCATTGGCAGCCCGGTAGCTCTTAACTGCACTGAACCACATGCTGCTGATTAAGATGCCCGGGTGGGGGCTGATTGATGTCTATGTGGGACACATGCTAACCAGCAGCTCTCTGCTCAGTGGCTCACACTCCCCCATGAGCACTGACAGGAGAAAGCTTGCAAGACAAATCTTGAGCCATACACAGAGATGAGAGTGCGGGCAAGAGGCCAGAACCGTACTACGTAACAAGTAAGGGCAGCTAGTTCCTGTTAGTTCTTAATAGTAAAGTCAATTCTGATTCTCTGAGAATCAGATATGGGTCACTGCTACTGTACGGTTTCAGTTTCACTGCCCATCCTTTTCTTTCTTTCTTATTTTTTTTGGGGGGTGTCAAGTCACAGCTGACTTATGGCAACCCTGTGGGGGTTCCAAGGCATGAGATGTTCAGAGGTGGTTTTCCAATGCCTGCCTCTGCGTCATGACACTGGTGTTCTGTGGTGGCCTCCCATCCAAATACTAACCATGGCTAACCCTGTTGAGCTTCCAAGATCTGATTAGATTTGGCTAGTCTGAGCTATCCATGTCAGCCCCCCCCCCTTCCTAACCTTGCTTTAACAGGCAGACCAAGGCAAAAGGCAGAGGTGACAGGCCCCAGTACCATTCATGGTGGCACATGCTCCTTTACTTGCACATCCTCCAATGTGCCAGCAGCCTCCTAGACATCCACTCACAGATTTACTGGTTGTCATGCTACTGAGAGAAATGTTTGAAAGGAAGACTCCAGCATGAAGCTACTGAGTTGGAATTCATATATGTTAAAGGTTATTTAATAGCATTAAACACAAGAAGAAGCTGATGAAGATGAAGATGGAGGAGGAGGAGGAGATTGGATTTATACTCAGAGTTTCAGAGCAGTTTACAATCTCCTTCCCTTCGTCTCCCCACCCTGTGAGGTAGGTGGGGCTGAGAGAGCTCTGAGAGAAGTGCTCTTGAGAGAACAGCTCTGAGAGAACTGTAACTGACCCAATATCACCCAGCAGCTGCATGTGGAGGAGTGGGGAATCAAACCTGGTTCTCCAGACTGGAATCCACTGCTCTTAACTACTACACTAAACTGGCTCTGTAATGTATTTATTTATGTGCCCTAACCTGGATGGCCCAGGCTAGCCTAATCTCATCAGATCTCAGAAGTTGAGCAGGGCTGGTCCTGGTTAACATTTGGATAGGAGACCACCATGGAACATCAAAGTTGCTATGCAGAGGCAAGCAATGGCAAACCACTTCTGAATGTCCTTTGCCTTGAAAACCTTATGATTGCACTTTACTGCCATTTATTGATTTATTTAATACATTATTTAAATCATTTCCATTCCACCTTATCACATCAGCTCAAAATGCACAAATTATAAATTAAAAGGCATCCAGATTGGGGTGGAAGCAACTGGATTTACAAAAACAACAACCATATCTACTAAAACAGTTTACTTTCCACCAAACAATCTCTACAATAAAACATGCCTTCCTCAATGTAGTGAGTGAAGGCGCTGTTCACACGCACCCTGGTAGTACATTCCAGTAGACTGAACCTACCATGGTAAAAGTCCATAACCTAGCTGTAACCCTATGGGCAGTCCAAATAAATGTTAAACATTTTACAGAGTGCCTAGAGATTCTCAGTTGCATATTTGCACTCATTGGCCAGAACACTGGGTTGGATCTTGCAATCTGTGAGGTGCAAGTATGGCAGATCTTTCCTATGTTCCCATTCCTTTCGCACCTAACCTAAAGAAAGGTTATTTCTGGGATTATGGGACCTGCATGGACTCATGGTCATAAGAGTTGGGAAGATGCAGTGGAGATGGGCAATGTTGTCGTCTCTTCTCTCATAAGAACTTAAGAAGAACCCAACTGGATCAGACCAGTGGTCCATCTTGTTTCGTACAATGGATCCAGCTGCCTGGGGGGGGGAGCAATAAACAGGACATAGCAGCCAAAGGCTTCCCTAAGGTTGCCTCATTGCACTGGTATTCAGAGGTTTGCTGCTTCTGAATTTGGAAGTTCCCTCTAATCACCATGGCAGAAGAACTCGGTCAGCAAAGCTGAATTGATGGAAGAGGGTAATTTGTCCATCTTCACCCTTGCCTAGCTATTAGATCACATGGATCTCACAAACCTGGAAATAATATTTTCTGAGGTTGGAAAGGACTTCTAGAGGAAAGAGAATACAGGGAAGATCCATGACCATCAGCACCATCCATCCAACAATCTGCTGTCAGGTTTATTTTTTTATCAGCAATTTGAAAGAATATTGCTTGCAGCATTCCCCTTACATCTTACTCAGTCTCAGTTTTCTGGAAGACAGACAGTTATATTTTTTAAAAAAAGAAATAATGAAAGCTGAAAATTCTGGAAGGGGGCTGGAATATCCAGGAAGTGGAAAGGGCAGGCCCCTTTAAGCCCTGCAGCTGGGGGAACCACTCTGACTATTCCAAGCAGAGCTCTCTTCTTCCTTTGCACCAGTCATTCTCCCATTTACAAATGTACTTCCCAAGTGAAAAGTACGCAGACAGAGAGTGATTTCAGCAAAGTGTACTTTATTCGATCAGGAACAAGACGACTTTGGCCGGCTCGCACGCTGGCTTATATCCCCCGAGAAACCGCCACCCAAAACACACCCCTACTTCCCTTTAGGTTATTTACAGTGGCCGAGAGTCCCATAGGCTCTCAGCCGGGAACCTAGCCCCCTGATTGGAGCAGGCTAGGATCCGCATAGTCCATTGCCTCTTGGAGCGAAGCTCTGCGTTTGTCTCTGGACTTGTCTGGACTTGTCTGGACTGGATACATTACACCAAGACTGTTTATCTTTCATTTTCCCCTTAATTCATGAAGGAGACCAGCCCTGACTTAGTACTACAACATCTTGCAGGGCTCCTGACTACATTACACCAAGACTGTTTATCTTTCATTTCCCCCTTAATTCATGAAGGAGACCAGCTCCTGATTCCCTGCTACAGGACACAGAGCTGCTCCTTTTTTCCAATGCTTGTGTCATCATTTTCTAGCTGCGAGCTGAGAATGCTGCATTTGTACCTACGGCTCAATCCCCACTCCAAATAGATTTGGCCACTTTGAGCAATTAGCCCCAAAGCAAGGAGAATTTTGCTCCTGATTCCTACTGATTTGTGTCTTTTAACAAAACTTCAGAGCAAGGCTTTAGTGGGTATGCTTCCAGTAATAAAGATCAGTCTATATAATGACACCTTTGGGAACTTTCCTGTATCCTAGCCACCAGGTGGCAATTTCATCGCATTATATGTTCCATTAGGTAGGCAATGGCTTAAAGTAGTATGGAAAGATGAATATATTTCCAGTCTATTAATTCTGCAAAAGGATGGGAACACTCCAGTGTTGAAAGCTGGGAGAAAATCCATCTGAGTGTTTAATCCTCTGTATATCTACATGAAATAATTATCTATCTTTTGGTCTTTTCTTTTCTAGTTCATTCATGAAAACAGGAGATAGGTTATAAATTCAGATTATAACAGGTAGGCAAGGTTTACCCAAATTCAATATTGTTTATTTTGTTTCATTTATAGATTGGGAAACCAACACTTTTGTCTTCATGAAAAAATGTGAGATAATTTCAAAATCAATTCTGTTCTGCAGCATCCCTCGTGATGTTGATCTTTTATGGAGCTTTTCCAGTTCCCAAACCCTTTCATCATTCACTCTGTGATCACCTTTCTAACTCCCTGAAGGAAAGACATAAATACCTGGATCATGAATTTGTCTAATTGTTCTCCCCTGTGTCCATTTATGAGCCTTCTGATAGACCAGGAAACCTTAATTGTTCTGCCTGCGTGTCAGTGTCAGGCCACAAGGACACACAAAAGGATGTTCTAGGTGGCTGCCCACAGCAGTATCCTCCTTCTGGAGATCTGCCAAAGCCTACACCTGATCATCCTTTGGAAACACTGCAAGAACTTTAATTAAGGAAGGCTTTTCATAGCTGGGATTAAGTTTAGCCTCGGATATGGGCATTTACAGAGACGTTTGAAAGATAAATATACTTGAATCAGGCAATCCTTGCCACATAGTAATGCTGGCTTTCTCTTCAATGATAGAGGGGTCTTTAAATGAAGAAACTGGTAACAAGAACTTGGCTTGATTTGATATATGATTCTTCTTACTTGAACCTGAAAAGGAAATACCCTGGGATTGGATCCAACCATCCTTTTTGATGATAAAAAAGACAGGAGGGATTCCCCCTGACCACTAAAAAAGACTACACTGGGGATTATGAGACCTGCATGTACAGATCCATGTGGGATGGATGGAGAGGTAGACTGGGACCTAAAATGGCAGTGGAAAGAGCCCTGGCTCACTCTTGCCCCATGAAGGACCCAGGCTGGCACAGCCTCTTCTGGGCCAGGCCAGCTGTGTGCCACCTCCGAAGGTTGATATAGCCCTTCTGCCATTGGGCTGCCTTGGCTCAACTTAGGTTGGACACCATTGGCCTACTGGGAGAAATCCAAGTGGCCATAATAGCCAATTGCGGGTTGTAGTAAGGAGGGAATTAGGTGAGATTGAATGAAAAAGTTGGCTGGATCCAACCTGTTGTCATGAGACTCAAAATTGAGTCCAGTCATCCAGTTGGAATCATAGGATTGCCAGATCCAGATTGGGAAATTCCTGAAGATTTGGGGAAGGAGTCTGGAGAGGACAGGGACCAGAATGGGGTACAATGCCACCCTCCAAAGCAGCCATTTTCTCCATGGGAATTGATCTCTGTAGTCTGGAGATGAGCTGTAATTCTGGGGGATCCCCAGGTTCCACCTGGAGGCTGGTATTCCTAGTAGAGGTTTCCAAATTTTTCTACTCCCCTACCTTTCCCACTGTTCCACCTTCAAAGGTCAAGTTCCAGAAGATCCTATTTAATATGGAAAACAATCAATGCAAACTTCAAATTATAAGTGTTGGTATTTGACTTCCTAAACATTTTTCATGCTGTTGTTTTTGTGAGAGGGAAAAACATGTTAACAGGCTGCATTATGTTGTGTTTTTTAGTTACTGGTCTTCACTCAAGTTGAGAACTACTGCTTTAGCATATTAACAACCATATTAGTGACTACCTTGACAGTCAGACCACATCAAAGGAACATATATTTGCAGTCTGAATATTAGTTGTTAGATCTGCACACTTGTAACATAATTGAAGGACATTATTGCACTTGGCTAGCACAGTTTCCACACCACCCGTTGCAAAACGAAAATGAATGGGAGTACTGTGGAAATAATGTCTTAATAAAAATAACGTGACTCAAACCGCCAGTGAGGTACGGTGTGTAATCCATTACATGGGGATTAGATGCCTCAAGGATATGAGATTATTGATCTGCCATAAATCATGTGGTTTGGCAACTAGATGACAGCTAAAAACTGGCAGGTGAGTAAGGCATGGGGCCAAGCCAAACTCTTCCCTTTTGTAACAGTTGTTGAGTAGATCAATGTAAGCCATAACTTGTTGGACAATGTCCTGTTCTTTAAAAAGTTTCAACCATCAGCTTTTAACTGGTAAGGCATAGTTTTAAACTTGAAGGCAACAGAGTGGTGGTCATATTGGTAATGGTCAGTGAGTTAATTGACATTTATCTTCTACCTTCCAGCCCACATTGAACAAAGGGGAGTATATACAAGGAGGTCTCCCATCTAGACACTGACCAGAATCAGGCCTTCTACATCATAACCCTTCATACCATATTTCAGGCCAGCTTGCTTTAGAACAAAGATACATTCTGGCCAAGAAGAGGTGCATGCAAATGACACAGGCCATGGCAAAAACAAAGAAGAGAAGGGGCTTGAAGATCTCTTTAAATCAATTTATTCTAAAGTCTTCCATGTGTTTTGAGTCCAAGTATTGAGAAAGTGTTCTGAACCTCTCTTGCCTTGAAAACCCTACAGGGTCGCCTCACCATAAGCAAGCTGTGACTTGATGGCACTTTCCACCCCCATTTAGAAAGTGAGGAGAGAGGAAGGAAATGTTCTCTTCCAGCAATTTCAATTGAGAAAGAGCTGTTGGGGGTAGAGTTCAAAATGCATTGAACGTTTAAAGATCACTGATATAAAAATTATAGCAAGTGTTCTTGGGTCATTCTCTTTTGCTTTTTTGTAACATAAGGATGCAACTTTTAATTTGTTGTTATGTCAGTATCCCAGAGGTTATATGTGTGTGTTGATAACTGTACCGTCCACTAACAGCTTGCATATATGAATGGGCCACAGATCTAACACAACAGACAAAATGTTCATATTGCCTAAATCACAGTGCATTCCTGGGTGGTCAGTTAGCACATCCCGCAATCTCTCAGTGAGTGTATTGTGATTATCAGCAAAGGAATGTAAATGTTTCTCTCTTATTTTGCTGATGATTATGAGATACAGTAATAACTAGGAGGAGGCACTCTGTATCTGCTCTGAGAGATGCTGCTAGTCTAAGCTGACAACACTGAGCTAGGTGGATCAGGGGTCTGACTCAGTTTGCACCAGCTTTACAAGTTCACTCTGCCTTCTGCTACATTCAGGGGCTTGGATCCACTAGAACACTTCCATGGGTGGAGGTACGTCTTCTGATGGAACACATCTCCCTCTCCTACTCCATATCTCATTCTAAATCTATTATCTCACTCTGTCTATCACTTTTCCATATTCCTCAAAACAGTTTACTGATTTCAAGACGCGTACTTATTGTTCAGCAGAGCAAATGGTGTCCTGATAATTTTCTTTCCTTTTCTCCATTAAACAATTCAATTTTTAAAAATAACTTCCCAATTTCCGTCTTGTTTTTCAGCCAAATTTCTGGGAAATTTGATTAAATGTACCAATATGGAAACTTGTTTTGTGTACAGGTCATCCCTCACTGGGTTAAGATAGCTGTGGGTGAACTGACTGCGCATCCACCTTAATTCTTAAAATTCAATCCAAAAAGAGGGTTAGAAAAACATCAAGCCTGCAACAGTGTATTGTATAACTGGCTGATTAAACTGATAGCAGGCTTTTTTCTTTGAACAAACACTGTGAAATGTGCCAGTGTTCCCTCTAAGCTAAATTAGTGTGAGCTAGCTCACAGTTTTTTAGTTTCTGGCTCACGCTATTTTGTCTTAGCTCAGGAAGGATGGCTCCAGAGCAAACTAATTTATGCAGTACCCAAATTGCTTGCTCACAACTTCAATGCCAGTAGCTCACAAAGCAGAATTTCTGCTCACAAGACTCCACAGCTTAGGGAGCTTTGGTAATGGCTACTGCTGTTGGCAGCTAGGCTTCACATTAGATGGCCTAATAGGGAGGAATAGGAATAAATAATGACACATTTCAGTTTGTCTAAAGGCTACCCCATTGTTGGACACATTTGGGATTAAACTTTGAAGTCTACATATTTCGTACCTTTCCCCCCCCTAAAATGCCAACCTAAATTGCTGCAAAGTATGCTTTCTATTCCATGAAGTGTAGGTAAGGTTGCCAGTCTCCAGGTGGGGCCCAGGGATCTCCCAGAATGACAGCTGATTTCCATACTGCAGAGATCAGTTCCCCTGGGATCAATGGCTGCTTTGGATGGTGCATTCTATGATATTATACCATACCAAGGTCCCTCCCCTCCCCAAATCCCAGCTTCCCCAGGCTGCACCCCCAGTCTCCAGGAATTTTCCAACCTGGAGTTGGCACTCCTAAGTGTAGGAAGGTTGTAGAAAGAGAAGAAATTATCCATCATTGACCTGAATAGTTGCATTTTTTTCTGGAATGTGCTATTCCTACATCAATATTCTTACATCACTATTACGTTGTTATTGCAATTGCAAGTATACTGAGTGACAGACTTTTTAAATTGGCTTAATTTTGATTCTCTGTTATATATACAACCTGAAGAGTACAAAATTAAAGTGGCATGCTGTGACCTTTTTCCTACCATGAGACTATGAGCATGGCAACTTCAGTTTTATTTGGAAGAGAGCATATCAGATGAATAAATCATTAACAAATTTACAAGAGAATAAGCAGAAGCAGGAAAGCAGTGGTAAAACATTGCAGATGCCCTTAAGTTAAAATGGCCATCATTTTTTAGAACTGCTTTTAAAAAAAACCCTTTTTGAAAACAGACAGAGGAGGAAACAATAGAAATAAACATAAGTGACATTTAAAGCAGACAAATATAATTATATCCCCCACAGAAGCTCCTCTTTCTCCTAGAAGCAATTATGCTTGCTGATGCACTAATTTCATAAGATTATTATCTTAATTACACAAGGACTAGCAATGTTACACGGTCTACAAAAGGAACAGGTACATGGTGAGAGTGTGACTATGGCAGAGCATTGTATGCCACCCCAGAAATGTATTGCAGTGGGACTATTACTTCCTTCAACTGACTCACACTGCTGTTGTGAGGTGCTTCTTAAACAATGTATTCACATCTAGGATCATACAGACGGTGGGATTTATGCTGTTTGAGCACACTGATTCACACTGATTTCATTCTCATTGAAACTGAGATCAGAGGATGTAAATGTACTTAATTTGGGCCTGATAGTGCCTGCTGTGCTTTTTATCTATCAATTTATCTCTCACCCTTGCTCCATGAATCTCAGGGCAACATACATAATTCCACCACCACATTATCCTCCCAGTAACCCTGCAAGAAACGTTGAGAAAGAGTGAGTAGCAGAAGGTTATCTAATGAGCTCCATAGCTGAGTGAGGATCAGAACCTGTCCTACTCCAACCCCCTAACCACCAAACCACACTGATTTTACGGCATAAAGCACTTAATAAAAGGAATCCGAGATACTATTCATGCTATTAATATTTCAGGCATGGGATCACTGCTACAAGTAAACCTTGTGCTTGGGATTCCCAGTGAAATATTGTCAACGCTTGGACCCCATAAAAAAATTAGTGCCAATGAAAGGATTTCTGCCAGTGAAGCATGACTTTCTTGCCTCCTCCCTCCCACTGGAATTCAGAATGTCCCATGTAATGATGGTCCTGGGGTACAAGAGTTTCCCACAAAAACTACAGAGGGATCCTAAACATGATCATTTTCAGCCTTAAAGTAATGTGTTAACACTTATCATAATTAACATTCCCAGTCTCTAGGATTTGTGGCAGAACCATGTATGCCGCTAGAGTTTCTTGAAGGAAAGGAAAAACAAAAATGGAATAAATAAGTGTATTTTACACAGAGCCAGCCATGGGAAGCATGTCCTCTGACACTACATGGATGACTTTGCCCACATTCTCAAGAATGAAGACATGGAACACAAAGTATGTATTAAACTGGGCTTATCAAAAATGATTTGCAGCAAACTATTAATTGTCTCAACTCTACTACCCAAATTGGGTGGGTAAAATCTCAAACTTGCTGCTTGTCCAACAGCAATTCAATCCAGGCTAATACAGCTGTGCCTTGTTTCTCATTGCCTGCACAACATCTGTGCCCAAAGGGGCTGATCCCCACACCCTTCTCCCAATGCCACACAACTAGGCTTAGCATTTGCCCACTGTGGTCGGCAAACCCACACCATTTGCCCCAACGCCCTTCCCTTGATTATTTGAAGAGGTAGAGAAAGCTGGATGTAAAATAGTGTCAATATAGGATGATCTAGGAATTTCTTTGTGGTAAAGACCATAGGAATTGTAGAAATTCCTACAGCATCACCTGGAAGTGATGTCACTTCTAAGTGGAGAGCTGGAGAATTTGCCACCACTTCTGGGTGGCAAATTCTTTACCACTCTTTACCATAGAAATTGGGGCAATTCCTGGATCATCATTGAGGATTTGTTGTCACATTCCATGAAACTCCACCCTCTCCCAGGATTTTCCAGTGCAAGGCTGGGAACCCTGTGTACAGCAGGTAAGGTTTAGTGATGTCCCCCAGCAACAAGTGAGCCCCTTCCTCACACACACCTGGCTGTACAGCAAATAAGTGTTTGGTTTGGGTGAACTTGCTGTATCTAAAGATCATCTGATTGAAATATACTGAAGGGAACAGAGCTGCAGTAAAATGGAATTGTTCAGGCGGATGTTTTTATAAAAATGGAATTGTTCAGGAGGGTTGTAGTTTACAGTGTTGTTTATTGTATGGATCATTTTTTCTAATTTCTGTAATTCAGTTTTTGCATTTCTTATGAAATGCCAGACCTTATATTGTTTTTAAGATATTGTTTTCTAGTCTTCTTTTTCAGTTTCAAAAGCTGTCATTTTGCATCTCACCATTTCTCTCACTTCTCTCATTTCCCCTGTGATGTTTATGATTCCTTTGCTTCTTTGAATGCCATTTCTATGCCCTTGACATGTTACACATCAGTTATAGGACACCAAAAATATTCACACTGGTGTAAATTTCATGAGGAAAATTTGGTGTAAGACATTAGAAAATGACACAAAAAGAAAGTACTTCTACACTCAACTAATTCAACTGTGAAAACTGCTGATAGTGGGCATGGTGATGGTCCCTAGTATAGTGGTGGAAAGTGCCGACTGTCATTTTGCATCTCACCATTTCTCTCATTTCTGTCATTTTCCCTGTGATGTTTGCTTCTTTGAATGCCATTTCTATGCCCTTGACATGTTACACATCAGTTATAGGACACCAAAAATATTCACACTAGTGTAAATTTCATGAGGAAAATTTGGTGCAAGACATTAGAAAATGAAACAAAAAGAAAGTACTTCTACACTCAACTAATTAAACTGCGGAAAGTGCTGATAGTGGGCATGGTGATGGTCACTAGTATAGTGGTAGAAAGTGCCGAAAAGTCACAGTTGACTTATGGCAACCCCATGGGGTTTTTAAGACAAGAGATGTTCAGAGGTGGTTTGCCATTGCCTGCCTCCACATCATGACCCTGGTATTCCATGGAGGTCTCTCATCCAAATACTAACCAGGGCCAACTCTGTTTAGCTCCAAGATCTGGTGAGATCGGGCTAGCCTGGGCAATTCAGGTTAGGGGAGTCACTATACATGGCTTTAAAGGGGAATTAGAAAGATTCATGGAGGACAGGTCCTTCAAAGGTTACTAAACATGGTGGCTAAAGGGAACCTCTATATCCAGAGGCAGCAAACCTCTGAATGCCAATGCTAGGAGACAGCATCAGGTGAAGGCTTTGGCTTCTATGCCCTGTTTGTGGGCTCTCCGAAGCAGCTGGTGATCACTGCATGGAACAGGATGCTATAGCTGGACCGTTGGTTTGATCCCACAGGATTTTTCTTGAGTTCTTGAGTCCTGTGGGTTCTATTTGCACAAGAGAGGAGCAAAATTGAAATGGGGATTTTTTCAAGTCAGAATGGTCCTGTAAAGGGTACAGTAGCATTCCTATAGGGCTGAACTCTTATCCAGAAAATATCTTTTAATTCACCTTTGATATATTTCCTCCGATCTCGTGATTTCCTTCCTGAAGTCTATCACTTGGTATTTTCCATATATCTGCAGTGCAGGGAAAGTAAGTGACTATGAAGCATCATCTTGAATCCTCTTCATCTTGGTAATGTTTTGCCCTGGATAGCAGTAGAAGTGGCAAACAAAGTCCTCAGGACATCTGTCAAATCAGAGAGAGTTCATTGAGCAAGAGCTATATTACAGTGCCAAGCAGGGCTGGCCCCAGGTATTTTTACATGCTGGGTGAGGACCAGAGGTCATTTCGGGGGGGAACGCGGGGGAACACAGTTCCCCCAGGTGAGGTGCAGTGGGGCGGGGCACATGACAAAGCCCCACCTCCTGATTCCGGCCGCCTTGCTTCCAGCCCTCATTCAGCCAGGAGGAGGCAGGAGAAGAGGGAGGGTAAGTTGCTTCCTCCCCGCCTCTCCCCACCCCTGCCTGCCTGGGGCCAGGGAGGGCCTTGGCGGGGCTTCCTCGCACTCCTGCCGGCCTTGCAGGTCCACCGCCGAGCCCCTGAGGTCAGGAGGTGTGGCATATGCTAATGAGTTATGCTAATGAGTTCCCCTAGCTCTTTTTCTACGAAATGACCCCTGGTGAGGACACCTTCTGCCCCCCCGTGTGCCCACCAATTTCAGGGGGCTTCTGGCACCCCCCCCTTCTGTTACTCCTGCAGCAGCCCGGGACCATCCCTCCCTCCCAGAAGACCCACTTGGGCACCTCTTTCAGAAGTCAGCCCTGAGGAGACCCGCCCGCAAGGTTGCCATCAGAGAGGTCACCACTGGAGACCTGCCCACAAGGGACGCCCCCCCCCCGGGCCCAGCGCCCACCCGCCTGGGCTTACGAGCTCTCCAGCCCCACCGGCAGCCACCTTCACCGGCTGGCTACAGTACCTCGCCAGCTGTCCAGTGGGCCCCTGAAGCCCAGCCGCACTCACCTTGGCCACCACTGCTGGTGCCATGCAGGGGAGGAGCCTCTGCCACTGCCTCATCCACCAGGCCCAGCCCCTGGGCCAGCCTCTAAGCAAACACAGAGGGGGGCGCCTGCAGGCCACACAGCTCAGCCGGGGCATGGAGAGGCGGGACCGGAGGGGGACAGAGGCCAGCCGGGGCATGGGGGGAGGAGGAGGCACACTTTCCTGCAGCCAGGGAGCCCATGGCAGATCGCGGGCCAGCACCCTCATCAGGCCGGCACCCTAGGCAAAGCTCTAAATTTTGTCAATGACAGGCCGTCCCTGGTGCCAAGCACGTGATTGTTTCCTCTATTAAAGATGTTGAGCAGAATGGGATATTGTGGACCACAGGCAGTGAAACAGATATCCCACATAAGAGCAGAAAGACCCATTGAACAGGTAATCTTTTTCCAGTTACTGCTTCTCATGTTTCTAGTGTTGTACTAAGGCAGTAGGTAGGCTTATGTGTTTGGACCTTCAGGTGGGCTTTGAAGCCCCATCCACTGAGTTGCAAACCCCTATGTATAACTTTTTTCTACTTTTGTATAGGTTTTGCTGCTGATATTCATGCATCTGAGGCTAAACAGACAGCACTCCAAGAAAGGACCTTCTTGGTCATGATACCAAAATTACAGAATCCCCTCTTCAAAGAAATTCATCTGTCCCCCTCAATCAATGTCTTCCACCAGCAGGTAAAGACTTTTCTGTTTTTTCTTACCTTCCCTTACTGATCTTCCTTCTTGTTTGTTTTTAGTCATCAATTTCATATGTGTGTCATGTTCTTGAAGTTGACTTTTAATCCCTTTTAATTGTTCATCACCTTGAGTGTGGCGGAAAGGTGGCATCCAAATGTTTTAAATAAATAAATAACTGCAGAGCAAAAACACCACATCTTCTGCCTGCCTTTGCACATCCAGTGAAAGGAGCAGCAGAGTGGCAAGATGAGGCCACTCAGTGGTGGAGAGGCTTCCTTTTTAGCAACAGCAGGGTTTTCCATCTCCTCTCATTTGACTCTGATGTCACGTGATTCTGAGGTCATATTACTCTCATCTTGTAACTCAGTGGATCCCACGCTGCAACATACATTCTAAAGATGGATCTCTAGTTTGGAAAGGTTGGGGATCCCTGCACTAAAATTCAAACAAGACAGAGATCACAGATATCTCAGAAACTTCATGGCTTTTTATCTTGACTGGAGTCAGAAGACAGAGAGCAGAGGGGATTTAGTCTTTCCATGCCACATAGTTTCCTTATTGAAACCTTCCCTGCACTGTCAGTAGAGGGCAATAAAAGGGGCGAGCAACTGATCTTTTGCTCATCATTTTCTGCTTTGAGGACCAGCAATCTGACTGGCTCCCTGCAATGTTCATGATTCTTCCTTCCTCCACTTTATCTCACAATCACTGTTCCCTTTAAGCTAAGTTAGTGTGAGCTAGCTCACAGTTTTGTAGCCTCCAGCTCACAGATTTTTGTCTTAGCCCAGGAAGGATAGCTCCAGAGCAAACTAATTTATGCAGTAGCCAAATCGCTCGCTCACAACTTTAATGCCAGTAGCTCACAAAGTAGAATTTTTGCTCACAAGACTCCATAGCTTAGAGGGAGCATTGCTCACAATAATCCTGTGAAGCAGAGTGGGCCAAAAAAGAGAGTGACTGGCCCAAGGTTACCCAGTGAGCTTCATGACAAAGTAAGGACTTGAGCCTGTGTCTCCTTGGTCTATCACTCTAACCACTATACTGCACTGGCTCTCAGAACAGACACTGAATTCAAAACAACATCCCTCATCTACCCAACTGTCCAGTCAGATTTTTTTTTATTTTTGAAGAAATCCTTTGTCTTACCCACTCAGAATCATTTGTGTATGTTTTCATTATGCTCTTGTATTTCCTGGCTGATGTGGGGCTCCCAGGCACCCTCCCATCCAGACACTGATCATGAAAGAGCAACACCCTGTGAAAGAGAGCCAGGAGAAAATGCCAGCAGGTGAAGATGTTAAACAAAGAAGCTTCAAGGGGAGATTACAACATGAGATTGGTGAAGCTGAGTTCATTCACAAATTCAGAACAATCAATTTCCCCAGGGTTGAATAAGGACATAAGATTCTTATCTCACTAGAGATGTTAATTTTCCCCTCTGGTCTAATCAAGCAGCCCTGCATCCTCTTGAGTTCCTTCTTTGCAACACCCCTCCTACCTTCTGACTTGGATATAAGGACCCACAAATCTCCATTCCAACTTGTATCTGAAGAAGGAAGCTTTGACTCTTGAAAACGCAAACCCCAAAAGTCTTGTTGGTCTCTAAGGGGCTACTGGACTCAAATCAAGCTCTACTACTGTAGACAAACACAGTTACCCTCTGAAACTATCTCCTTCTCCATGGTTTCTGTGTGACAGAATGTTTGTTTGTGTTTTGTTTCTGGGATTTTGTTTTGCTTTTGAGTTCAGTGTTCTAAAATTTCCAGTCTGTTGGTCTCTTTTCCCACCCACATCTCTCCTCACAGTCCTATTTGTTTTATGGCTTTAGTCTTCAAACTTAATAGTATTATTATTATTTTTAAAGGAATCTGTTGCATTTTATTATTATCATGAGGTGCTATGGGGGCTCCAGTCAAAAAAGGGACACAGATACAATCAATACATTAATAAAATAACCAGGCAGAGATATGCTTAGGTGCTTTAACAATGTGATAGTGCTACGTGCCTGAAGACCATCCCTGTGGACCACAGTGGCTGCATTTTCAAAAAAAGTCTGGAAAGAAACCTTTACGTTTACAGCTCTGGTGGTGGAAAGTGCCGTCCAGTCACTGCTAACTTATGGCGACTCCATATGGTTTTCAAGGTGAGAGGTGAACAGAGGTGGTTTGCCATTGACTGCCTGCTCTGACTAGCAACTTCCTAGACTTCTTTGGTGGTCTCCCATCCAGGTGCTAACCAGGGGCCAACCATGCTTAGCTTCCAAGATCTGATGAGCTGGGCTACCCTTGGCCATCCCAGGTCAGACAAAAGAGTTCCCATTTCATACCTTTCAGTAGTCCTTGTACTGCTTTCTGTTCTTGTAGTAGGACAGAGTCAAGTAAATGTTGGTCAAGGAAGGATGGTTCCTACTGCATAGGGAGCACTAGGTTGGTATTCTAAGTCGCTTCTTGGATGAAAGCCAAAATGGTGTCATAGTTAGAAAAGCAACTGGAGACCTAGGTTTAAATCCTCAATCAACTATGAAGCTCCCTATGGTGAACTCTCTCAGCCTCAGAGTTGTTGTGAGGACAAAATAGGGTGAGGGTGAGGAGAAAACTTTGTGACCTTGAGCTTCTTGGAGAAAAAGCGGGATAAAAATTATAGAGATTTGCCAAAGGAACAACCAGGAATTTCATTATTATAATAGTGCAATATTCAGTGACGTGTGAATCCTTGTCTTAGAATTACTAATCTAGCAATCATGCTTTGAGTGAGAGTCACTAATTCTTTCTGTTCTTTGGGTCCAAGCTACTCAGCAGATATTACCTTTCTTCCTTATAAGCTTCTTGGCTAAATCAGGTATTAATGGACTTTGTCTCCTCTAAGTCCAGATAATGAGGACAGATAGGATGAGCAGTTAATAATGAAGGTCATTATGAATAAAGAACTGCCCTGCATTTCAGCAGCCTGGTTTGCTCTACAGAGTGCCTTGACTGACCCTTTAATGTTGAAAAATACTTTTCACTCTGATTCTGGACGGATCTGAAGACTACCTCATTTTAGACTGCAGTGGTTTCTATGACACGGTGAACCCTGATGAAGCAGTGGTGGTAGTGGCTGACCACCTAAAGGAGAACAATGGGGACAGCAGCATGGTGGCACATAAGTTGGTGGCTTCAGCTCGAGATGCTGGCTCCAGTGACAATATCACTGTCATCGTGGTCTTTCTCAGGGACATGGGTGCAGCATTCAGTGTTAGCGAGGAGTCAGAGTGGGGGGGAGACTCTTTCCAAGGCAGGCAGGAGAAAAATGGCAACAACAAAGAAAACCATGGTTGTTGCAAGAGGCAGTGGCCTCAGCCCCGGGTCTTAGCCCCTGCAGACCTAGGGTATGATGGGAAAGTGGATTCTTTAATGGGCAGAACTACCTTGAGTACAGGTTCCAGAACTGACTTGTTGGAAGACCAAGGGTATATAGACTTGAGAAAAACAGAAACTAGAAAACGTCAGAGTGCCAGCTCTGAAGTGTCCCATTGTTACTGAGAGCGAAGCTCGGTCACTTCGCCTGACCGCGTGGTGAAATGGCCGCGCGCACGGTCTGAGATGGATACAAGACCCTGGGCTTCTCTGGAGCTGTAAAAAATAACGTGCTCCTCTGTGTTCCCCTGTTCTCTTTAAATAGTTTGATTAGACATTCACAGCATGAGAATTAAAAAAAAGAGTGGGTGCTTCAGAATTACTGTTGTGGAATGCTCTCTCTCTCTCTCTTTCTCTCTCTCTCTCTATAGCTCATACAGCTATCACTTTAAGCAGAAATAAGCGTCAGAAAAAAATCATACTGGATGGAATCCATTTTTCCAGAAGCAGCCTGAATCCAAATTTCTGCTCCATACAGGAATTGGTTTAGAACCTTACTTCCACTCATGTAAATAGATCAAGGAATAAAACAGTGTATCAGTCTCAAAAAACAGCAGCTGGCATGCCTCTCTCTCTCTCTCTCTCTCAGCAATGTCACAGACATACACGTATCTAAAGCTTCATTTGCTCATTGGAACTAGGTATTGTCATTAATTGACTCACCTGGAGTAGATAGGAAAGTAGTATTTATAAGAAAGAGCAAAAGACAGGTGAAACTTGTTTGAGAAGAGTCTGTGGAGCAATATTTTCAGAACATTTCTGTTTTAAACCTGCCAGTTTTTGTAAGTGTGTTGGGGGACTGGGCAGCAGGACTTCACTAGTCTGGGTGGCAAAGGGATCCCTTTGGGGTTTAAGGTTAACAGAGCAAAATGTATTACCAGCAAGATGCTTTGCAGGTATGCTTTAAAAAGCCATCTGGGGGGTTTAACAGGTACTCTAGCACTACATCCTGCCCATCCCCTATTAAATATCTAATAAGACTCAGATCAAGGTATGAATTCACACTTCAGTGATTTTTTCACCACCTTGTAACATTAAAAATGAAGGCATACTAAACTTCTCTGTAGGTTTTAAGTGACTATTTTCTATGGCTGGAGTCAAAATTATAATGGCATTTCAGTAGCTAGGGAGGATTTTCTTTGTGCTTAGTGACATATTACTTTAAAACTAAAAAAGTAATGTTAAATAATGTGCATCGAATAGCATCGTGGTCAGTATTTTCCAATGACAGCTTCTCACTAATCCTTTTTTTTTTTTAAATCTCAGGTGTCAAACCAATCTAAAGCTAGTCCAGACACAAGCATGTTGTCTATGAATTTATGGAACCAAAAGCTCACTGGCATTTCTGCTTCCCCAGTTCACTCCAGGGCATATAAAGGAAATAGTAGGAGACAGCAGAAATGCTGGTGTTGTCTTTGGCTCAGCTGTTGGAGCATTTCTTGGTTTTTTTAAGGGGAGACTATGGGGGTGAAGCTCTTAGGGATGCCACAATGCAATTGGGAGTAAGGAAGTAGTTAAGGTAATCTGCTGTTGCAGCAGTTGAAAAATCAAGAGTCTGAATTCAGTTGTAGGGGTGGATTACCTCTTTGTCATTTGTCCTGATGGGCAAAAGCACTGATTAGGGGGGGGGGGATGCAGTAATTTTAGCACTAAATGCCAAATTTAGAATGCAGAAATAAACCCAAGACAGATGGTATGTTAGAAATGGCCTCTTGGCCACTAACATTTGACAGAATGATCCCAACTTGAGGCATTTAATTTACACAGCTCTAAATATTCCACATAAATCCCAAGGAGGGTGCCAGTTTGGTGTAGTGGCTGGCAGTGCAGTCTCTAATCTGGGAGAACCAGGTTCAGTTCCCCACTTCTCCACATGCAGCTGCTGATGTGACTTTGGGTCAGTTACAAGTTCTTTCAGAGCTGTCCTCTCACCAGTAGTTTTCAAAAGAACACTCTCAGCCCCACCTACCTCACAGGGTATCTGTTGTGGGGAAGGGAAGGGAAAGGAGATTGTAAACCACTCTGAGACTCCTTTGGGTAGTGAAAGGTGGGGTATAAATCCGATCTCCTCCTCCTCCTCCTCCTCCTCCTCCTCCTCCTCCTCCTCCTCTTCTTCTTCTTCTTCATGACTGTTTCAAAGTTGGAAACTTGAATATATACAGGAGTACCATGATTCACTCCCCTTGAGGCTGTTGATGAACATCATATTTATTTACTAATCTAGGTCAGATTTGCACTGTAACAGAATGACCCTATTTTAATCTGGAGAGCCAAAAAGGACGGGAAACTGAAATCCTGTAAATGACATATAGAAACACTAATTTGACCCAGAAGTCGTTCACAACTAGGGGTGTGCACTGAGCAGTAACTGAGCCAAATGACTACCCGAAAAATACCTTATTGGTATTTTTCAGATATCATGTAAGATGAATACAGATCAGAGATCTGTATGTGCTACCAGTATAGCTGAGCATGTAAAAACTGGGGTTTATCCAGCTTTTATTTGGGTTCATTCAGCTATACTGTACACTACCATCCATTTAAACCTAACAGCTGACAGGCAGAGCCAACAGTCAATTATTGAGAGTGAATGCCTCCCTGGGAGCCACTTCAGGGCTCCTAAGCCGGGGGGGGGGGTGGAGGAGTGAAAGGGAGGGCTGAAATGGTTTTGTCCCATGTGAACCAATCAGCACTGTGTTGATCAGTTTACATGGGAGGAGTGCCATCCCTTCCCTCCCCAAGCCTCCCCACTGCTTCAGAGACTCAGGGAGGGACGGAACAGAGTGATGAGGCATGTTTAAGTGCCCTTTTTCCTGGGGTTCAGGGAGGGAAAGAAAGGCATGGGAAAATGCCTGGGCTCTCTGCCTTCCCTTCTCCAGCCACCCTACTGTGGTGGGACAACTGGAGAAGGACCGGCAGAGAGCCCAGGCATTTTTCCATGCCTTCTCTTCATTTTCCCAGCTGCCCCTCCATGGGACGCAGCTGGGGAAGTGAAGGGAAGGCATGAAAACATGCCTCCTTACCTCCCCAAGACTCCCCACTGCTGCAGGGAACAGAATGGTGAGGCATGTTTGAATGCCTTTCTTTCCCTCCCTGGGCTCTAAGCCTTCCCTTCTCCAGTCACCCCACCACTGCAGGGCAGCTGGAGAAGGGAAGGCAGAGAGAGGAGGCTTCCACTGGTCATTTTCACTCCATTCCGCCCATCAGCTATTAGGTTTAAATGGCCTAAAACTAACAGCTGACTGGCAGGGAGTGAAACTGACAAGTGTAAGAAGCGGGGGCTTGGGGAGGGAAGGAAGGCATTTTAACACGCCTCCCTTCCCAGTGGGTATAATAGAGCCAAATATATTTGGCAATACCAAATGTTTCCCCAGTCCAAATACTTTACTGGTATTGGATGGGGGAAATTCGGTCTTCACCAATATCTTGTTCAGGTCTGATATACCCGAAGCCAAAAAAATACCATTTTTTTTTCTTGCAGACCCCTATTCACAACATGGCCCTGTATGAAACTGTTTCTTCTGATGGGACACAAGAGTTAGTCTCTGGAATGCACACCTGTGCATTGGATGTAAAACATGTGATATAACACCTATGAGTACACTATGCCCATGCAATGTAGCCACCACAAATAAGTGGAGTTGCATGCATTAGATTTTTCAACTATGTGAATGGTTCACAATGGGAGTGCACATTCTCCCACACTCCACTGCATTCACAGCCTACATGCTCAGATACTGAGTAAACTGGATATTAGAGCTACATCCCTTCTCCATCCATCCATCCATCCATCCATCCATCCATCCATCCATCCATCCATCCATCCATCCATCCATCCATCCATCCATCCATCCATCCATCCATCCATCCATCCATCCATCCATCCATCCATCCATCCATCCATCCATCCATCCATCCATCCATCCATCCATCCATCCATCCATCCATCCATCCATCCATCCATCCATCCATCCATCCATCCATTATATTTGAATCTGTTTCCTTCTCCAAGCTATTCAAGGTTATGCCATTTCCCAAAAGAGCAATGACAGGGGGTTTATCCCTTTTGCATTGTAGCTTAGGGTTGGATCATGGTTGTGGGTGGGGAAGTCTGGTTGGTCAAAGAGTCATTCTTTGGGGGGAATGGTTTAAAGTAAATTCCTGTCACTGCAATGAAGTCGACACACTCAGCGAAAAAGGCACAGAGACTAGTTCCTTTCTATTGCTTTGGACTTTTGATATTTAACCCATGGGACTGGGTTCAGAACCGTTCCCCTTCTCCAGTTTTATTGGGTGTTCATTTATTGGCCACCTGTTATGTAGACCAACTACATGATGCTACTTGCCTGCTCAACACATGTCCACACTGAAGAATGAATGCATGCTGCAGAAGGCTCTCCCATCCCATCTTGATGATTATTGCTCTTCAACTTGAAACTGCAACATGAAATCATTCTGCATCAGGTGTGGCTAAGTTATCTGAGAAGTACTGGATGACGGTGAGTATAGCTGAACTTAACGCAGAAAAAACAGGTATAATGATGGTGGGTGGCACTTGAAACACCCACTTATCAAGTTCCCCTAACTTATAACCATGAAACATGGAACATCCATGAGCTAAAGGGCTCTTTAGCTTGGAGAAACGACGACTGAGGGGTGGCATGATTGAGGTTTATAAGATTATGCATGGGAAAGAGCAGATAGAGAAAGAGGTACTTTTCTCCCTTTCTCACAATACAAGAACTTGTGAGCATTCCATGAAATTGCTGACTGGTCGGGTTAGAACGGATAAAAGGAAGTACTTCTTCACCCAAAGAGTGCTTAACACTTGGAATTCACTGCCACAGGAAGTGGCGGCGGCTACAAGCATGGACGGCTTCAAACGGGAATTAGATAAGCATATGGAGCAGAGGTCCATCAGTGGCTATTAGCCACAAGGTATAGATAGCGGCTCTGGGGCAAGTGATGCTCTGTCTTCTTGGTGCTTGGGGGGGGGGTCAACAGTGGGAGGGCTTCTAATGTCCTGGCCTCACTGGTGGACCTCCTGGTGGCACTGGTATTTCTGGCCACTCTGTGATACAGAGTGTTGGACTGGTTGAGCCTTTTGCCTGATCCAACATTGGCATCTCTTATGTTCTTATGTAGTGGAACCTGAAAGGTAAACAGAACTAAGTGATAAGAACATGGGAATTCACTGAAGTGTATAAAAGCAAATAATTATTTCTTCTCTGAAAAATAAACTTCCATGTGAAGTAAACAGTATTTATTTTTATTTATTTGATTTGTAGACCACCTTCCCCCACAGTTAACATTTTAATAAATACATTCCAATAAATACATATATTCAGTTTAAAAAGTTAAAATGATATAACAGCAATAATCTATATATCCTTGTCCTCGGGTCAGGAAGTCAGGAGAGGCAGAGGGGGCCAGGCTTGATGACACACCATTACTGTCCTCAACCATAGGCCTGGCAGAATATCTCTGCTTTACAAGCCCTGCAGAACTGAATTAGGTCCCACAGGGCATGGATATCATAAGGCATAGAGTTCCACTAGGCCAGTGCCAGGGCTGAAAAGGACTTGGCTCTGGTCAAGGACAGCCAGATATCCTTTCAGCCAGGGATCACCAGGAGGTCTTTCTCCGCAGAGCGTAATGCTTTTTGAGGGGTATACCAGTAGAGGCGGTCCCATGTTGTTGTTGTTCAGTCGCACAGTCGAGTCCGACTCTTTGCGACCCCATGGACCAGCTCCCTCCAGGCCTTCCGGTCTTCCGCCATCCTCTGAAGTTTGCTCAACTTCATGTTCGTTGCATCGATGACACTGTCTAACCATCTCATCCTTTGCCGTCCCCGTCTTCTTTGACCTTCAATCTTTCCCAGCATCAGGGTCTTCTCCAGTGAGTGCTCCCTTCTCATTTGGTGGCCATAGATACCCTTAAAGGTTAATATGAAAGCCTTGGACCTGATCTGGTACTAACCTGGAGCCAGTGCAGCTGGTGAAGCATTGGTTGGATATGTGCCATCAGTGGGGTTCCAGTAAGGACCTGACCCACTGCATTCTGGACCAGCTGTAATTTCTGGGTCAGTCTCGAGGGTAGCCCTGTATAGAGCAAGTTACAGTAGCCTAGCCTGGAGGTGACTGTTGCATTCAGAAAAGCCACATGTTCATCATTTTCCAGAAGTCTCTACCAAGAAAATGATATCAAGTTGGATCCACATTTTCTGTTTTGCTAATAGAGGGGCCTTCATCTCACACAAGAGCTTTCTGCCCACACAATGAGTCTTTTATCATCTTGTGCCACTGGAAGACTCCTTGCACCAACAGAGTTATCCTTGCAACAAAGAAAGGTCAAATGATAAACTCTGGATCCTATCCATAGATCAGAGTCTCTTGTAAAGTAAATGGGACTTGATCATTCCATTACAAACGTATAGTTTTAATGGACAGCCTATGAATGAGCTGGGGGGTGAGCAAGTGTTAATGAACGAAAACTCAGAATGCTACAGTTCTTGAATGAAATCGTTTTGGAGTCCATATGTGGGTTTTTTGCTTTTGCATGTTCTCTTCCTCTTTCCCCTTCTCCCCTCTTCAGAATGAGAAGTAGTGGGAGTGTAATATTAACAGAGAGGTAATGAAATGGAGAATGGAATGGGTTGGTGGGTACACATTGTAGAAAATAAAGGGACATGCAGAAGATCTGGAACAACAAAATAATAAAATCTGGAGATCCATCAGCACTGGAGGAAAAAAAATGAATAATAAACTCAGCGCTTGATAACTCTGAAACCCAGACCTTTGCTGCCATCTGCTGGTATATGCCCATTGGCAAGAAAAAATATATATCACCTGCCCTGCTGAATGTACATGAGAAAGAAAAGGTTTAAGGGTTCGCTGAATGGCAAAGGCAGTTTTGAACAAGACACAAGTTGTGAATGTAAATACATCAACCAGGATTTAAATTCAGAGCACAGCATTACTGATGTAAAGAAGCACAATGCAGTGAAATAGGAGAAGACGGTCATCAATGAAGATGCCAAGTTAGTGCAGAGCTGCAGAATCCAAATACCAAGGGGTATTGGTCAAGTGGTTTTGACCTCAGGTGCATTGTTATTCTACTCTCAGCCAAGCCTATGGCCAATGAATTCCAAAAACTGAAAAGATAAGACAGAAGATTTGCGTAGGCCATTACAGGCCATTATTACTGTGCACTTGCTCAAAGGTAAGCCCCAATGTGTTTTGATGGCACATCCAGCTTATCAGATCTGCAAACGACCCTAATTCTTCTGAGGTTAACCTGTCCCCATTTTTGTCATGGTTCTGGTTGTGCCCATAAGGTCATATTCTTATATAATTACTCCCAATTTGGGATTAGGGTCGTTTGCAGATCTGATTTTCAATCACAACACCTGGTTTTCAATCACAACACTGAATAGCAAAGAAATCATGAGCAATTGTAGGCATTTGGAACAGGAACAGCCAGTGACTTACAAAATGCAAAGCACATATGCAAAACTCAGCCTAGTTAGGGATTTTGTGGTTTTCCCTCTACATCTATCACCATTTGGGATGAGACTGTGGCTCAGTGGGAGAGCATCCATAAGGTCCCAGGTCCAGTCCTGACAACTCCCATTAAAAGGCTCAGGTGATAAGAACAGACACTGCTTTAGGCCCTGGAAAGCCACTGCCAGTAGACTGTACTGACCTTCATAGACCAAGAGACTGACTTAGTAAAAGGCAACTCTATGTTCATTGACATTTCATCAAATTAGTACCTAACCTTATGAAGTTTTCAGTAAGACTTTCTGTCCAGCTAGTAACATGGCTGCTTTGGTCTTGGCATCTTCCATACATGGGATAGACTCAAAGTAAGCAGAAGGTTCCTGTGTTGTCATGTGTGTGTATCTACACTACACATGTTCAGTCCCTACTATCTTCAGTTAAAAGGATCTATGGTAGCCAGCGTTGGGAAAGATCCTTCCTTCCCTGACTCAGACAGTACTGCGCTAGAGAGACCCACAGTCTGATTCAGTGTAAAGCAACTGGATGTATAACACTGCTGTCACTCAGTGGCAGAGCAGATGCTTTGCATGCAGAAAATTCAATTCCTAGCATATACGGTAAAAGGACAGAGGGTACTGGGAAACACCTTTTCCTCTCTCTCCTTTGAGAGCTGCTGCAGGTCAGAGTAGATGATACTGAACTAGGTGGACAAACTGTTGTGGCTCACTGTAAGGCATCTTCATATGACCATGGCTGTACTGTGCATGTAAGACAACAAAGAGCTGATCATTTTTGTATGTGTTTGTGTGTTTGTTTTTTTATGTGTTTGTGCATGTGTGTGTGCACCTGGAAGTCATGGCAACCTCTGGTGACTGACCCCTGATTCACAGAGGTGGCTGAATAAAGCCTGCCCCCTGCTTCCTTACTGCTGGTATTCAAAGGAGGTCTCCCATCCAAGTACTTGCCAAATTCAACCCTGCTGAGCTTCTGAGATCTGATGAGATCGAGCTTGCCTGTGCTATCCAGGTCAGGGCAGGAGCTGGTCATCCTGAGTAAAATATATTGCCATTCAGATTTAGTTGTGCTTGCATGAAGCTGCACCTGGTTTCCTCCCTGTAGGCAGCAGGGATTATTTTGTGTAGCAGCCTTTCATGTGGAGGTCAGCGACCTGATATGTCCCCATCATTACCGAAAAGCAAGCTTAATCATGATTGATGCTGACAATAGTGGACAGATTTAATGTTTCTAAAGCACCTAAACGTCAGGAGAGAAACCCCCCACTGGTCCTCCAACATCTTCCCTGGGTTCCAGTTTGTTTTCATATATAATTTAAAGTGCTGATGTTGATGACCACTCTCCCATATGAGCCATTATGGTTATTAGAGACTTCTCTAGTTGCCCTCCAACTTCAGAAGCTAGCTGGGTCCATACCCAGCTGTCTATGGAACTCCATCCCACTGATACACTCCTGTTGCCATATTTGCTGGGAGGGCCTGTTCTCTTAAACCAAGCTTTTCTTCTCTTGGCTTTCTATTTCTTATTAGTGCTAGTTTTTAAATAACTGTGTGAATTTCTGCTCTTGTAATCAATGCTGCTTTTATTGCTGCTATTTAATGTGTGTGTGTGTGTGTGTGTGTGTGTGTGTGTGTGTGTGTGTGTGTGAATGAATGTGTGTGTGTGTGTGTATATCATTGTTGGTTGTATGAACTGTAAGCTGCCTTGAATGCTCCCACCTTGCCAGAGAGCCAGGATACATTTAAAAATATATTTTTCTTTCTTTCAAGTGTGCTAGAAGAGCATGATACTTGAGATCTCAGGATATAACATCCAGAATAAGCTATTGAGTACATATTTTATCCCATGGTGGGGGGGGGGGTTTAGCTTGATCCTTCTGGCTTATGCTTACCCCACCCCCCAAGAAAAAAACTTCACAGAAATCTATTTTGCTCCTGTGAAATTCTGACAGATAACAAATGTAGAGGTAAACATATTTGTTGCAGGGGTTGTTTTACGTTGCCACTTCAATGTACAGCCTTTATTAGACTGGCCGTGAAAAGCAAGGGCCATTGAGCACTGTAGATTTCTGTACCAAATCAGTAGGTATAGATTCTGCACAGGTGTTTGTGCAATTATTAGACAAGACAACTCTCGGAGCTCAGTGGCCCTTGGCTTCACATATCAGCGGGAGAGAAATCTAAGAGTGGGCTGAAGCCTGGAATAAACATCACTGGGAACATTAATGGACTTCAGACCTGCAAATGGCTATCCATTACACTGTTTCTTCTACTGTGCATTGCTTTTTTAATGCTCCTTTCTCAGAGGACTGGCACAAAGTATAATGGAAAGTTAGAATTGGGAAGCAGAGCTGACGTTGTATTGCCCTTTTGGAGCTAAGCACCTCCAGTACTCTACCAATCTAGAGTATTTTTTCCTGACCTTCCTCTAGTGCTCAGGTTGGTGTCCAAGGTTCTTCCTTCTACATTTTTAATTCTCACAACCACCATGTTTGGAAGAGGCTGTGTGAGAATGGTTTTCTTGACAAAGGAGATCAAATCAGTCAATCCTAAAAGAAATCAAACCTGACTGGTCCCTGGCAGGCTGGATACTGAAGCTGAAGCTCAAATACTTTGGCCACCATCTGAGAAGTGAGTACTCACTGGAGAAGACCCTGATGCTGGGAAAGACTGAAGGTAAAGATGTAGGAGGTGGCAAAGGATGAGATGGTTAGACAGTGTTATCAATGCAACGAACATGAACTTGAGCAAATTCCAGAGGACGATGGAAGATGGGAGGGCCTGGCGTGATGTGGTCCATGGGGTCGTGAAGAGTTCGACTTGACTGTGTGACTGAACAACAACAACAAAGTGTGAGAATTACTGGCCCAAGATCACCCAGTGAACTTGTCTGGTGGGTTGGGTTTTGTTCCCAGGGCTCCCAGATCCAAGTCTGGCCCTCTAGTCACTGCACCACACTGTCTCTCTGTCCTGATCCAGTCTAAGTTTTGTACAGACCTTTTGCTAGCAAGGAATGCAGATTCTCTAAAGGCACACAGCCATAATCTTTGTATAATATTGGTTGTACTGTTTAGTAATGTGCTACATGAGATGCTGAGGACAAGCATGCTGGTACTTTACAGAGAGCTAAAGACTGATTCCTGAGCCTAATTACATTAACTGGTATTCTGAGACAGATACTCTTATAACAGCTTCAGTCTCCGATTTGGTCCCTCTTTACATGATGAGTCAATCCTGCATTAAGAGACTATGAACTGAGTTCAGCCTCTCATTTTCTTGCAAGTCCAAGGAGAAAATTAAAGAATGAAATAAATTTAAAGAAAAGTTACAATTGCTGACAAGATCAAGAGTCTGAATTTACCTCTTTTCCATTATCGGATAAGTTATTACTATTAAGCATTGCTAGTCAGTTAAAATCACAACTCCGCAAGGAAGCACCTAGAGATGACATCAAATTTCAGAACTGGGACAGTGGCTCAGCAATGAACTTCCATGAGTGAGAGGAACTGTGTTAGTTATGAGCTCTCCTCCAAAGTTTGACAGCTCATAATTAGCTTACTTCTGAGCCAGCTGCCTCTACCTCTCCCTGCCACGAGTTTCCCGAGGGAGGAGGAGGAAACCAGAGGAAAGAAAGCCTTAGGACATAAGATGGTCCATCTTTAAGGTCCTATGGTGATCGGTATGGATATGTAATTTTAATTATCCTGGATGAATATATGGAATTCAATAAGTAAAGGTGCATGTGTGATCCCAAAGTACCCATTCAGAGAATAGAAGGCCAGCTGAATCTCTGAATGATTTACTGTTCTGATCTTTCCCCCTTGTAATTAGATGAATCTCTGAATGATTTACTGTTCTGATCTCCCCCGCCCCTTCTAATTAGCCTCCATGCACGATGGCTAATTCTTCTGTAGCTCACCATCAGGTGTCATTAAAAATGATGCAAAATTTTCAAAGAATGTGATTAATGTTCAAACTATGTTTGGGGGGAAAACTGTTTTCATCCAGTAGTGCTCCTCTTTTGTTATGTTATCCACAGCCAGGAACCTTTATTTCCTCTCCACACACACACTCTGTTTCCTGTAGTTTCCCTCACTGTTAAAAAAAAGACTTCATCAATTTAATTTCAAGTTCCTAGCCTAGGATCTTTGCTAATACCCAAAGTACAAAATTACAAATACAAATACAATACCTTTATTGGCATAAAATATCAAATACACATGCAGCATAGAGCCTCAAGATAGGCTGGAGGGGTATCACATTCCGAATTGCCTTAATATGAGCCTCTCCTCCTAGATACCTCATTAAAGAAATTTGCTACAGGTTCCAGAATTTCTATATTGTGTGAAGACAATAAAGAACTAATTTTATGCTCATCAGATTGGCCCAAAAGGGGGTCCAACACAGGTTCAATAGAAACAACACGGATGTCACAGTGGAATTTACAGTACAATAGCACATGTCCAATGGATTCGATTTCCCCCATCCCACAGGGGCACAATCTATCTTTATAGGGAATTTTGTTGAACCTTCCCGATAGAACAGCTGAGGGAAGGACGTCAAACCGTGCTAGCATGAAAGCCCTATGAAGATGGGGCTGAATCAGTCTTGCCAGGTATCCTGAGGAAATATGGCTAAAAGAAAGTCCCATACTCACAGGAGAGCAATGTCTGTGCGCAAGTCTTCTCAGGTCTTGCACCTCTATATCGAGGAGTCTTTGTTTGAGTAAGGCAAAAGCCTTCTGCTCAGACAAAAGTACCAAGTCATCAAAACTAAAGCCGATTATAGAAATTTTTTTCTCTATATTAATCAACCAAGTCGATAGATGGGATTCAGTTAACATGTGCACCACAAGACTGTTTGGGCCACATCTAAAATGAAGGCGCAGCCAAAATTTGAAGGTTATGGTCCATGCCATCGTAATTAACCGTCTTTGGGTTGTCTCCAGGCACATAGCTGCATATGGTACGCAAGCTGGTAGCCCCAAGATTTTCTTCAGGAACTTAGATTGAACACGTTCTACAGCTTCATTACAAGCCGAGACCCAAATTGGGATACCATAAAGCAGTTTGGCAGGTATTTTATGGTTAAATACTTTAAGAGCAGTGGGAATATATTGATGTCCTTTGGTGTAAAAGAAACGGGCAATAGCAAGGGCGTTGTTAGTTGATGACTTAACTGCTTCTTTAATATGTGTAGCCCAGCTGTTAGTATAATTGAAATAGATGCCCAGGTATCTATGGCTTTTGACTTGTTCAATTTTTTCCCCCTGTATAACCCACTTAATGGGCTTCCAACTTTTCTCGAACACAATGATTTTGGATTTATCGAAGTTCAGGGACAACTTGTTCTAATACCCAAAGTAATACTTATTTCATGGGCAGCTTCCAGACTAGGTACAGAGGTGCTAGGAAAGCCTTGGTCTATGTCTTTTTAGGAAATGTAGAAAGGGGAAGGGGAAGTTCAGGAACTACAAGGGGGAAAGGAAAGATGGGTATTTTAGTTCTGGAGAATCTATATATCTAATACCAAAGTAGCCCCCTCTATGCGGATATCTAAATCAGCACAGAGGGGGCACTTGGGGGAAGGAGAGTTTTGTGCACACGTGGGGCTGTCCCCAGGTGTGCACAAAAATCTAAAAAGTTTTTTTTAAAAATCGGGGGGATACTTAAATCCCCCCCAAAGTGACAGAGCGTCCCCTGCGCATGCGCAGGGAACGCTCTGTAGCCGGCTTCGCTGCCGCCACCGCGGAGCCGGGCGGGGGGGAGGACTGGCCTCG
>NW_015165844.1:749878-766869 GCF_001447785.1 Gekko japonicus | reverse complement strand
TGAGCGGGGGGATGGAGGAGACGGAGCTCTTCTCCCCCCCCCGAGTATCGCGGGTCCCCTTACGGGGGGGAAGACCGGCCTCACCGCCGCCTCGGGGAGATCGAGCGGGGGGGATGGAGGAGACGGAGCTCTTCTCCCCCCCCCCCCGAGTATTGCGGGTCCCCTTACGGGGGGGAAGACCGGCCTCGCCGCCGCCTCGGGGAGATCGAGCGGGGGGGATGGAGGAGATGGAGCTCTTCTCCCCCCCCCGCGAGTATCGCGGGTCTCCTTACTTGTTCATTCCTAATTCAGAAGCAAAGTTTTATAAATGGATCTTTTAAAGCAGTGAAGCATAGAGATTTCACCTAATGATTAAATATTTACTACAACAGTTACTAACCTCAAAATTATTGTCATCTAGGGTTGCCACCCAGCCTGGAGAAAAATGTCCTGTCCCTTTAATAGAGGCTTAATGTGTGGAAATGAGAGGAGAAGCCCTTGAGTGGAACAACAGCTCAGGTGAATGATGGTTTGCAGAAACATATCAAGATCGGTCCCATTATATCCATTTATCTCTGTTTGTCTAGATGTTTCCATTCTTATAATATTACTGTCACTAAAGAAAGGTCAAGTTCTCAGCTGTTACAAAGACGAGTAAATATATAAATGTGTTAAGCCATTAACATTGGAAGGCATCAGTCAAAGTGCACTCATATTCAACATCCTTAAAAGCTGTCACACAAAAATTAAAATATTTAAAATCCAAAAAAAGTATTCCATTAACACTGGAGAACATTACAGTTAGACATCATTTGTCATCAGTATCTAAAAGCCCACAATATAAAATATTTGCATATCCATTAGTCTGGGGGGGAAAAACATTTGTGAACCTGTAATATAGTTTTTAATGCTTTTAAGACAAAACAGGAAAAAGTAATAAAAGCTTTATGGAAGAAGCTTTCCTTTATTGCCTCCAAAAATGATTAAACCTTGCAGATGAGACCACTATTTCAACAACATAAAGAATTCCATATCCTGGTAAAGGGACTACTCTGCAACACTTAGAAAAGATGTAGAATCATTAGCATACACTCAAGACTGAAATATATTTTTGACAGATGATGAATACATGTGAATAAACAAACAGTTGATCTCCAAGGGTTACATAAGAAGCACCCTGCTGCATCAGACCAGCGGTCCATCTAGTCCAGTATCCTGTATCACTGATGGTCAACCAGTTACCCTGATGCTTCCTCCCGGCACTGGTATTCAGAGGTTCAACTACCTCTGAATGTGGACATTAGCTTTAGTAACCATAGCTAGTAGTTGTTGATGGACCTGACCTCCTGAACACAAGCTTGTTTACAGTACAGACTTACATTTGGGCTGTTAAGAGAACCCTGGACCCCTTCACAGGACCAGAGCACCCAAGATTCCCAGACCACAACAAAGGACAATCAAATCTTGTCAAACTTCAGTTGTGGATATGTACTGAGTATTCACTTGAAATTCAGGATACAATCTAAGAAAAGTTAGGACAGATCAAAGTTTCAATTATTTAAATACTCTAAAGAATGTTTAAAAATCTCTGTATTTATAAGGATTTGTTTTTCCTCCTTTTCCTTCTCCATCATATCATTCATTCGCGATACTAAGGATGAATAAATGCTTTTCCACCTCTTCTTGTCTACAAAGTTTTTTCTCCTCTTTCTCATCCGAGTTCTGCTTTATGGCCTCAAACTGTTTTTCACCTTCCCACTTTTCCCATGCATTCATTATCTCCTTAGTAGAGCCTTCGTTTTCATTGATTGTGATCTGAAGGCTACCATTTATTTGGCTTTCCTTTCGGAATGGTAGCATCATTCTTCCACCCCCATTGCAGAGGTAGGCCTGCCAGATCTTTGCAGTTCAAGGACTCCACCTCTCTAGATCACCTGGAGAAGGAAGATATGTTGATTTTTAACACCTGGAATAGTATTCATGACTCATATAATCAATTGAAAAAACTAGCGTTTGCTGTACTTTCCTTATTCGGGTCTACATATTTATGCGAACAAACATTTTCATGCATGAACCTTATCAAGAGTAAATTGAGAAATCATCTTATTGACGATTGACCTGGAATCGTGCCTAAAATTAAAAACAACATACAAACCTGACTTACCCAAACTTTCCAAGGAGATGCAAGGCCATTGTTTACATTAGTGTTTGTCAGTCATTGTCATGATTTAATTTTATGGATACTTTGGACATATAGAGAGGATGAACGGAAGGAGACGAAACAAGTATACAAGACGAGTGTGGATGGGAGAGTTGGAAGGGGTCGACCTCAGCGAACGTACCTCAATCAGATTGAGGACATTTTTAGCAAAGGCCAGTTTAGGAGTACCCTAATTAAGTTAATAACAATGTACCTACCTATATAGTTTAAGTTTAAAAAATCTGGCTCTCAAAATAAATTCCAATCGTTGTACTGTTGATATTTGGCTCTCTTGACTAATGAGTTTGCCTATCACTGGGCTATACCAAGCCACCTTCTCTCCCAGTATATATAGATGTAATTAATAAATTAATTAATGTGAAAACAACATACCGGGGGGGGGGATTTCCTGATGTACTGAGACTCTTCATTAGATTGGATCCAGCCAGCTTTTTCACTCAGTCTCATTCAGTTCTTTTTCTGACTGCAGCTCCTGTCCCACAAACTTTTGTTCATGCCAGTCACATGATTCCCCATACTCTTTTGGGGTGGTTGGTCTGATTCAACCAATGGCCTCTGTCTGTACCAAAGTATAGTATATGATACCTGGATTTACTTGACAGTACTATCAGGCCCTAGCAGCAGAAGCGATGTTTTGTTCCTGGTGTTGCATAGGGATAAGAATATATCCCAGCGGATGTCAGCAAGAGTACCCCAGTTCAGGTGACAGCAGAACAGGTACAGCTGCCTAGTAGCGCCTTTCCTGCATGCGACTGAGCTAATGGAGATTGATGCCCTCACTTTTAGTTTCCCATACACCCACCTTTCAGATCAATGGTTCATCAGATACCTCTGCTGAAAGAATATTTCATTGTTCTCTTCCTTTCCTGCTTACTGCTGGGAAATCCATATCATTTAAAGGATTTTAAATTGACCCTGTGAACCAGCAACACGGTTTTGCATCTTGTTCTTCGGGCACACCCCTGCAGATGATCCCCGTCCTACCCTGGGAGGAAGCCAGACTCCACCCATCCCCCAGTGCATGGTGTTCCTTTCCCTGCCCGCTGCAGCCCCAGCAGCTCTTTCAGTGGCAGCGGCTGCTTCACCCAGTCCTGTGCCTCTTCAGCCAACAGCTTGGCCTGTGAACAAGAGCAGCCGGCCGAAGCACCTCCCATGCCTCCTTCTGGTCGCCTCCGTTCACATCTCCAGCTTGCACAGTAGGCCAGCAAGAAGACCATCAGGATTGGCAGTGGAAACGAGGTATGTGTGGGGGGGAAATAAATATTTTTTAAAAAAATGTAAGATGCTCGTGAGGTTTCCAAAATGACCCCAGGCACAGTCAGGGAAGCTTCAGTCTCATTTTCATTGCAATAAAATAAAATAAAACTGCAAAAGGCAAAAGAGAGTTGGAGAGCTGAGTGTCTCCAATTGAGCAAGAGCTGGCAAGGGAGGAGGAGGGAGCACTACACTGATTCACCTTGCCATCACCTAACATCGGGTCACTGGGTAACATCACAAGTGATGTCACCATGTTGGGGGCATGCACCCTCATGCCCCACACCAAGAATTTCCTGGCTAGGGGGCTGCTGTGAGGTAGGTTGGGTTGAGATACTGGCAGGTATCCAACCATTTGAGGACTTTGAGGAATGGGACTTTTCCACTTTCCCTTTCTCTGCAGCCCATTAAAGTCCCCTCAAAGTTATTTCCCAGGGATCACCAGAACTTCAGTAATAACACAGAAGGCAAAGTGGCAATCTGCACTGATAGGCAGGACTTACATGAAATGGAAATGCCATTCCATTGGAGGAACTGCATGGTTGAATCTATGTCAGTGGCATGCTTAGCCTTCGACCTGGGCTTCCCTCATTCAAGTCAAACTCTACAGAGAATACACCACACTGATTTTCTATGTGGAGGTGTTCTAGTGAGAATCATACCAAAAGGAAAAAAACATTCTTGTGCCCCCTTAAAGACCAATAGGTTTATTGGCATGTAAGTAGAGCTGCGGTGGCTCAAGTGGTTAAGACGCTGAACTGCAGGCTGTGGAAGGTCAACCTGGGCTTCCCTCATTCAAGTCAAACTCTACAGAGAATACACCACACTGATTTCCTATGTGGAGGTGTTCTAGTGAGAATCATACCAAAAGGAAAAAAAAACATTCTTGTGCCCCCTTAAAGACCAATAGGTTTATTGGCATGTAAGTAGATTTTAGCCCATGAAAGCTAATGCTTTAATAACGCTGCAAAACTCTGCAGAGCTGCTCTGGTCCAATGCCATACAGTAACTCTGAGTAGGATTGCACTGTAAATCTGTTAACTTCTGAAGTGCCCAAGATTTTGCTGCTGCTGTCGTCATTGTTTGCTGCAATAGACTAACTTTGCTACCCCACTGGCATTTGTAGATTCACAAGTTATGTCAATTTCACTTGTGGCAGTGTTCCTATTCTGCCTCCCCTCCCCAAAAAAAACCACAACCTAGCTGCCTTTTACAGAATCACACTCTTGGTCCATCAAGGCCAGACTGGCAGCAGTTCTCCAGGGGCTGAGGTAGAGTTCTTTCACATTACCTATTACCAAGTCCTTTTTTTTTTATGGAGATGCCAGGGATTGAACCTCAGATGTTCTGCATGCCAAGCAGATGCTCTACCACCAAACCACAGTCCCTAAAGAGTGGGTGAGTTTAAAATACTCTTTAAATCTTGGGTGGGGAAGCAGGTGACCATTAGACAGGGGTACTGATCTAAAACTCTGATTCAAGAGCAGCTCTGACATTTCCAGGCCTCAAGATTACAGCTCTTTGGTTTGTTTTTTAACTTCTCAACTAAATTTGCAGCTTTTAACTCATACAAGTCTTTTGAAAATGATGGTCAAGTCAGATGCTGATTTATCTGTGGAAATCAGATATGCAAATGGACTCCAGATAAACCACCTGCTCAGGGGGCCTACCAAGCTTCCTTGAATATCCAAATGAAGTAGCAGGATATGACATGACTCGAACTTGTCAGTGGAACAGAATGCAATAGCATGCTTTCTGATGGTGGCATTACATGTTTCAGAACATTAACAGTGATTTATTAGAATATGCTATCCTTGTAATAAAAAGGTAAAGGTAAAGGTTCCCTTGCTCGAAAGCCAGTCGAATCCGACTCTAGGGTTGCGGTGCTCATCTCCGTTTCAAAGCCGAAGAGCCAGCGCTGTCCGAAGACGTTGGTCATGTGGCCGGCATGACTAAACACCAAGGTGCATGGAACGCTGTTACCTTGTAATGCATTAAGTTAAAATTACTTTCAGCAGTTAATGTTGTTATCTCTTTCTACAAGTATTTCTGAAATAAATAGAGAAAAGAACTTATCCTTGGAATAAGGAACAGGTCTCAAACATAGGTAGTAGGGACATGAAATCCCATATATTCCTGCCCAGGAATTAACATCACAGGGAGATGCCCTCCTGACTGTTGCATCAATTGGTGGGTACATCAGAGACGGCCTTTTCCATGGCAACCCCACAGTTATGGAGCAACTTCCCCGGGGAGGTGTACCTGCCCCCCTCACTGTTGATTTTCAGGAGACAGTCAAAACCAGGTTTAGTTAGGACTGCATTTGGATTGATGTAGCTTGGTGGCAGTCCTAACTGGAATTTTTAAACTCTGACTTTTATGGGTTTTATAACAGTTTTTTATCATGTTTTAATAATGTGTTATTAATATTATAAGCCACTATGAATTCCACTAGGGGGAATTTATAGAAGCCCCCCTTAGGTTGGTAGCAGGCCAATCGGATAGAATCAAGGTACAATTTCTCCTTGCTTCACGAGATCCGGAGATCATTGAACTGACCGCTAAGTTTCTCCATGGTTTTATAAAACGGAAGAGTGACCCTGACCATATTAATGATTCTTAATTTATAAGTCTAAAAACTTAAGTTTAAAAGTTTAGAATGCCAATTTATTTTATGTCCCTACTCGTGGGCACTCCATGAAACTGCAGAGCGGTCGGGTTAGAACGGATAAAAGGAAGTACTTCTTCACCCAAAGAGTGATTAACACATGGAATTCACTGCCACAGGAAGTGGTGGGTGCTACAAGCATGGACGGCTTCAAAAGGGAATTAGATAAGCATATGGAGCAGAGGTCCATCAGTGGCTATTAGCCACAAGGTATAGCTAGGGGCTCTGGGGCAAGTGATGCTCTGTCTTCTTGGTGCTTGGGGGGGGGGTCAACAGTGGGAGGGCTTCTAATGTCCTGGCCCCACTGCTGGACCTCCTGATGGCACTGGTATTTCTGGCCACTGTGTGACACAGAGTGTTGGACTGGATGGGCCTTTGGCCTGATCCAACATAAGAAGAAGAAGAGGGGGAGGAGGGGGAGGAGGGGGAGGAGGAGGAGGAGGAGGAGGAGGAGATTGGATTTATACCCCGCCCTTCACTTGGAGTCTCAGAGCGGCTTACAAACTCCTTTCCCTTCCCCTCCCCACAACAGACACCCTGTGAGGTGGGTGGGGCTGAGAGAACTTTGACACAAACTGCTCTTTCAGGAACAGCTGTGCCAGAGCTTGCGACTGACCCAAGGTCACATCAGCAGGTGCAAGTGGAGGAGTGGGGAATCAAACCCGGTTCTCCCAGATTAGAGTCCGCGCACTTAACCACTACACCAAACTGGCTCTCTAATAAATTGTTTATTTAAAATTAATAAACAAGTAAGTAAATAAGTAAGTCAATAAATAAAAAGTATGTTTTCTGGAAGACAATTGGCTCTGAACTACATTTTGCTTAGCTGATCATTAAGAACAGGATAGTCCAAGTTGTAATAATGGCCTGAGCTACTACAGTACAAATCCAGATTTGCTGCCAAAATTTAAGGGGAAACATTCAGGTTAAATTTTGTAATTCTATTCATCTCAATCCTGATATAAAAATTCAAGTAGCTATTCTGAAATCTGCCAGTCTTTAATGCATCTTCTTATGAATCTTGAGCAATAAGTATTCAAATGCTATGTTTGTTCTTGAAATAGTTGAATGTTTTAGTATTGAACCATCTGCTTTCTTTATATTTTACCTTATTGTTCAAAATCTCTGGCATTCCTAGGATATTTCAACCATTTGTCTAAGTCATCTGTGTTTACATGGCATTTTAGGTTAATTTTTCGCATTATGTATATGAGCATGCATGAGAACAGCTCCCTATCCAAAGACTACAAAATCCATAATACAGAGTGAGTGCTATTTAAACATGCTGTGCTCTTCTACTAAGAAAAGTAATAGATGATGATGATGATGATGATGATGATGATGATGATGATGATGATGATGATGATGATGATGATGATAGAGCCAACAAACTGTGAACAGAATGAGTTAATGGAAAGGGTCTTTCATTCTTTCATTCTACTCTGCAGCCATGTGTACCTTTTAAAAGTTCATTAGGGACAGGAATCCTTAGGATCAGCATGAAATTCAGCACAGCAACAGGTAGAAATAGCAACAATCCCTATAGATCCATACTTGTGCAAAGTCTTGATCAGTTTTTAGATTTCATGAAGGAAAGAAGGGGGTGATTTCTGTCCATTTCCCCTTGAGCTACTGCCTCTTATGCTGCATTCCACTTTGTTTTCATCAGGAAATCCTCTACTCAAGTTGAAGAAGCAGTACTACAAAATGGAAGCTCTTCAGGAGATTTTGTATATGCTTAATCAATGTGCTATCAGGCATCTGGTGCAGAGTAGTGGACAAGTAGGAAATGGGTGAATGAAAAGTACAAGTTGAATTGTTGGCAAGGCACACAAAGGTCTTTGTATTCCCTGTAAAACCTCACACCACTTATAGGTCATCAAACAGTCTTTCCAGTAAATCACAGCAAGTGTCCTATACTGGAGCAAACAGTTAATCTTCTGAGCTCCTAGAGACTGCTGTGTTGGATTGATTGGTAGTTTTATGAGGTCCGGTGAAGCTTTACTGGGGATTAAATGAGAAAGTACCACAGCCTCTTAAATTTGTGGTCCCATCAAGATTGATCTGCTGACCTTCTTTAGCTCAGTGTTCAGAGGCCACAGAAATGTGTGGTATTTCTTTGTGAGAAACACTGTGGTTGGCCTCTGGAAGCACATAAGTTCTCAAAGAAGAGGGAACAGCATTGCTTTTGCAATTTTCCACCCAACAAGCACTCTTTTCAATAAAGTCTTCGTATTTGTGGGTGGGTGTGTTTGTGTGTACAGGTTACTATAATTAAATATGATCGAGGGCCCTGGTTCCAGCTTTGTTCTGGAAAGCCTAGATATCAGTATTTCTCAGTCTTCCAAATTTGCATTATTGTGGTTTCCTGAAAATATAGCAAACCTTGGAAAGTGAGATTAGTGTTGTTGGCAGTGCTCTGTTATGTAGAGGTCACCTTCATGCTGATAAAAACTAAATAGAACTGACACAATCCAACTTGGTGGAATGGAGAGAATTGGATTGGGGAAAGCTGGGTTCAAATGGCAAGGCCGATCACATTCTTCCAGCCTAACCTGTCTCACAGAGTTGTTGTGAAGATAAAATCCAATATCACACATTTATGTCATTCTGAGCTCCATAGTGTAAGGTCTGAATACAAATATCAATAATAGTCAATGTATAATAGTCCATGTATAACAGTCAAAGGCTGGCTGTTGGTTGTGTGGACTTTTTAAAAATCCGCTCAACGGGGCCATTCTCATGTGCAATTTTGGGTTCTTCATATCTGGGCAAAACTCCAGGTTTAAAGGCAAAAAAAATCTAATTTGTTAATGGTCAGTAATGGTCAGCAAAATCTGCACATGACTGGAACAGGGGGGGACGGGACCTGCAGAGTTTGGGTGATTTTTTTTCTGTAGAAAAGCCAAAATGCCATGCAAAAATGGGTAGGGGGCACCACCTGGAGAAGGCAAGGAGGGGGATCTAGAGTCAGCCTGTTTTTTCTCTCCCACCCACCTGTCTTTGCTGCGCCTTTGGCACACAGGTAGCGGTGAAGATGTGAATCAGCAGTCTAGGGAGAAAAGACCAAACAAGTAGGTGGCTGGGCAAGCAGGAAGAAGGTTGAGTGGAGGGAGGGAAAAGAAGACTGAGTGAGTGGGAAGGCTGGTGGCTGGAGAGAACCTGGGGTAGGTAGCAATTGGGGAGGGGGGAAATACCTATGGAGCAGCGGGAGGGAAAATGGAGCCATAGCCAGATGGTAGAGAAGTGGGGGACCAGTACTGGGGATGGGATTTCTCCTCTTCCACAATTCCTTATGGGTCTTCTCTTGTAATAATAATGTATCCCCAGAGTTATAATTCACAGTATTACACCTAGGTAAAGCAAACTGCACTATATAATTAATGATATAATATTAAACTTTTGCTTTCTCTCCTCACAGGAGACTGTCACAAGAAAGAGATGTAAAAGAGTGGGAATGGTTGAAGTGGGTTTCAGAAAAAGACTGCCATCTTAATCCTAGGGACAATATCCTTTGTTAGAAACAGAACAGAGCAGCTGATATACAGGTGGTTTGAGTGTTTCTATAGCATGGCAGACACCAAACAGAATTCAAGCAGAGCCCAAGTTACTTTTTTTTTTCTTTAATGGAAAGGGCATTATCTTCATTTCTTCTGGGAAATTCTGTTTCATCGGTTTGGTGTTCTACAAAGTATAGTATTCTCTTATCAGATTGTCTGTTATCAGAATATTTCTGCATTCACTATGTTTCAAATATTATTCATGGGTGCAAGACAGAAGCCTGAGTTTATATCTATTCTTTGCAGGTGTGTTCCTCACTTCTGAAATTTTCAATAGGAAACTGGTTACTTCCTCTCCTCTCTCCATAGGTTGGAGGGTAGAACTGCATTGTTAAGGAACTTAATTTCCTTAAATGGAAAAAGGGAGTGACCGTCCTAGGCCAAACTAGATGAGCCAGCATCCCTGAGCCCACCCTGGGGATGCACCACCATTTTGTAACAGTGAGTTGTCACCAGGGAACTCCCTTTAACAGAGCCTCTGTCTCAGTTCTGGTTGGGATCACTGCAGCACATAAGAGGGGCTCCTGCAAACCTATGACCAGCCCAAACTGCTGGCTCTGGCCCACTATTTCTGAGGGTAGCTGCCTCACCCTGCCGATGGCCATCCCAAGGCAGTGTATGTTCATCGAGGAGTGTTCCATCCTGCAACCTCCCCTCCATTGCAGGGCTTGGCTGGGGTGGGGTTTCCACTCCAGAGTGCCTGCAGCATTGGCATGCCTGAGCCTGGCTGACCTGACCATCCCTTCCTAGGACAATACACTGGTGTTGGTGGACCATACCTGGTAAGCCCCCATCCAGAGATTCAGCAGCCTGGGATTCCAGGGTCATTCCCAGACAGCAAATAATGCCCCCAGTGTTGTTTTAGGAAAATCGCATGAGGGGAAGAACCGGAGGCCCTTCTTTCCTCACACCACAATGGTCCCAGGCTCCCACAGCTCTGAAAGGCATTTTGCAGTAGGAACTCACTGCTACAAAATCGCAGCATATCCTTGGGGCAGACCCAGGGATGCCATCTCATCTAGTGTGGCCCTCAGCAAGGCCTCCATCTGTGCATTGCCATGTGGGTATGAGACAGCAGGACCAGTTATACTACCTCCTTCTGGACTGAGGGCAGAGGCCTCCATCTGTGCATTGCCATGTGGGTGTGAGACAGCAGGACCTCCTTCTGGACTGAGGGCAAAGTGAATTTACCCATACATGGGACATAAGTGGAAGGATGATGTCTCAACTGCCTTGGTGTTGTGGTTAAGAGCAGCAGACTCTAATTTGGAGAACTGGGTCTGATTCCCCACTCCTCCACATTAAGCCAGCTGGGCAACGTTGGATCAGTCACAGTTCTCTCAGAGCTGTTCTCTCAAGAGCAGTTCTCTCAGAGCTCTCTCAGCCCCACCTACCTCACAGGGTGTCTGTTGTGGGGAGAGGAAGGGAAGGAGATTGTAAGCCATTCTGAGACTCCTTCGGGTAGTAAAGAGTGGGGTGTAAAAACCAACTGTTCTTCTTCTCCTCCTCCTCCTCCAAGGCACACCCAGGGTTTAGTCAAGTTAATAGTTTTCTCTTTGCAGATTCTTTATAAAGCTGTATTTTGTTTTCTATGTGGTGTGTGTATAATGTATGTGCGTGTATTTTCTAGAAACGTATCTCATAGGAGAGCTCTAGTGGAATTCATCTATCCAATCTTCAGTAGATTCACAAGCAAAATGCAAAGTGTAGCTCAACATGACAAATGCTGAAGCTGCATATTTTAAGAAACATCGCTGTTAATGTCCCCACCATATTCCTGTGAGGGATGGCATGCTCTTCCCAATTTCCTAGGCGCCTGCAGTAAAACAACCTCATCCCAAATTGTAAACTCTAGTTAAGTCTTGTCTGCCTGCATTATTGAGTGAAATTACTATTATTAAGTAAAAGATGCCTGGGGGGTTGTATTCAAAACTACATATGTTTAGAGAGATCCTGCAGCACGAAATTGAATACCAGTGCCAAATCTTTCAACAGGCACCCAAAGCAGGTGGCAGTGAGCAGTGAGAGTGCTAGATTTTATACTTGTGTTGACTCCATAGGACCTAAAAAAACACACCAAGGAAATCTTGTTTTTAATCAGCAGCTTTGCCCTGAAGCTAAAAAGAAGAAGCTGATAAGTTGAGTATGAAGGTGCCATTACAGCAATCACTTTCCTGATTATTACTGCACTTCTTAGGGGAAAAGAAACAAGAAGTGAAGTTAATACTCAAAATTACCATGAAAAACCTATTTCACCAAAAGTAGAGGGCCAGCAAGGTTACTAGTTCCCTTCCTACAAAGTGAATAGGGAAATTGCAGTAGGTAATGGGCGAAACAGATGATCTGAGTGCATTTAAGCAGATACATTAGACAGAGCATTAAAATTGATAGCCTACCTAAAGCTTGAGCTTCCTTAAAAGTAGGAGGGGGAGAGAGAGAGAAAGAAAGAGTCTGGAACCACATTTCCAAGCTGTGAGCTAAATGAAGGGTACAGAAGGGGCTTGTTAAGTCTTAGCACTAACTACTGGTTTGTGAGGGCCTGACACCAGTGCTTAATTGAGCCCACAATGTCTAGAAAGATGAGGCCTATATTTATTACACAGCTATTCACAGGGAGAGACTTGATTTCTACTCTTTTCCAGCAGATGTGTCATGTGGTTTGACATCTGCTATTTTTCCACTGGAGCTGTCTCTCCTGCTTTGGCTGCCAGGAAGACAAATGGCATCAAGAACACCACCCTGTGTGCACTTTTGCATCAGGAAGGGATAGGACTGCCACATTCAAGTTTTCCAAACTTGGGGATGAGCTAATTTGCATAGTTGCTCATTATGCAAATCAAATATGTTAATTCATTGTTGTGGTATCTACCAGTTGCTTTGCATCTCCTTGGGTTGACTACCACAAAAAAAAAGTCTCAGGAAAATGTATCTTTGTAACTCTGTAGTAGTCTTTGAGCAACTGCATAAGTATAACACTTGTAGGATACAAGCAGGACTTAGGACAGGTCACAGGAAAAGCCACTAATTCATTTAATCCTCTGGGATACTTCCATACCTACCACAGGAAATTAGTCATGCTGATAATGCACCACATCCTGGCACAAAGGGCTTTTCCACATTTTCATTTCCCTTGCTGGTAAGTTTTGGTCTTTTCGCTGTTGGGGGGGGGGGGTTCCTGTTCTGCACATGTTTTGCTCCCTCTAGTGGTCGATATCACATAGGTTTATGTCCAGCATAAAAACCTGTCGTTTAAATCTGCAAGGAGGTATGCCAGACATAAACCTGTGTGATATCAAATAAACTGCTAGAGGGAGTAAAACATCTGTGGAACAGAAAATAAAACCTAAAAAACCAGGAACTTACAAGCAAATTTAATGGGAATGTGGAAAAACCCAGTGTTTTTTGCTGTTAGTCCTGTAGGCTGGCTTGAAGCAAAATAAAACAAAAATCCAGTGGCACCTTAAAGACTAAAATTTACTTCAATGTGAGCTTTCATGAGTCTGCGCTCACTTCAGATATATAAAGTGGAAATCATACTGGGAATCACGCATAAGCTAGTGTGTATGTCAGGGATCATCTACACTTAAGCAGCATACCTGATCTCCTACATTAGAGCCATTCCACGAGCATTCCTTTTAACACTAGATGAGCAAACGCCAAAGCAGCGCAAGCCCCATAAACCACCACCTCATTGCAAGCCCACTCTGCAGTCAAGTGCTGTGTAGGCAAGCTTTTAATTGGAGGTGTAAATCCATACCATCCGCTTGGTCCTTTGTAATGCCACAGGCTCAAATAAATTGCCCATATGGAGTCACATTCCATATCAATTCCCAACGTGTTGTTCTAATCCACTGCTAAGAGGTAAGAAACCCAACACTGAAAAAGGATAGAATCTGGCTGTGATCAAACTCATTTGCAATGCATCCCATAATTAGGAACTTTAAAGGAAAGGAAAGAGGTAGGTTTTGTCAAATGTATTATTAAAAGCATAATGGAGTCCCTTAGGTCCCAATTAGGAAACCGATTCAAAAGTGTTTGAGTTAAAAGGAACGGCAGGTAGGGAGCTCTGTTCGCTCAGCCGTCTTCAATTAGCATATGGATGGGACACCTATTCCAGCTGAGATGAAAGGTGGGAGTTGGCCCCAGGCTAATGTGGGGCAGCTCTTAGGGCTCAGACCCTTCCAATAAGAGATATGTGCAACACTGCCCCTGACTGTGAATAAATACCCCCCCCAGTAGTACATAGTTAGGAAAACATTATCGTCTTAGAGATTAGATTTTCATTATGATAGTACTGAAAATAAATAAGCTTGTCATTGAGACCAAATGGATATTATGCCACGTGACTGCCAGGTGTTTTCAATACGTAGCTTGTGGTTGAGCCATTTTACATCAGAATATCCTTTAAATTGATCAAGGTAAGAAAGAAGAACTCTCTGGATGTTTTTCACCAACAGTTTTCACTGTGAATTTTTTTTTACTGGTGCTTTAATTTGTAAGCTACCTGGGCAGCCCTGCAGGCTAATATGCAGGGTATACATTTTAGAAGCTAACAGACTATGACATTTTAAAAGCTGACATGCCAACTAACAACAGATTTCCAAAGCTAACAAACTGAGAAGCCATCTTTTTGCTGTCATCAAAAATGGACTCAGCTTTCATTTCAGATTTATTATGCTTTTTTTCCTCGGTTCTTAAAATACCCTACCTCCAAAAAATAAGTAGCAATATAGGAATACATGACAAGAAATGCATAAAAGCTCAAGGTTAAGGATCACAGTCGAAAACCAGAGCTCCCAATATCTCATTAAAAGAAAAGTCAAAAGCCCTCGCCCTGGCCTCTCACACAGGAGCATTTTATAGCACTGCACTGCTGTAGGGTGAGGGAACACTAGGATAGGTTACACAGTCCACTGCACAAAAGTAAAAACATTGTTCTGCACACACACATCTTCCTTTGATCTGCTTTCTCCTCCCAAATAAAGCTTAACATGCTTGTGCATGGGCAATAGGATATATTGATGTATGCTTGAAGTGATGCACCGAAGACAACCTATGAATTCACAAGGGAAGGGGGAACAAGGCATTGGGAGTGAACACAGGTTGTTTGAAGGCTACTGTCCAGTCAGCCAGAATCTTATGCCATGCATGTGACTCCAAAAGCAGCCTGGTCCTCTGGAAGACCTTTGGACTTCCTGTTGGGCTCACTCTGACAGCCACTCACAGTGGCCACAGTGTCTTGCCAATGATGATGATCCCAGCTCATGTTGTGGGCCCAAGCAACAGCCACTATCCCCACCATTTTTTTTTATTGTGAGCATTTGTTCCAGCACGAAAGACCCAGCTATAAAACTTGCCATTCCCTTTTCACAGCTTTAAAAAAAACCAAAAACTTCTGCTGGGGGTAGGCTGCTGGGAAGAACTGCATTGTGGTGCCTTTATAAGTTAAAGATGGCCTTTCTCTCAAAGGAGACTCTCCAAACAATGGGTTGGTAACAGAAATAATGCAGCACCTCTGGCATGTTCCTTTGTGATAGCTAATATCGCCAAGACATTCAGATTTCACCTTCTTCAGAGAGAAGGAACAAGGATGGTACCTAATAATTGAGATACCAAGAGAACAAATTTGGTATGACTCAAATAAGTGGATTATGGCTGTTTCATATGAAGTTTTTCTCTGCCTTGGCTTCCAAATTGGAGTATTATTTTTGGGAGCATCCACATGACGTTGCTGTCCAAATGTCCATTTTCCAAGTTTTCCCTGAACTCAGTATGTTTTTCCCCTCTCGAACCTGGTTTTCTGCCATGGAGAGGCTGTGGCTTGGCATGCAGAAGGTCTCACATTCAATCCCTGGTATTTTCAATTAAAGGATCTGGCAGTAGGTAATGTGAAAGACCTCTGCCTGAGACCCTGGAGCATCACTGCCAGTCTGAGGCCCCTGCCACACGGGGGGGTGGGGGGAAACACCGGCAAAGTGCGGCTTTTTAAAGCCACACCAAAATAGACACGCCACAGCGGGATCCCATGGATCCCATGAGCCGCAGCGCCGTTGCTCCCCAGCACGATCAGATGCCAGGGAGGAAGCCACGGTCGGGAGACTGAGGCAGCCGGCTGTGCATGCGTGCTCATGCGTGCGCATGCGCAGTTCGGCCAGGAGCCGGAGATGTGCCGGCAGAAGGACACGCCAGCGATCTCGCGCCGGGTGAAGGACACGCTGGTGATTTCACGGCCGCACTTGCCACGGCCGTTCAGGTAAGACTTCCTCAGGAGGTGGTTTAGTTTAGATGCGGGTTTTGGGCCGGAAGGGCCAGATTGGGGACAGGTGCGCAACGTTTCCCAGATGTTGCGGTGGGATTGCACCCGTTTGCTGCGCCCCTGATCCGTCCCTCTCCTGGCCCAAAACCTTTCGTGTGACCGGGGCCTGAGTAGATAATAATGACTTCAAGGCACCAAGGGTTTGATTCACTATAAGGCAGTTTCATGTGTTGCAAGAACATAGTCCAAGCACATTAGCCAGAAGTCAATTGTCTATTATGACCACCAGGAAAAGTCGCAGTGGGTAATTGGCATAGGGAGGCACCTCTCCTGAGCCCTACCTCCCACCTTGCAAGGAGGCTGATCCAGCTGAGCATGGACTGGCACCCGGTGGTAGGAGGATGCCAGGCCACTACTGCACAGGCAAATTGCTCAATAGCACAGTCACCTTGCCTGGTCAGTCCGGGTGAGTCACATGGCAGTGGCTGCCTCACCTGAGCAGTCTAGGTGACATAAGTGCAGCATCAACGTATCAATTACCTGGGCCAGGAAAGTGAGTTGGCTACTGCTTCATAACTCATCCAGCAGTGCTGCACCAAAGATGAAAAATGTGAATGACTCATACAGTCCAGGCCTCCTGCTGAGATCTAGGTTATCTATATATCTAATAGCCAAGTTGCCCCCTCCGTGCGGATACTTAAATCAGCACGGAGGGGGCAGCTGGGGGGCCGGGGGAGGTTTGTGCACACGAGGGCCAGTCCCCACGTGTGCACAAAAATACAAAAAGTTTTTAAAAATTTCGGGGGGATGTTTAAATCCCCCCGAAAGTGCAAGAGCGTCTCCTGCGCATGCGCAGGAGACGCTCTGCAACGCCGCCGCCGCCTCGGAGCCAGCCGGCGGGCTGGCAGGCGACGGGGGGGAGGAAGCCGGGCCTCGCCGCTGCCGCCGCCTCCCCGGAGCCGGCTGGCGGGGAAACCGGGGAGGCTGGGCGGACGGGCGGGCAGGGAGGGAGGGAGGGAGGGGGGAAGCCGGGCCTCGCCGCCGCCACAGCCG
>NW_015165844.1:725531-749430 GCF_001447785.1 Gekko japonicus | reverse complement strand
TGCACAGCCGATCAAACCTCTTGTAGCCGCCAGTCAGAAGCCTTGCTAGGCAAAAGCCCCACCCAGCCCCACCCACTTTCTAAAAACATTTGGTGGGTGCCAGGAAAGGTGCCAGTGGGCACAATGGTACCCATGGGCAGCACATTGGGAACCCCTGGTCTACTCTACTTGTCAACAGCTCTAAAGCATCTCAGGCACAGAAAGGTTTTCCCCAAATGTGCATAGACAAGTTGTTTATCATCACTGGATGACAAATTGATTTGCCCCCGGTTCATTTATATGATTGGCTGTCAAGTGGTGAGCAGCCATGATATGTCTGAAGGGATACCTTTCGTGTGACCGGGGCCTGAGTAGATAATAATGACTTCAAGGCACCAAGGGTTTGATTCACTATAAGGCAGTTTCATGTGTTGCAAGAACATAGTCCAAGCACATTAGCCAGAAGTCAATTGTCTATTATGACCACCAGGAAAAGTCGCAGTGGGTAATTGGCATAGGGAGGCACCTCTCCTGAGCCCTACCTCCCACCTTGCAAGGAGGCTGATCCAGCTGAGCATGGACTGGCACCCGGTGGTAGGAGGATGCCAGGCCACTACTGCACAGGCAAATTGCTCAATAGCACAGTCACCTTGCCTGGTCAGTCCGGGTGAGTCACATGGCAGTGGCTGCCTCACCTGAGCAGTCTAGGTGACATAAGTGCAGCATCAACGTATCAATTACCTGGGCCAGGAAAGTGAGTTGGCTACTGCTTCATAACTCATCCAGCAGTGCTGCACCAAAGATGAAAAATGTGAATGACTCATACAGTCCAGGCCTCCTGCTGAGATCTAGGTTATTATTATTCTAATTTAAAATTACTGATGAGGAAGAGATTAATAGCGCCAAATCCAGCAATAAGTTCATAGCCAAAGTGTGGTTGGAATCCAGGCATTGAAAATGCCAGTCCAATTCCAGTTATCAGACCTTCTGACATTCCCATATCTTCCAACTTTCTTGCCAGAGGAAATTCATTAAGAAATGCAAGTAAGTAATGGAAAATGTCGAAAATGTCAAATTATTCAGTGTGTGGCTATATGGTGCCATTTTCCAAACACTGCAACATATGAAGGTGCCTTATCCCGTGGATTCATGTCACTCAGCCTTGTCTACTCCAGGGGTCAACAGCCTGTTTGACCCTGCAGGCACCTCCGACATTCTGACACAAAGTGGTGGGCACTGCCACAAAGTGGCTACCACAAAACAGCTGCAGGAGGCAGAGCCAACCCCAAAATGGATGCCACCACTCATCTTCATTCACCCAGTGACTGTGATGGCAGCTGCTGCCAAAACGACATTTCTAAAAATCTGCACAGCCGATCAAACCTCTTGTAGCCGCCAGTCAGAAGCCTTGCTAGGCAAAAGCCCCACCCAGCCCCACCCACTTTCTAAAAACATTTGGTGGGTGCCAGGACAGGTGCCAGTGGGCACAATGGTACCCATGGGCAGCACATTGTCAAGAGCTCTAAAGCATCTCAGGCACAGAAAGGTTTTCCCCAAATGTGCATGGACAAAATGACTTTGATTATAACAAGTTGTTTATCATCACTGGATGACCAATTAATTTGCCCCTGGTTCATTTATATGATTGGCTGTCAAGGGGTGAGCAGCCATGATATGTCTGAAGGGAGTGGGGGAAGAGTTGCCAACAGCCTGGAGAAAAAACCAATCTGTCTCTTTAACAGAGACAAAAAGGGAATGTTCACCAGATGATGTTACTTATATCCATGCCTTGAAAAGCTTCACCTGCCCATTTCATTAAGCCCTTGTTAAAGGGACTGAACATTTTTTCTCCAGGTTGTTGGGGTGGGAAATTAGGACCCCCACTGGGCTGTGTTTGAGCATACATGCATGAAATATTGCCAGCAGCATTTTACTGTTCTGTAGTGTTTCCGTATGCAATAAGTAATCCCAGAAATAACAGGGAACTGCTCACAAACAGCCAAATAGGCTGCTGAAAAATCACCTCCCTGCTTTCAACCAGCAAACTGATCCTAAGCCAAACTGGTGAGTGTGTGAGCACGTACAGTAGAACGCATTGCAGTCATACATTTTGACAGAAACTGATTTTTGAAACTCAATGTGCAATGGCAAAGCGTGAGAGATATAAATGGAATACATTGACTATTCTATACCAAGGCCTGAGTCCAGACTAGACATTTGCTCTCCCCTCAGAGCAAGATTTTGGGAGGCACTTCAGACTGACATGGAAGCAGGGGAGATGGGAGAACTGTGTTTTATGGGCTGAAATCCTTTGAGATCGTGGAACTGTCTGGATCCATACCAAAGCTAGATTCAAAATTAAATCATAGGCTGGTGGTGCAAATGTAGAAGTAGGCTACATCCCCGTGGAATGGGGTCATCAGTAACCTAGATGAGGTGTGCCAGGATTCTCTCATTTGAGCAGCAGCTAGTCCTTATCTTCCCCTTCTGGGAAGAATAATCACCAGGCTAACATGGCTGATATCGCAGTTCCAAAGCATGAGCCACAACATGGTACTCCCACCTTTAGACAAAGCAATTTTTTCTTTGCCCTTGATTAGTTGCTGAGCTGGGAACCAGCAATTCAGAGCCAGCTAGAAATGAAGGCCTAAATCCTCTCCCTCACAATGGATGGAGGTCTACCCAGTGAACCATTGGAAGCTCATTACACAGAGCAATAAAAGGACTGATCCCTCCATAAAACTCCCTGGGAACTTCTAACAATTAACCCATGTTCAATTTAATGCCTGTAGCATAAAAAAGCCAGCCAATAAATCAAACTTTTTAAAAAAAATTGGTGAAGGCAAAGGGGAATAAGAGCCATATTAATACACAGCAGCATATGGAATTAATACAATTAGGAACTCATAAAACACGTCGCTCAGAGTGATGCTGCCTTTGCAAAAATTTCAAACAACTGACACTGCATGCTAGCAGCCAGTTTGCAGCATCCAAGCAGAGAGCAGAATCTTTGTAAGGTGCCTAAAAGATCCGTGTGTGTTTTTTAACTGATCTGCATGAGAAAGCCACCAGATGAAGCAAAAAACCACGTGGCAAAGGCAGGAGGGTATTAAGTAACATATAAACCAGGAAGTTCTAAAAGTTTTAATCTCACTTCCTGCTAGTCCTGACTTGTAAAGTACTTCAGTAGGAATATATTCTTGTCTCTCTTTTTCTGTGCAGTCCTAACTTGACCTGAAAGGACATTACCAGCTTTTGAACTTGGGAGATGCTGCTGTTCTCACCCCAGTTCTGAATGAGGCAAGGACTGACTGATCATTGTGGAGCCAAGAGCAAAAACAGTTTTTTTTAAAGATTGTTGGTGCATGGGGAGAGAATTAATTTTAATTCACTGAGACACTCCTTTTCTTGCTGCCTCTTCATGGAGCCCAGTGAATAGGAGGGAGGCTGTGGAGCAAGTTGTACAAACAAACTCCACCTCCTCCATGAAGGCTTTTTGCCACAAACTGACCTTCTCACACTCCTTAATTAATATTGTAGGATTAGTTGATCACCTGTAAGAGCCTCGCAGAAATTGGGGGAGGTGTCTTCAAATTGGCTAGAGGAGAAGAGAAGAAGAAGAGAAGAGATTGGATTTATACCCTGCCCTTCACTACCCAAAGGTGTCTCAGAGCGGCTTACAAACTCCTTTCCCTTCCCCTCCCCACAACAGACACCCTGTGAGGTGGGTGGGGCTGAGAGAACTCTGACACAAACTGCTCTTTTTCAAGGACAGCTGTGCCAGAGCTTGCGACTGACCCAAGGTCACATCAGCAGGTGCAAGTGGAGGAGTGGGGAATCAAACCTGGTTCTCCCAGATTAGAGTCCGCACACTTAACCACTACACCAAGCCTTTTGTTGCTGGATCCAAATTGGTCTTGCAGATAAAGGGACTTTAATGTTAGGCATGGTCTTGTGGCTGGTTAGGCCATAACTAGGGCTATAGTGTAGGGAGGGATATTTGGCTCTCACATAGATGAAGCCAGCAGTAATGCTTGCCACGTTTGGAGCCAGGGAGGTTTGGCCCACCAGTGCTGCTGCCCAGGAGTCTGCCTGTTAGCAGCAACCCTTCCTTTTGAAAGTTTAGAAAGTTCTATGATGCAGATCAGTCATAAATTAAATCACAGTTTAATCATTTTATTTGTGTGTGTTCCATCTCCATTTGGGGCGTGGGGATAAGAATTCCCACTGGGTTCAAAAGGGCTCACTTCCAAATAACTGTGCATAGGATATGGCCTGGAGATCACTGGCATAAGAAAGACTCACACTGCTTAAAATTCAGCCTCTCTAGAAACTGCGGGATGGGTTGTAGACTTGTAAGCAAACTGGAATGTAAGTTAATCAGATCAGAAGGTGAAGAGGCAATAGCCAAGCTCCCTTATTATTTGGATGACAATCTCACTGAGAATCCCATTCCTCAGACCTTTTATGATATTGTAATTGATTTGTGTTAGCTTTTATTACTATAAACCACCTCGAGAGAAATTGTTACCAAAAAAATATACATAAAATAATTAAGAAGAAGAGAAGAAGAGGAGATTGGATTTAAACCCCGCCCTTCACTACCCAAAGGTGTCTCAGAGTGGCTTAAAAACTCCTTTCCCTTCCCCTCCCCACAACAGACACCCTGTGAGGTAGGTGGGGCTGAGAGAACTCTTGACAGAAACTGCTCTTTTTCAAGAACAGCTGTGCCAGAGTTATGGCTTGCCCAAGGTCATCCAGCCAGGTGCAAGTGGAGGAGTGGAGAATCAAACCCGGTTCTCCCAGATTAGAGTCCGCGCACTTAACCACTCTGTTTGGTGTAGTAGTTTATTAAATGATAAATTATAAATTATATGTAACTCAGGCCATGATTCAAAGAGGTTGCTGTTGGAGGTAAAGATAAGCCTAAAGCCCCATTGGGTTCACAGAACTAGTTTCAAAGTTCTGTGACACCTTTAACGAAGTCATTGTAATATAAGCTTTTGTGGACTAGATCGACTTCATAATAATGAAGAGTCAACCTTGGTTGACATATGTGTGTGTGAGTACATGGGCCTATCTTTATAGGGCTGAAATATAGGCACGTATAACTGGCTTCCTAAACTACTTTTCAACATGGTGCAAAATGGAAGGACTGAGGAAGATGGTGCTGAAAGCTGAAATACTGGACATAGGAATCATAAGATTCTTGCCTAAAGGCTTTCCTTTGAAAAATAAGATGAGCAGAGCTAAAAGGGAAAGAGAAGTCAGGAAGGAACAAATAAATGGTGGTCATTGTCTCTGTAGGAAAGTCCTTTGACAACAGAGGAACAAATATCACCAATACAGAATGGTGATAACAGGGTTTGTCAAGAGAAGCATATCTGAGGAGAAACTTGAAGGGAGAAAAGAAAGAAACTTGATTAATTGGTAACGGGGATGGGGCCAGAGTAATGAAAAGGCATGGAAATGGACATTGTAAACAAATGAGGCAAACTTCTTATGAGATTTTATGAAACAGAGGGATTGTGAAGAAGTTGTGGATTCTGGAACTGCTACCAGAGGGGGGGTACTCTTTTTCATCAGGTGTTCTCCTAAGAGGCTCTGGGAATGTCAGGTGGAACAAGGAATTATGAACAGCATATTCAGCGACAATAATACAGCTTTACCACAATTTATCTGTGTATTCTATCATTTTAAAGAGGATAAAAGCGGAACTAAACTTTTGTTACACATTTTCATGTTCAGGCTATACATCTGGGCATTAATTTACCAGCACAGTCTGATGTACCGATACTGCATATTCACGAGGGGTTGAGTTATGTTTGCTTCGGGAGCCACAAAGCTGAATTTTCTGGCTTCAGTGTAATTGGAGGGGGGGGTTGCAGTAAATAAATTTTGAAGAGAAAAAAGAAAACCCCATTGCAAAGCATCAAACAAGTACTCAGGAAAAAACAGGTAGATTATTGGAATAAAATGTATTCATTTCTTTGATTTAAAAAAAATCTTGTTCCTGCAGATAAATCAATCTATTCTACAGATCGTTTAAGTTAGATCTCTTGTGGTTTCATAACAAACTAACACTAGGAGGGAATGCTGAGTTATTTATTGATGTTCCCTCAAATGTTCTAAAAAATCAGATGGTCTTAAAAACTGAAGCACGGAATCCCATCACCAGTCAGTAGTGGGCAGTCAGGAAGCCCACAGGCAAATAAAATTAAGAACTGTTATTTGTCCCAGTATCTGGTGAACTGATATACACTATTTTTTAATGTGAATGCCCCATTCTTAGCTATCACGGATTGGTAAAACACCATTAAAAATACTCTTGATACAGTCATACATACCACTTCATAAGACTTTTTTTGTCTAACACTATGTACATGTACATCTATAACACAGAAGAGGGGGAAAGTGCAAATAAACAGTGTGAACTGACTGGACATTCTCCTGTTATATAGATACACACCAATTCGCAACCTTCGACTGACTTTTAGCCAGGGGTCGTTTCGTCATGTGCCCCGCCCCCCCGTACCTCACCCGGGGGAACTGCGATCCCCCGCGATCCCCCCTGAAATGACCTCTGCTTTTAGCTCTGATAGTTTTCACCTTGTGACGGACACAGTTTTGAGTGTATGTCCCCCTCCTTCCTGGATGACACCAAGATATCTTTTGTTGGGACTATGAACATTCTGTTGAGAGCCAAGGCTAAAAGAATCTGATTCTTGTTGGATGCCATTAACATAAAATGAGACAAGGGTCTAAAGTAAAGACTTTGTATGAACTGGGATCTGGACAGTGGTGGGAGGAGAAATCATGAAGTACTGTAGAGATAATGGCTAAGAGAGTACAAAAAAGTTTGTGAATGCTATGCTTTCTACATACCTATTTTTAATAAATAATTTTTAATCATGTCTTGAACACAGGAAGCTGCCTTATACAGAATCAGACCACTGGACCATCGAGGTCAGTATTCTCTACTCAGCCAGGTTGAAGTTTTCATATTGCCTCTGAACCAGGAACCTGCTACATGTCAAGCAGAGGCTCTATCACTGAGCCACAGACCCTGTCTTCTTGAATCAAGACTTTTTTGGCAGATCAAACATTGTCCATAACAGTTTTCCTTTTTGCAATCTGGATTAGGCAGGAAAAATCCAGGTAAATATATATATTCAAATGGAGCTGCTTCTTTCAGCTCTTCCATTTAATCCAGAAGTGGAATGCACTGCAGAGCAAAACTGTGGCTTGTATCCACCAGAGCTTTTCTGTGGGTGAAAGGAATTCACATTCCTGATTTCTTGATGATTTCTTGTCCTTTTTCCTGCTTCAGCCCAAATGTCTTCAGCATTTTGGGAGGCATTTGGGGCTACAGTAGAAAAGGGAGACAAGAACATTGTACAGAAAAGCTCTGGGGGATCCAAGCCATAATTTCCAATTAATGGAACAATAATTCAGGATGTTATATTGACTAACATCCTATCTAGCTTAAACATAGCAGTTCGCATGAAAGGAAGCTTTCTCACCTCCCACTGCAGCCTGCTCTGCCCCCTGAAAGCATGTTCTGAGGGAGGTTGGTGGACCCCTGGGAACAGCAAAGAGACAAATTGGGTGGTTTGCAGTGGGAGAGGAAAATCAGCAAAATTCCACCCCATTTTCCGCTAATGCCTTCTACCAGCAAAAAAAAACCCCTCGATAAGATCTAAAGCATCCTTTGTTATAATGTATGTCTGTATTTCACTAGTTGAGTAGTAATCATAAAGACCCAGCCTATCCTGAGTACTTTGCAGCAACTGTGTCTCATCTATTTTAAATGAGGATTGGTGTGTTTTTAAAACAGTAAATAAAGCTCTTTGATATGGGTGACCCCAGGAGGCTCACATTAATCCATCATCTTCAAATAACCAATGCAAGCTGCAAGGCACAATCCAGCCACACTACTGAGAGTCCAAGCTAGTGTGACCATTTACAGTGAAAAAGGCCAATTTAGAATGTATGCTAATAGGAGATGAAACCTCATTTGTAATCCAGGCCTATTAAACTAAGCTCCCATGAAGCCAATTTCATTAGTTAAACACACATAATGCAATGAAGAGATCTCAAGGTTCAAATCATGATTTAACCATAAGTCACAAGGGAAACGTGTCTGGCAAGTTTTATCCAAGTGCTGAGGAGAGAAATCGCAGCACAGGCTTACATGATTTGTAGTCTGTGTCTGAAGGCCAGTCAAAGAGAAATGGAGCAGCTTGCAGGCAACTACAAAGTCAGGGCAATATAGGCACAGGACTGCCCACTTCAGGAGTAGAACTTAATGGTGGTGTGCGGGAAGGATTTTCAAGCCAATTCTCCCAGTAAGACTTTGCTGTCAGTCATGCCTATCATGTTCTTGTTCCTCCAGGAAGTTCCAGGTAGTATATACAGTTCCATTTTATCCTCATAACAACCCTGTGAGAAATTGGCTTAAGGTCACCCAGGTTGCTTCATAGCTAAGTGGGGATTTGCATCTGTCTGATTGTAGCCCAGCAAACTACCACTATGCCATGAAGGCTCCCAGTAAGTAGAAGAGCTAGATCCCAGTCCAGTAGCACCTTAGGACACTAACAAGATTTTCATAATCACCACTTCATAATTACCACATGCTGCTGAAGCAGCACTGCCTCAACAAATGACAGAAGATTTGGGGGGCAGTGTATGGGGAGGGCAGAGTTTGGAAAGGATGTGATGTCACTTCTGGGTGACACTCTAGGCTGCTTCTGCTGCTTTTTGAATTTCACCTAGTCTCTACAGTATAGAGACTAGGGAAAATTCATAGATCATCACGATGAAAAGAACTTTCCCCCCCTCCAGCTCCTCAGTTCTTCAGGGGTAGGAAAATGGTCTGGGAGTGGGTAATCCCCCCCCCCCGAGAGATTAATGGGTGTCTTAGTCCAAATTAAGTTTCCAGAGTTCTCAAAGGCAGCCCTACATAGAGCACATTACAGTAAATTAATCTGGATGTGATCAGAGCATGGATCACTGTGGTCAGATCACACTTTTTGAGGAACAGTTTTTGCTGGCACCAATCAAATTGATGAAAGGTGCTATATGCCACAGAGAAGATGTAAGCCTCCAACCACAGGTGAGGATCCAACAGCCCTCCCAAACTATGAATTTAGGAACGAATGCAGCTTGTACATGGAGCTTAGCAAAGCAAACGTGGTTCTCTGTGCTTTTTTCACCATAATCTTGTCAGGTAGATCAGGCTAAGAGAGAATAACTAGCTCAGTCATGGAGCAAGCATCATAGTAGAACAGAGATTAGATTCCCAGATCACCCAAATCCTATTCTGATACTCTAATTGTTACATGCCACAAAGGACATGGATACGGGATTTTTTTCTCCAGTTAAGATTATAGGGTTGGATACAGTGCATGGGCCTTGCGGGGTCCATGAAATAATCTCTGGTCTTCCTGGCTCTCCCCTCATCCCAGCAAGAATGTGCATCCCAAGGTCAAGGAGCTCACATGGAGTGACAGCCAGGCAGATAGGGAAGTTTTAAGGGAAACTGACAAGATTACTCCCTTCCTCCTTTTCTTGTCATCACAACTCTGTTCACACAAAAGGCAGGAGGGAGCAGTTTTGCTCCCTTCTTCCATTCCACTACAGTCACCTGACCCATGTTACTATTATTCTACATAGGTCCTGTGACCCTGGGAATAACCTTTTCCAGGGTCATAAATGGCTGCTAGAGGGAGGCAAAAGCCAAGAAGACCCACAGCCCTCATTGACACCTGTGGGAGCCAACCCATACTCTCAGCTGAAGAAAGTTATAATGCTTCCTTCAGATGGAAAGTGAGTGTGTCATGCCTTCCCCCGAACTGGCACCTGGGAGCTCTGAAACGGAGGACTCCATGCCTTTAACATCATCAGAGGCATGAGAGTCCTTGCCAAACCTAAGTGCCGGAGAGGAGGAATACCAAACCCCAGGACAGCTTGCACCTGAAGCCGATCAGGCAGTGCCTGGCCCCAGCAGTACGCTACCCGATTCTCTGCCACCTGTCGACTGGCTCTGTGTATTGGGACGCTGGCTCTGCTTGTTTTTGATCTTTCTGGCTTTGACTCACAGACTGAACTGTAAACTCTCCTTCTCTGCCCGGCCCCCTGGCTCTGTCGTGACAGGGTGGCACTGGGGTGGGAGTTATCCCAGCAGCACCCACTGAAATGAGGTGTCTCTCAGAGAGCGATTCTCTCCACCATGTTGTTTAATATCTATATGTGCCCCCTCACCCAGATTATCCAGAGATATGGGCTGGGTTGTCACCAGTATGCAGATGACACCCAGCTCTATCTACTGATGGATGGCCACCCAGACACGGCCCTAGGACACCTAGATGAGGTGTTACAAGCTGTGGCTGGATGGCTATGACAGAACTGACTGAAGTTAAATCCATCTAAGACAGAGGTCCTGTACCTGAATCGTGGGGGACTGGGTCAGGGGATAAGGCTCCCAACCTTTGATGGGGCTTCATTGGTGCCTACCTCAGGGGTAAAGAGCCTGGGGGTGTTCCTGGATGCCTCCCTCTACATGGAGACCCAGGTCACTACCACTGCCAGGTCTGTCTTTTTCTATCTGAGACAGATCAGGCATTTGGGCCCATATCTCAATCCCCAAGACCTAGCTACAGTGATCCATGCAATGGACTCTTCCAGTCTGGACTACTGTAACTCTCTGTACATGGGGCTGCCCTTGACTCTGCTCCGGAAGTTGCAGCTAGTGCCGAATGCAGCAGCACAGGTGTTGACAGTGACACCTGTGGGCTTGTATCCACCCAGTGCTGTGTGATGCTGCACTGGCTGCCTATTGAATTCTGGATCCATTTCAAGGTGCTGGTGCTTACCTTTAAAGCCCTATACAGCCAAGGGCCAGCATACCTTCAAGACCTCCTCTCCCTGTATGAGCCCTGGAGGACCCTCACCTGGTGGAATGAGCTCCCTTACAAGATCAGGGCCCTGCAGGATTTATTGCAGTTGAGGCAGCAGACACCCCCCCCCCACCCCAGCTTTTGGGCAATCATCCATCAGTGGCTTGGATCTGATTAGATATCTGATTAGGCACCTGGATTTGACTGACATCTGATCTCTCAATTTTTGCATGGTATTTTACATGGTATTATTCTGTACAATCTGTCATTTTAACATTGTTTAAATTGTATTACATTAATTGATGTACACCATCCTGAGCCTATTATGGGGAGAATGGTATATAAATCAAATAAATAATAAATAAATAAATCTGGAACAAAGCATAAAATATTAGATATATGTTACACAATGTAGAAAATAGTATTACATAAGTATAAAATGATGATGTGAGAGCAGGGTGCAGAATATCAGGTTAGGGAAGATACAGGGAATCCAGGTCTCCTGCTTCAGAGGAAGACCTCCTCCCCCACATCCACCCTACCAGCTCTTCCTGCTACTGCTCAGCTTGACAGTGGGAGAGAAATCCCTGGGGGGATGGAGAATAGATTCACATCATCAGCAATGTGCTGACATAACTTCTAGTGAAACCTGGAAGAGAGATCATCACATCGGTCAATTCTGTAAAATTCAGTACAGCATTCCAAACACTGCCTCAACAAATGCCAGGAGATTTGAACAAATACTAGTGTGTTGACCTCTATGCAATGACATCACTTCAGGGTCACACCAGAAGAGATGTCACCACATCACTAGCACCATCATCCCTCCCCCGAAGGTAAGCTTCTGCTTCTGATAACACAGAAGAACACCGGTCTGGTTTGTCATTAGGCTTCCCATTTTCAAATGGGGGGGATCTCCGGCCCCCAGCTCCTGTTGCCCACCATCACTTGGCTGGATGATGGTAGGAAATGCCGAGCAAAATAGGGGGCATGAACACCATCCCTGGGGCAATGATATCATTTCCAGCATGAGCTGAAAGTTATGTCATTATGCTAGGTGCCACTCTAACATTCACCCAAATGCTATACAGATCTCCATGGCACGGTGGTGTCACTTCCAGGTCATGCCAAAAGAGCTGTCATTGCACTGGGGAGGCCAATCATGCCCCCCAGAAATCCAAAAGTCCCTGTTCCCCCATCTCCCACTGGTTGCCAGGCAACCCTATGCTATCATTCTGTTGGCACCATACAACAGTTTACAAGTTGGGCTAATGAAACAGTTGTCCTCAGTCTGCCCTTATCTTTTTGATACAGCAGGCTCGAGGAAATGTGGGGCCTTCAAAACTAAAGGAAATAGAAATTCTTTTACATGTACAGTCCAATGATCATCATACTCATTTTCACAGGAAATAGAAAGAAGTTGACATGGCCTCCAATCCAATTTGTATTCCTGTTTTCCGACCCTGAACTCTCAGAACATTCTGTCTGCCTGGTAGGTATGAGACATGTCTACTAATCAGGTGGGATTTTTCTCCTCTTTCTCTCTCTTTGGTCTCTTGGCTCTTACCTGAGCTGGAAGCTCCAGAGCTGTATCTTGTATTAGAACTGGATAATGACATTGAAACTATTACAGAAGAAAGGCATACAGGCAGAAATGGAATTTTAATACTCCTGTGTTTAGCTTTAGGGGATAAAGTATGCAAATGAACGACAGGGGCTTAAGAAATTCCAAATGTCCCTCCTGTGGGTGGAATATTTAATTGCACTCTGTCTTCCCATGAACATTCATTCTTTTCAGTGAGGAATGCAGCCCATTTGGGATGGGAAGGAGGAAGGGAGGAAGAATCAACAGCTCCAGACACCTTTTCACTTCTAATGTCAAGACATATGCGGCCACTTCCATTAGCTCCAAACACACAACCTCTGCTCACTTCGGTGCACTTCATTATCATCAGCAGAAAACAACTCTTGCTCACTTGTACACACAGAGAGCAGTACACAGTGAAGATCATTTGCAGGGGGTGCTGGTTCTCCGCTAAGAGCAATCCCATGAATTTTGCTGAAAAGTTAAGAAAGCAGGGGGGGGGACCAAAGGTCACCCAGTCACTTATGCTAATATTTGGCCATAATTCTTTCCCGGCTGACACTAAATAACTAAGCTACTAAATTTTAATAGCAAAGTTAAGTCTCCTAGACAAGCACAATTCAGGGCAGGAGTGGAAAGGATAAAACTATAGTCATTTAACCTATTTTAATACTTTCAAAGGAGGTGGGGGGAAATCTCCATAGATTAACATTTAGGCAGTGATCTAAAATACTTTTTTATGGTATTTCCTTTTTTGGTTTGAATTAGAATTTAGCAGAATAATATGGTGTCTGCTCTTAAAGAAGAAGTTTATATCAAGCTTTAGACAGATATACTGGCAGTAACTATTTTTCAGTTTTGCTAAGACCAACAGCTCATTCTGGGTGTGTGGGCTTGCCCAGTGCTCAGTACAGTCCTATGCACCGCTGGTGGTGGAAAGTGTCATCAAGTTATAGCTGACTTGTAGTGACCCCGTAGGGTTTTCAAGGCAGGAGACATTCAGAGGTGGTTTGCAATTGCCTGCCTCTGTGTCACAAATCAGGTATTCCTTGGAGGTCTCCCATCCAAATATTAGCCAGGGCCAACTCTGCTTAGCTTCCAAGATCTGATGAGATCAGGCTAGCCTGGGCTATGCTAAATCCATTAATGGCAATGTGCTTAAAAGAATGTAGCATTGCTTTGGATTGCACCAGGTGCCACTCTTAATACACTGGTCAGGATTTGCCCACTCAAATATTTGTCTGGCCCAACATTCTGTCTCTCTACAATGACAGCCTGCGATGCAGAATGGGATTGGGACACACACAACATGATAAGATTTGGCCATTTTAAGGTTCATTATCCTTTGCAGTGCCATTTTGGGAAGTAGTTTTGTATTTATCTTACTGATTCCATTCCAGAACACTTCACTGGCTCATATGAATGAATAAGATTACTAGAAGACATGTTCTCCCCACATGATCAAACCCACATTTTGGTGACTTTCGTGATCAAAATAGAATGTATCAAAACTGCATTTATTTATTTTGAATACATATGCACTACCTTTTCTGCATCAAAATGATTTTATTATAACATTCACGATAACTTGTTTCCATTCATTTCCACCCACAACCACAGTTCATGGGGGAGGGAGGTTTCCTGTCTCATAACACATACTCTGGTACAATTACACAATGGTATTAACATGTACAGCAAAACTGTCTGTGACCCAGATCAGTGTCAACTGGATTGAGCACATACAAAAAGCACAACTTACAACTGTGAAAAGAACCAATATAATGCTGTATCTCTGAACATGGCATCTTCCCTTCTGATACAGGAAATTCCACCAGTCAAAAGCTTCTCCCCTCACTCATCTATTCCTGAAAGTTCTTCAGTCCAATCATAACATTGTACTGTGGTTAGATTGTTGGACTAGGTTTGTGTTGGAATATACAAAGTCTATAGTGCACCTCCCTGAAGAAGGTCAGGAGCACAGCCTATAGTGGACAGCTGAAGGACTGCTAGTTTAGCTAGATTAGGGACTTCCCACAATTTCAAATTCTTTCCTTCCTGTCTCCTGATTGGCTCTTTGGAGACTTCCTGCTCCAACTGAGCCCTCCCCCTTTGTTCCTATCTCTCACAAAAGTTAGTCAGTTAGTTAAGCCTCTCTCCCTCTCTTCTGTTCTATCAGAGTTTATTTATTTTTTTAATAAACCAGTTTGGTGTAGTGATTAAGTGTGCCAACTCTAATCTGAGAGAACCGGGTTTGATTCTCCACTCCTCCACTTGCAGCTGCTGGATGACCTTGGGCAACCCATAGCTCTGTCAGGGCTGTTCTCTCAAGGACAGTTCTGAAAAGAGCTCTCTCAGCCCTACCTACCTCACAGGGTGTCTGTTATGGGGAGGGGAAGGGAAAGGAGTTTGTAAACCACACTGAGACTCCAAGTGAAGGGCAGGGTATAAATCCAATCTCTTCTTCTTCTTCTTCTTCTTCTTCTTCTTCTTCTTCTTCTTCTTTTTCTTCTTCTTCTTCTTCTTCACTGAGTTATTTCCTTTAAGCAGTTGGTGCCTCATTCCTCTGCATGTTTAAATTCTGCCAACAGTTTGAACCCCCACTCTGACATGGAAGCTTGCTGGATGAACTTGGACCAGTCACACACCATCAGATTAACCTATCTCACAGGGTAGCTGTTAGGTTGAAATGCAGAAGAGTAGAATGTTGTAGGACAGTAATGTTGGAGGACATTAATTCATAGGGTTGCCACAAGTCAGAAGTGACTCGATGGCACTTGACACACACATAGAATGTTGTAAACCCTTTTGAGTCCCCAGCTGGGGACAGAAGTGGGGTACAAATGAGGGAAATAAATAAAGTTTATGAATATCTTTTAAAAGCCCACCATTATTTTTATCCGTGGGAAGAACACCCCAGACAAGTTACCAGAAAGAATACTTTACATAAAGAAATTCACTATGGAGTCAGTTGGGAGGACTGAAGCAAAAATAGAGGTATTATGTAACAAGGCGGTATAGCATAAATAATATTACAAAAGACCCAAAGAAAAGAAGAACCCGTATAATGGAGGAAGTCTTATCTTGACAACAGAGGGTGCCAAGATGAAAGGAAAAGGGAACTTTATGTATTTTTTCCCCCCTCCTTGTGACTGGTCTCAGATGCAATGGCATATTTTTGCAAAATGTCAGCAAGTTGGAAAGCAAATCAAAAGGAAAAGCTCTGATCTAAGATGGATTTGGGGAGGTGGCAAAAAGGAAAAGAGCTTGAGGAGGGGAAATGCAGCCCATTAGGCCATCTGTGTAATGAGGGAAAAGAGATGAGAAAGACAGAAAAAGAATGATGTCTGCTCTAAATGAAAAAGCTGATGGGAGAGATGTGTCCATTTTCTTCCCACAAGTATAGTTCAACATCATTTCTCTAAGAACCCATTGAACTGCAGCTTTTGTTCTTTACCTTTTTTCCTCATAAAAGTTCTTCAGGAGACTTTTGATTTGTGGTGTCTAGAGCAGCAGGGACATAACTAGTTCTGTGGCTATATTCAAAAACTTTGAACAGACAGGGCTAAATGCTAAACTTCCTACACAGCTGACACTCAGAGCTGGTATAGGCAGCCATTTTGGTGTGTCAGCATGTAGTAATCCAAGTTTGTGTTGCCTATTGAATTTTCAGTAAAGCAGTTATCTATATATTTCACATCAATTACAGATTGTGAATGAATGACCATATTGAGTGAATAATGTGTGGGGGGAAAACATTTCACTCATCTTGAACTTGTCAACCATTTAGATAGATCCAGGTGTCACTGGACACAAAATTTGTTGCCAATCATTTGTGAATTGGATGAAGTACTTAGACAATAACTTCGTCATGTATTCAGTCAGCAATACAAGCACAGCAGCCTTATCCTAGCTCGACAAAACATACTATTTCATGGCAAATTGTCCAGAATAAGACTGGATATTCATTCCAGGCCTTCTCCATATGTGTACATTAACTTAGCGTTATCAACTCGCATTCAGCTTCTGGCAACCCTACGAATTAATGACCTCCGAAATGTCCCATTGTGAACAGCCTTGCTCAAGTCTTGCAAACTGAGAGCTTTGGCTTCCTTGACTGAGTCAATTCATCTCATGTTGGGTCTTCCTCTTTTCCTGCTGCCTTTAGTTTTCCCTAGCATTATTGTCTTTTCCAGTGACTCTTGTCTTCTCATAATGTGATTAAAGTACAATACTCTGTAGTCATTTTCGCTTCTAGGGAGATATCAGGCTTGATTTGATCTAGAACCCACCTATTTGTATTTTTGGTGGCCCATGGTACCTGTAAAACTCTCCTCCAACACCACATTTCAAAGCAATCTACTTTCTTCCTGTCAGTCTTCTTCATTGTACATCTTTCACACCCATACATAATAACAGGGAATACTATAGTATGAATTATCTTGAGCTTGGTTGCCAGCTTTACATTTAAGGATCTTTACATTTAAGGATCTTTTCTAGCTCCTTCATGGCTGCCCTTCTCAATCTACGTCTGATGTCTTGGCTGCAATCTCACTTTTATGTTTTTATTTTATTTATTTATTTATTATTCAAATTTATATCCTGCCCTCCCCATCGGGCTCAGGGCAGCTAACAATAAGGGCACAAAGCCATGATAAAAAAAGTCAAAAGCAGAATAAAACAATACAAAATTACAATAAAGTGCTGGTGCTCTGAAAGTTCATAATTCCAAGATGGGTTCTGGAAGATGGACCCAGAACAACGAAGCAAGTTCCAAGACAACACTGCCTTCCGATCTTCAGCCCAGGGCCATCATGCACCCCAATGGCATCCCTGCACTTTGCGGTAGTGGTGCAGTGGTGGTACAGTGGCGGCAGCGGCTCCTACTCAAAAGCCTGGTGGAAGAGCTCCATCTTGCAGGCCCTGCGGAACTGCACAAGGTCCTGCAGGGCCCGGATCTCCTCCAGGAGCTCATTCCACCAGGTAGGAACCGCCACCGAAAAGGCCCTGGCCCTGGTCACAGTGAGTTTGATGTCCCTGGGGCCTGGGGTAATGAAACTTTGTTGGTTCCCCGACTGTAGTGCCCTTGGGGGAACATATGGGGAAAGGCGGTCCCTCAGGTATGCCGGACCCTGGCCATAGAGGGCTTTAAAGGTAAGAACCAGCACTTTGAAGCAAATCTGGTACGCTATTGGCAGCCAGTGCAGCGCCTTCAGCACAGGCCGGATATGGTCTCACCTAGAGAGACCCATCAGCAGCCTGGCTGCCACATTCTGCACTAGCTGCAGTTTCTGGATTTGCGACAAAGGCAGCCCCAAGTAGAGAGCATTACAGTAGTCCAGCCTCGAGGTGATCGTAGCATGGATCACTGTGGTCAGGTCATCGCCGTCAAGGAAGGGAACCAACTGCCGAGCCAGCCAAAGATGATAAAAGGCCGACTTGGCAGTGGCTGCTACCTGGGCCTCCATCGTTAAAGAGGAGTCCAGGAGCACACCCAAACTCCTAACCCTCGATGCTGGCACCAGAGGTGCCCCATCGAAGGTCGGGAGAGGGAGTCCCAACCCTGAACTGACCCAACCTAGGTCCAGGACCTCCATCTTCGCCAGGTTTAGTTTCAGCCGACTCAGTCTAAGCTATCCAGCCACAGCTTGCAACGTCCGATGAAGGTCATCTGGGTCGCAGTCCGACTGGTCGCCCAGCATCAGATGGAGCTGGGTGTCATCCGCATCTTGATAACACCCAAGCCCATACCTCCGGGCAATCTGGGCAAGGGGGCGCATATAGATGTTTAACAACATCGGGGACAGCACTGCCCCCTGAGGCACCCCACAATCAAGAGGGTGCCTCCGGGACCACTGATCCCTAATTGCCACCCTTTGTCCCCGACCTTGAAGAAAAGAAGCAAACCATTGAAGGGCAAGCCCCTGAATCCCCACATTGGTGAGGTGGTGGGCCAGCATCTAGTGGTCGACCGTGTCAAATGCGGCCAACAGATCAAGCAATAACAGTGCCACCACACCGCCTCGATCCAGATGCCTTCGGAGGTTGTCAGTCAGGGCGACCAACACCATCTCTGTCCCATCAGCCAGGCGAAAGCCGGACTGGAAAGGATCTAGGACTGAGGCATCTTCCAGGAAGCCCTGTAGCTGTATTGCCACCGCCCTCTCAATGAGTTTGCCCAAATAGGGCAGATTGGACACCGCCTGGTAGTTGGCCAATTTTGCCAGGTCCAAAAATGTTTTTTTCAAGAGGGCCCCAGGGAAGACCATCACTTCCTTGAGGGCCCCAGGGAACTGTCCCTCCAAAAGGGACTTGTTGATAATCTCCCGCAGGGCACCTCGAAACCCCTTGTGGCCCGCCTTAATGAGCCAGGAGGGGCACGGATCAAGGTTGCACATGGTTGGACATACAGATACGAGCAATCTGTCAACTTCGTCCAGGCTCAGTAGGCCGAAACATTCTAAACCCGGAACTGAAGACGCACAAGGGGCCTCGAGTTCGCTCACTGTTTCAATTGTGGCGGGGAGGTCGCAGCGGAGCGCCAGGACTTTATCCGCGAAATAGCTCGCAAAAGCCTCACAGCTAATATCCAATTCCCTAACGTTTTGCCTGCCCTGTGGCAGCGCTGACAAAGACCAAATCATACTAAACAGTTGGGCCAGGCGTGAGCTCACAGATGCAATCTCGGTCGCATAGAAATCTTTCTTAGTGGCCTTGACTGCTTTTAGTTGATGATAGAGCCAAGGAATAGAATGGACAGCTCCAATGGTGATGGGGGGCAGAAGAATCTTTGAAGGGTAGCTACTGGGAAGCAGGAGAAGTGGAAGGTGGCACTGGTGGAGGATCTATCATAGACAATGGCAGTGACACTTGATCTAACTCTGGCTAGCACTAGGCAGAAGAAGGCAATGTCTGGTCATCTCATACCTTGAAAACCCTATGATGAGACAATCTAAAATGAAAGTAAAAAGATACAGTGCTGGAAGACAGTAACACAATTCACACATATGGAGAACGCCTGGTGACTGAGGGGAATCTCCATGTTCAGAGGCACTAAACCTCTGAATCCCAAAGCCAGGAGGCAACATCAGGGGAAGGTCTCAGCCTCTATTCCCTGTCGTTGGCCCACCAGAGGAACTGGTTGGCCACTCTGTGAGACAGGATACTATACTAGATGGACCATTGGTCTGATCCAGCAGGGCTCTCCTTATGTTCTTATGAGTTTAGCCTCTTGGCAAAGCCTAGTTTCAGAAGGTAGCCAAGTTGGTTTGCAGAAGAGCCGCTAGATTCAGGTCCAGTAGCATCTTAGAGACGAACAAGATTTTCAGGGTATGAGCTTTCAAGGGCCAAAGCCCCCTTCTTCAGTCTAAACTCTATATTGTATTGCTCTCAGCTTCACTGACACACACAAACCCCCTCACCACATTCAGATGTCCATCATAAGCGATGATGATGATGATGATGATGATGATGATGATGATGATGATGATGATGATGATGATGAAATTTATATTCCACCCACCCTGCACAGGCAGGCTCAGGGCAGCTTACGGAACATACACACACACACACACACATATATATATGCAAGATATGATTAAAACACAAAAATTAAACAAAACAAACAGCATAAAATCATAGGTGCTAGTAACATAAGTTCTGGTAAGTGGTGGTGGCATTCCCTTGGCATCCAAATAATCATATTATCTGGCATCCAAATAATTAGATTATTTACTTTTTGTTTAAAATATTTATTAGCTGCATTTCTAACTTAAAGGAACTCAAGGTGACTTACAATATAAACAGCAAGAAGACATAATAAAATGCATAAAACACATTAAACCTCTAAATAAAATCAATAAATTAAAACTGTCATTAGGCAGAAGGTCAAAAAGTAATTGAATGCTGTAATGAATAAAACCATCTTCAACTTCCTACTACAGGTCAAGACTGAGGGAGCCAGGCACACCTCCCTGGAGAGGGTATTCCTTAATCATAGGGCTGCCGCACATGACCTCTTCCGCTAAGTTTGATATGAGTTTGCTGGCTCTTCTTTTCTTTTTTACACATATAAACAAAAGGTGGCTCACATTGTCATTCAGCCATCATACACATAGCAAGTTTTCTCTTCATGATCGCCTTCAAAAAAAAAGTCTAGGTTGGTGGTCTTCAACAGTGCTGAGCCACAAGCACCTTTAGAGCTGCCCTTTCTGCTGGTTATTTATTTAAAATGTAATCAATTATCCCAGAAGGACTCAAAAACATCTTCACAGTGCCTCCCCACTGACGTTAACATTTGGAAGGCAACAATAGTCTCTGTGACAGGAAGGAAGGTGGCATGGTATAGCCCAGTCTTATCAGACCTCAGAAGTTAAGCAGGTCAGTACTTGGATGGGACACCACCAAGGAGGACTCTGCAGACAAAGGCAATGGGAAACCACCTCTGTTTCTCACTTGCCCTGAAAGCCCTTGGCTGAGATCTCCCTAAGCTGGTTGCAGCTCGATGGCACTTATGTACATAATGGTTTCTTGGTTGCATTAGCTATCCAGATTGCTGAAGATCCTAAGATATTTTATTTTCCCCCCAGTAATTAGGAATGCAATGCCATCTTGTCATCTTGACAGTGTCATCGATGCAACGAACATGAAATTGAGCCAACTTCAGAGGACGGTGGAAGACAGGAGGGCCTGGCGGGAGCTGGTCCATGGGGTCGCAAAGAGTCGGACTCGACTGTGCGACTGAACAACAACAACAAGGAAGCTGTTGAGAGATTCCATGCCTTTGATAAGCTCAGCTCCAGGGTGCATTTGGAATGCACAAAGGCTATAATCCTAAAAACATTTTGCTGGGAGTAAACCCCATTGAAGAAAATTACATTTCCTTCTGAGTAGTCTTCTTTAGAATAGCTCCCATACTGCAGTGCCCTTAGGGATGCGAAGCAGATTTGGTCAGTGGCCAGCTGAGGGATCTCGAGCAAATCTGCTGTTTCCCAGTGAGTTCTTCAAAAGAAAGGAAATTGCTCTTTACTCAATAAATAATTAAATTGTGGAATTCACTGCAAGTTGACCTAATGATGGCCATGAGCATAGATAAGTCCAAATGTCTACTAGCCAATGTGACTAAAGGGAACCTTGGCATTCAGAGGTAGTATACCAGGGCTAGGAGGCAACAAGGATAGAACTCGGCCTTTTATTTATTTATTTATTCAATGTATACCCCACCCTCTCCGCCAAGGCGGGCTCAGGGTGGGTTACATAAAATGCATATATAAAAATACAGTTAAAAATACATAAACAATCAATTATTCCCTGCCCTGCCTATTGGCATCCAAGGCAAATGATTAACCACTTTATAAAACAGGATGCTTGACTACATAGGCCACCAAGCTATTCTAAAGGTGGGGAATGTAATTAATAAAAACCTTACAGCAGAGCTAGTATGCCACTGCAAGATTCAAGGCAGAACACAATCCTTGTGAACTTTGATAGAGGCTCTAGTCCAAATGCATTTAAAGGTCACAAAGAATTCCCTGTTTTCCTTAGGTTTCCCCATTAAACATATTCTGATATGTGTATCCATCATAACACAACCAATCACTTTCTTAGAGTCTCATATGATGCCTAATAGAGCCAGTGTGATGCAGTGGTTAAGAGCAGCAGACTCTAATCTGGAGAACCAGGTTTGATTCCCCACTCCACAGGAAGCCAGCTGGGTGACCTTGGGCCAGTCACAGTTCCCTCAGAGCTCTCTCAGCCCCACCTACCTCACAAGGTGCCTGTTGTGGGGAGAGGAAGGGATAGAGATTGTAAGCCACTTTGAAACTCCTTGAGGTAGAAAAAAAACAGGGTATAAACCCTCTTTGTCTTCTAATACTAGTCCAAAACACAAAATTGTAATAAAACAAGAAAAGTATGCAATGCATTGCTTTTATTGAAATCACACAGCTGAAAGCAGACCTCAAAGATCTATTGGGACTCTGCATCTTACTATCTTTATCAGATGCTTTGGAGTTAACATTTCGGCTGTCCTTGCTACACTTTCTCACAAGAGCGAAGGGTGTGTTTTTGTACTTGTAATAAGTGAGAATGGAGATTCTCTTCACCTCACCAAGAGTCTTAACACCTGTTCAAAATAGAGCTGGGGCAGCCCCAGTGCTATCTGAGTAACAGCAGTAACAAGAAATCTCTGTGACTGGCTAAGGAAAAAAGCTGAAGGAGATGTGGAGTTGCCAGCTGTTAAGCACAGCAGTTTTCTACACAAATGTAAATGCACACATTCCTGAGACTTCTGTGCTTTGATACATTGCAGAATCTTTGCTCAAAAGAAAGTATGTGAGTATACAAGCATCTGCCTATATGGCAACTGCATCGATTCTGTTCTCCCATGAACAGTTAATAAGCCTACAAGCTACAGTATCATTTGCGGCCAAATAGAATTCAGGAAACACTAAAAGAGCAATCCCCCCCCCCATCCAGGTCTGGGCATAATTTATTTCTGAATGCCATTGCTTCCTCCTGAAACAGCTGAATTGTCACATGTCTAAAAGTAAAACTGCAAAGAAAACAGAATGTTGTGTGTGTTGGTCCACAGGTGTGGGACTGATGGCCAGAAGGATCTGGGCAATGTAGTGGTCAATATCAGCTGAAGCAAATTGGGGGCTTCCGGTCGGGCCAAGATGGAGGACTGACGCACTTTTGCGATTGTGCGAAGTGGGCGACGGCCGCTTTTGACAGTTTGGGCAGTTCTTAGCCCAACGCATCGCTCCCCAGCGAGGGGGGGGGGACAAGCAGGCAGCAGCGCCTAAGAGGGAGTGTGAGGTTGGCGTGGTTCGACTCCTAAAGGAGCCGTCCCAGGCTTTGATCTCCTCCCCCGAAGAAGGCAAGTGCCAAGCAGCTCTGCAGCGGCCGATCGAGCCGGTGAACCGGCATAATTTCTCCGCCAGCCGACCTCTTTGATGAAGGGCAACAACAGTGAGTGAAAAGAAGCAATGCGAAACCCGATTTGATCGTGCTAGATAACAATAAACGCACCGCTTACCTGAACTGCATTAAAAATAAATTTGAAATAAGCGGATGAGCGGATGAGAGAATAAACTTCCCAGAACTCTGATTCCGGCAAAAAAAAATAGTTGATTGAAGGCTGTATAAAAGTAAAACTGCATATTGTTGAACATTCCTGTGGTCAAGACTGAGATGTGCGCGCAACCCGAAAAGCGAAACTGACGAACTGTATCGCGAGAAGATTAGCTGTGGAGTATCTACCAACACGGTCCGACTGACCAAACAGGAAGGTGAAGCCCTAGAGGGGCAATTATCAACAGGAAGAAGCCCGGACTTGAATTAATGCAGGACCGGATGTAAGTGTAAGCGAGCAGACGGGACCTGCAAAGGGACAGTTTTGACCTACTCTACACTTAAATACCATCGAGAAGTTGCGCCC
>NW_015165844.1:725228-725414 GCF_001447785.1 Gekko japonicus | reverse complement strand
AATTGGTTTGCGATTTTGCGCACCATATTGAGACTGTCAAAACGGAGACCAGAAGGAAACCAAAAAGAGCCGGCTCTGACCCTGAAGTTGAACCAGTTGTGAGACCTAGGTTAGGTTCAACATCAACCCCCAAAATGTCAAAAGAAAGAGAGAAGGATAAGAGGGAGATGCAGGCCTCCATGGAGG
>NW_015165844.1:724940-725047 GCF_001447785.1 Gekko japonicus | reverse complement strand
TAAAGGAGTTGGTTACAAAAGAATTATCTTCAATCAAGCAAGAAGTTGAAGAAGTCAAAAAAGAAATACAGTCTAATGCAACCAAGAATACAGAGACAGAGGGAAAG
>NW_015165844.1:719872-723510 GCF_001447785.1 Gekko japonicus | reverse complement strand
CTGCTTTTAACCACCATACTAGCCAGTGTTCCCTTCTAAGCTGAGTAAGTGTGAGCCAGCTCACAGTTTTTTAGCCTCCAGCTTGTTGTAAAACAGTCAAAAGTGTTTAATACTCAGACTATCAATGGATCTTGCTCTATTGGAAAGAAGAGATTTCTTTGCTTTTAAAAACCTTTATTTCTAAGGGTAAAAGGTACACGGGATAACTACAAATAAACATAACACTAACAGCTACATTTTCTAAGCTGTCTATAGTCAACACTAACACAGAGATAATGGAGAATCTGTCCTTCTTCTCGACCCCTAGAAAGGAAGTCACCTGAAACAAACAACCAATCTGTATCACAATAGAAGCTACTTTTCCCGGGCTAATTCCCTATTGGCTTACTGCCAGGTATCCCTTCCAGGTCAGTCTAAACAATAGCAATACTAGGCAAACAAGTTAACCCTATAATGACTGGTCAGACCTTGTAAACACATGCATTTCCAACACAGCTCACATATTTTTGTCTTAGCTCAGGAAGGATGGCTTCAGTGCAAACTGCTTTATGCAGTAGCCAAATGGCTCGCTCACAACTTTAATGCCAGTAGCTCACAAAGTAAAATTTTTGCTCACAAGACTCCACAGCATAGAGGGAGCGTTGACTGGTGTTACCGAAACTCCTCTCAACGAGATGGTTCCGTGGCCCAACTCTGTCTTATGTACGACAGTGGGCTTATTCTGAGTTCTTTATGACCAATTGTATACAGAGGGCGGATTCAGAAACGGATGCTCCTATTTCCCAAGAAGACAACACACCTGATGTTTAAGAATAATTGTTGTCTTTACTAAATGTTGTTGATTCTCAAGCATACAAAAACAGATGCACTCTCACAGTCTCACAAGATTCCTTTAGTTACAGCAGTTGCAGAAAACAATAAGTAATAAAAATAATAACAAAACTCACAGGGAGGTTACACACAAGAGGTTGCGAGTTATACTTATCTGATCCGGTTTTAGAAGTAAACTTACTTAACAGCAGAAACGGGAACAGAAGGTCTAACTCTAGGCACTCTATTACACACGGCTGGGCCAGCCAAAACACATGTGGGTTCTCTTGGACGCGCTCCAAGAGAACACTTAAGAATTTCCCTATAGCAGAGCTTCAGTTGCCTGATGTGGAGGGGGGGGAGAGGTTGTAAGTTATAGAAAGGTGGGGGATGGCTAGCTAACTCAGAACAAAGGCTGTGTTTCTCTTTTTAAAACCTAGTGTTGGGGGTTGGCATAAGGCCAATCTATACTTAAAATCCGTCCCCTTTTCTATACCTATAGGTTGGAGGGTTGTGACATCCTACCTAGAGGGGTGTGGGGCAATATTCAAATTCTAAACCTAACTTCAAAGGGGAGCCATGTGGCAAGGTGTCAAAGTTGTATTCCCATAGCAACCTTTGACTTGTAGATCGATGGCTTGATCCAAGAAAGCAATAACAGGATGTTGTTTTTGTATACATGCAGATCTCTGACCTTTTTAGGTCAGACAAAAGAAATTATGGTTTTAGAGAGGAAAAAAATGAAATAGAAAATGTATGGGAGAGTGGAGGGGGAAAAGATATCTCTAAAATGTATAAAGTGTTGTTAAAATGGTATACAGAAGATGAGACTGTGAAAGAGCAAATGTTAAAATGGGCGATAAATATGAATAAGGAAATTGACATAGAAACCTGGGAATATTTGTGGAAAAATGCTATTAAGATATCACCTTGTACCAATGTTAGAGAGAATTGTTATAAAATGATGTATAGGTGGTATATGACACCGAAGAAAATTGCAAATATGAACCAGAATATGTCAAATAAATGTTGGAAATGTAAGAAGCATGAGGGCTCATTTTACCATATGTGGTGGACTTGCGAAAAAGCTGCAGACTTTTGGACAAAAGTCCACAGAGAAATGCAAAAAATACTTAAGTGCTCTTTCAAGAAAGCACCTGAAATTCTGCTTTTGGGACTGAAAATGGAAGAAGTCAACCTGACTAAAAGGACTTTATTCTGGTACCTCATTACAACAGCGAGAATGATATATGCACAATTTTGGAAGACCGAGAGAGTACCAGAAATTGAAGACTGGATACAAAAAGTTCTGTTCATGGCAGAAATGGATAAAATCACAAAGAAATTGAATAATCAAGAAGACAACGTGTTTTTTCAAGAATGGAATGACTTTAAAATATATCTGGAAAAGAACTGGGATGTAAAACAAAACTTAATATGTTTAGATCAATATTAAGTCAAATGATGTTATCTTGAGGTGTATGATAACGAATGATGTGTTAATGATATAAAGAAATTTGTTAGAAGGGGGAGAAGCATTGCGGGAAGCCATTGGAGGGATGGGAGGAAGGGAATGGGGTAGACAATGGATCGAATGAGTTAATTTTATATGTTATGTTCCTAAGAAAATAAAAATTTTGTTTACCAAAAAAATATCAGCTGAAGCAAATTCACAAAAGAGAATTTCCATCCCCATTTAATATCATAATTGTATAGAAATATTGATTTCTAAAAGCCTCCTGCCTTCTTCTGTTCTGTCTTTGATAACGCTGTACCTTGTTTCCTCTTACAAGCCAAATGCTGAGGCCAGATGGCCTCAATAGCACACCATAAACCCACATTCTTTCACACGTCCATGCCAAAAGCCAGACCTGGTGGTGCTTGCCATGTGAGACGTCACATACACAATGAGGTAGTTAGAATTTGGGGTCACATGCCTGCAGGTGTGGCCTCCAAACTCCTAGCCATTCCTGTGTTGCAACCATGGTAACTAGCAATTGGCCACATACCATACTCACTCGCAGTTGGCTACTGGCCAGGTTTAATTGTGAATGAAATTGGGCTATATCTGTTCAGACCCAATGGGAGAGACTGTCTGTCTGTCCCTTGCTCTTGTTCTGCTCTTGCTTCTTGGTCTCCTGTTGTTGCCTGTTTATTGCCCCTGGACATGTGGTCGCTGGGGGAGAACAAAGGATTGCTTGTGCCTTAGAGCACATGGAGGGCAAGGATGGAATTTCACTTAAAAATTCCTTGGTACTGGTGGGCGGAGCATCGGCTGTAGATGGCGGACGCATTCTAGGCTCTCTCCGGAATGATCCCCTAACCTCCTCAACAAACAAAGCCTCCACTAAACAGAACTGCAGGCAAAATAATGGGAAAGATTAATGCGAGAGAGTGATGAAAAAAGATTAAAATCAGAAGAACACCAAATTAACAAGCTGAAAAACCTCTTTAACGCTCCAACCACGAACGAAAAAACCGGACAAGCGAGAACTAACGGAGACAAAATGGCGGCCGGAGAGGCGAAAAACGGCACCACAGCACAAACAATAACGAAGGACGATCTAAAAGAGACTTTAACACAATTTAAAACAGAAATCCTTGAAAATCTTCATGATATTCTCAAACCTATGGCGGAACAATTGGATTCGGTAAAAGCATCCATACAAAATGCTGTGCAACTAGCTGATACCGCCCTTGAGACAGCCATTACAAACCAAAATGATATTCAAAAATTGCAAAAAAAATCAAGACTGGTCGAGAGAACGTATTTTAATTCTCGAGCACCGCTCCAGAGAACGATTTTTAAAATTTCGAGGAATTCCAGA
>NW_015165844.1:700983-714571 GCF_001447785.1 Gekko japonicus | reverse complement strand
CCACGTATGGTGGTCATGCCCAAAAATACAGCAATTTTGGAAATTAACTTTAGATAATATTAAGAGAATCACAGGATATGACATACCACTAGAACCAGAGGTAATTTTGTTAAACTTATGGATATCTGACATTAAGAGTGTGGACAAAAAGCGGACTATTTCCACGTATGGTGGTCATGCCCAAAAATACAGCAATTTTGGAAATTAACTTTAGATAATATTAAGAGAATCACAGGATATGACATACCACTAGAACCAGAGGTAATTTTGTTAAACTTATGGATATCTGACATCTTTACATTAAGGGAAAAGAATTTGATTTATGTACTACTTACGGCAGCTAAAATGGTGCTTGCGCAACAATGGAAGGATAAGCGCACACCTACCATGGCTCAATGGACCCACAAAGTTTGGGACCTTTTTCTTTTAGAAAAATATTCTATCTATAATACAGAGCGACAGAATGAATGTGAGTTCTATGACCCGCTGGACAAGTGGACTCCAGTATTGGATAAGATTACACTAGATAAATTCAACTGGGAAACGATTTCCAAAGCAAAGAACCAACTTCTGATATATGGTTCTTAACTAGTCTGTTCTTTATTGTTTCAAGTTGTTTTTTTTATAGTTGTATACAGCAGGTTTTCTGAAAAATTGTAAGATGGCATATAAGTGTAAATGCTGATGTAAGACAAGATTTGCTACATGGTTTTGTTTATACATGGTTAAGTTATACCTTCTCCATCTCCAACACTGTATCACGAAATATTTTGAATAAACGTTTGTTTTGAAAAAAAGAAAAAAAAAATTCCTTGGTACCGAACTGGACTGTATACTTTGGACTGTTTTGGAACATGGACACTTCACTGGTAATTATGAAAATCTCTAATGTGTAGTTAAGGCAAAACTTGCCTTAAGCTTTCTTGTTTTGAAATCTTTATAGTCTAAGTGCAATGCTCTGTGTTGAATAAAAACTTATTCTTGTTTCTAACTTGTCTTTGATGTTGTAACTGGGATTCCAAGTCTATTTTCCTGTGCCTAGCTGGCTACAAGCTACCATTGAGCATTAAGTGTGCTTCTCTGAGACAGAGGTGCTGATGTGTAAAGTCCCAGAGGCCAGTTAAGAGTCTGAACCTTGCTCTTGGGCTGGAAGGGGACTCTAGTTAAAAGAGGTTCTGGTGGCATATTGTTCTGTTGTTTGATGTACTGAAAAAGTGTGGACTTCTCCCCTCATTCCTGGACAGGCTTGAGGGGCAGAAACCTATACAATAATGTTTGATGATATGAATCTGCCTTACGCCTAATTAGGCATTGGTCCATCTACCACAGTAATGTCTAGTCTGAGTAGCATGGGCTCTCCAAATGAGAAAGATCCTTACTAACATCTGCTAGTTGAGTTCCTTGAACTAGAGATGCGTGTGATTGAGCATGGGACCTTGTACATGGAAAGCATGGTTTTCCCCCTGAGCCATTTCTACAGTATCATGAATTGTATCCTACCTCCCTCTAAGTGAATTGAGATTAGGGTTGCCAGCCTCCCTGTGGGACCTGGAGATCCCCCACTATTACTATGGCATTGTACTCTGCCCTCCTCAAGCTCCACCCCCCCGAAATTTCCAGGTATTTCCCCACCAAGAGCTAGCAACCCTAATTTTGATGCCTTTATCCAATGGAAGCAGCTCTTCAGTAGAAGAAGCTACCTCCAATTTCCTCCATTTAAGTTGGAGGAAGACTCCTTAAGTGGGAGGAGTTCTTCTGTAATATAATAGGATACAGCCCTTTAGTTGAACATTTAATTAATGACTTAGTAACAAAAATAGGTCCTTACTTTCAACAGTGGGGGAACTGAAAAAACAGGGGATGGTAGAAGAGGAAAGGGACATAGAATAAAGAGGCAAAGTGAAGAAAATAATGTGGGCAAGTGCTGTTCTATGTTCTTAGACTTGGTGACAAGGTCTAAGGGGTTAAGCCAATGGCTTTGTTGAAAAGGTAGGTTTTGTGGAGGGATTTGAAAGAAGGAAAGAGATGACACCAGGTAGGTGTTTGGAGAAGGATTTCCAGATCTCAGGGGCAGCAGGGGATATAAACAATCATTTTTTAAAAAAAAATAGGCCTTTGAAATAGGAAGTAACTTTTTTTCTGTAGGAATCAGGAAGAGTACAGAGATGGAAGAGATCAGAGTATATCTTGTGGTTTTAATTAAAAGCTTGAAAGGTATTATCGTACAATGATAATTTATTTTAGTACGTAACAGAGTTTGCTGTGTATTGAGAAATGGGTATTTAGGGATCTGATTTGAATTTCATGGTTTTCTCATTAAGAAGATGTTTTGTGGTGAAAAAAAGCAACCAAATTTAAATCACTGTTGCCTTTATCATTTGGTTTCCATTAGAGCACTACACAGCCTAGAACCATCCTAAATGAAGATAGTTTGGGGATGGTAGCCATGTTGGTATGAAGCAGAAGAGCTGGATTCAAGTCCAGTAGTGCCTTAGAAACCAACAAGATTTTTGGAGTATAAACTTTCAAGAGTCAAAGCTCCTTCCATGACTCACAAAATCTTATGCCCCCCAAAAGCATGTTAGTCTATAAGGTGCTACTGAATTCAGATCTAGTTCTTTGTAAGTGAAGGATCACTTCCCACTATACAAGGTCCCTTATTAAATTAGATCAAGCCAATAATCATTAGCTGCCATTCCACCTCAGTGACATATTAGGGCAAATAAGCTCTGGAACCTCCTCCTTGAAGACTTTAAAAATTGGCTATCAGGAAATGCTGCAAGAGATCTCTTTTTCAGTAGATATTTAACTGAGCTAGATCTTTGTTGCCCTGAATTGATTAACCCAGGTGAGCCCAATCTTGATGGATCTTGGAAGCTAAGCAAGGTTGGCCCTGGTTAGTATTTAGATGGGAGGCTACCAAAGAAGTCCAGGGTTGCTACACAGAGGCAGATGATAGCAAAACCACCTGCTTGTCTCTTGCACTGGGTGTTATCGTAAGTTGACTATGACTTGATGTCACTTTCCACCACCTAGATCTTTGCTGGAAGGTAAGCTTTTCTGCATTTCATTATTTATTTGTTCCTTGATCTTTCTGGTGTGTTGTTGTTGTTGTTCAGTTGCACAGTCAAATCCGACTTTTCGTGACCCCATGGACCAGATCATGCCATGCCCTCCTGTCTTCCACCATCCTCTGAAGTTTGCTCAATTTCATGTTTATTGCATCGGTGACACTGTCTAACTATCTCATCCTTTGCCATCCCCTTCTTCTTTGACCTTCTTTGACCTTCTTTGACCTTTGACCTCCTATCATTCCCAGCATCAGGGTCTTCTTCAGTGAGTGCTCCCTTCTCATTTGGTGGCCAAATTTGGTGTAACATCTGGTGTGTTACAACTGTATTTAAGTGATATTTTAATACTTCTTTTCCCCATAAGCCAGTTCTGAGGAAGAGCCATATCTCAGTGGCAATGGATAGGCTTCATATGGAGAAGGTCCCATATTTAGTTGCTGGCATGTCCAGTTAAAGGATATAGTCAGCAGCAGGTGCTGGGCAAGGAGCCTTCTGTGTCCAGCATTCTGGAGAACTGCTGTCTGTCACATAGTGCTGAGGCAAGTGGATCAATGAGCTGGTCAATATAAGGTACCCTAATATTAACTACTTTTTTAAAAAGCAGTCCATAAATGCAATGTCTTTATTTTTAAACCATACAGGACAATACATTCTGCAGGCCAAACTATGGTTGCCTGTTCTCTTCCCCCTGTCTCTGTTTCTTTATAAAGCTTGGGTGTGGCCAGAAGCATGAGCCAAAGGACAAGAAGCAAATTGTGTTTGGCCCTTAGGCTCTTAGCCTCTCGCTTGTAGCCTGTTTTCAATCAAGCCAGCCAGTGACTCCAGGACATGGCCTAAGATGCACTTGGTTTGCTTTGTTTCTTTGCTCTGCACTAGTTTATTTCTGTAGAGTGCTGCTTGTTGTAAGCCCCTTTGGTTCCTTCTTGGAGAAAAACAGGATATAAATGTTTTAATCAATAATCAGTAAATAAAATTTAGGAGAATAATATTGTTCGAACTTGGTGCCTAAAAGATAGCACCACTAAACATTTTTGGAGAAGGTATTCCACGTGTGGGGTACCATCACTGAAACAGCCCTGTACTTGGTTGCCACTCTCCCGAGCGTTAACAGCTAGGGACCCAGAACTGGACTTCAGAAGCTGATCTTAAGAAATGGGTGGGTTCATATGTAAGCATGCAGTCCTTCCAAAAGTTGGGTTAGGGAGCATATCACTCTGTCCCATGAGACAGAATTCCATTAAGTGCCACTTTTGAGAAGGCCCAGCCCTCTTGTGGCCATGTATCACACAAGCTGCTCAGGCACAGAGAGCAGGGCCTCTTATAACGATCTGACTCTCTGGAGAGTTTGACTTATGGGGGAAAGCAGTCTCTTGTAATTTTCTTGCCCAAGACCATATAATTCAATAACAGCACTTTGAATTGGACCTAGAAATCAACTGGGCACTTGTGAAGATGATACAATATGCAGTTAATAACCTTCACATGGCCATCGCCAATCATTTGGGGGGCCATAGATTATATATTTTCTTGACAGCTGGACATGTGCCTCAAACTCATTAGATAGATTTGAGTTCTCAGGAGGAAAGGTCTTATGAGGGGTTTTTTCTGTCATTCTAACCAACCGTAAAGACACAAACAGATGCCTAATGTATACTAACCCATAAATTTATGCACAAGAAATCTCAATTGAAAGGAAATATCACTGTTTCTTCCAAGCTGAAATCTGAAATATATCCATTTCAAGCTAATTAGCTTTTGGAGAGACTATTAATAAATCCTAATATTTCTCACAGAGGAATGAAGGCATAATTTGTGCGTGTGTGTGTGTAGGCTGTTACCAAGCTTTGCGCTAATTAAAGCCGCTCACCAATAGCTATTTATCTAAAGTGGGTTTTGAAAATGCAAATAATGAAGTGAAAGAAGCAAATGGCATTATATTTCCACAGTGATAACAGGACATATGAAGCAGGAAGAGCAAGGGAAGAGATCTGACACAAAGAGAGGAACTGATAAAAAGTGTTATCTCTTCCTTCTCCAGTGCAAATGGTGACTGTTTTATGAATCCTGCTGGGTTCTGTATTTTCTTCTGAAAATGGTTCTTCCTTTGAATGTGTCAGAGGTTGGCTGTTGCCGTGGAGGTTTCTATATATATGAGGCTTTCTATCAAACAGCTGCCACCTGGGCTAGATATGACAGGGATCAAGAAGATGCATAGAAAAAATACCAAAGGCCAGTAATGGACCCCAGGACAGAGTGCAACATATTTCCACTGTGTGAACATTTGCATGTAGTTTGAGTAGTCCACCATGGGTGAAGCCAGTAGAAAATTACTACCAGAGACCACAAGTTGGATCCAGCCAGCTAGTCTGCTGGTGAAAAGAAGGGAAGAGGCATCATTTTTGATCACCCCAAAAGGCCATGCTGAGAATCATGGGACCTGATGTACAAAAACTATATGGAATGGGGGGCTGTAGTATGGGGCAGAACTGGGTAAGTTTGAGTGAAAGAAACCTAGCTGGATTCAACCACATGTACTTGTTTCTTATCACTGCATTCAGCAAAGTCTGAAGTCTTCTTCCAACTTTAGGAGTCTTTCTCCAATGGAAGAAGTAGCTGTTCCTTTGGCAGAACATCCACTGTTCTATCAGAGGAATATATCTGAGGATGGAGGAAAGCTTCAACCTCTTTTGACTGGAGCAGTAAGCTACAAGCCAGTGATCCCTTGCAAGTGCAAGAGCTACAATTCACAAATGGTCTTTTACCTTCAAGGACTTCCCATTCATATTAATGGAGCTGGAGGTTGGAGACTTCCAGAAGATATGCCTATGGTATGAATGCAGAAGCTTGTGGAGGAGCTCTTTGTGAGCACCACAGTTCTAGATCACACATTCGGTCAAACTCTGCTCTGCTTAGTTTGTCATGACTGTGAAGGGGGAGGAGGAATTCCTGAGGGAAGGGGAGTGAATGTTGAGTGTGTGAATCGGGCTAGGCTATCGTAGAGGCTGTAACTTTCCCAAAGAAGCCTTCCTCCTAGAGGAATGTCCTTGAAGCTCTTGGTGCCAGCTTGCTAGAATAGATAGTGGGATCATATATTTCCCAGGGGGAGGTGGTGGTCCATGCAAGGGCTAGGTAGGATGTATGCTATGTGTGATTGGTTACTCATGTTAAGGGGGCCCTGTTCGAATTACCTGTAACTGTACCTGTACCCACCAAAACTCTTAGTTCTGACACAGTACTGTTCTGATCTGGATCATGTCTACTTCTCAATAAACAAATCACTGCCAAAGAGTGTTGTTGAGAGCAACTTGTCCAGGAGCCTGACACAGTCAAAGGCAACAGAAAGCTGAGACAGCCCAAAGTTCCATAAGTCTTACGCATGTGCTTAAATCCACCCAGTGTATTGACAGAGAACTAGCTGGCCTGTTTGTATATGAACACTAAATACAATGGGACCACAGAAATACTGAGTACAATGACAAAAACAAAATACACCATGGAGAGCACAAATTACTCAAGGTCAGATAACATTAAAGTGCTACTTAAAGTCATATGTCTCAAACAGAATTAATGAAAAAATCATGCATTGAGATTGGAATGTAAATCCTTTAGTATGATCCACATATACTTACTATTTATTAAGGCACTAAGGCTTTGAAACAAATATACAAGTGCAATGGCAGGGGGAGGGATTAACATGTCCCAACTGTGCCTCCCTGTGATTCTTGGTTTCTATTCATCACCATCAGTCTGGTGGGTGTGATGTGGTATCACTGTAATCTGTAAGGACTCTGTCCTCCTAACACAGTGCCCATCCAGGACACTTCTGGTTTTGAGGCTATGAACCTAAAGTTGAGATAAGAGAGAAGACTGAGATTTTATTGGTGTACCACCCAATTGCCCAACAGTCTCCCTGCCTGAGCTGACAGAGGTGGTCTCAAGAGTAATGTTGAGGATCCCTAGGCTGGTTATCCTAGGGTATTTTATGCCAAGGCTGTCTTGTCAGGAACAGCTAAGGATTCCATGGCCTCCATGACAACCATGGGCCTTTCTCAAATAATAACTAGCCATAAATATCATGCAGGTCACACTTGTTTGGTGTAGTGGTTAAGTGCGTGGACTCTAATCTGGGAGAACTGGGTTTGATTCCCCACTCCTCCACTTGCACCTGGCTGGATGACCTTGGACAAGCCATAGTTCTGATAAGGGCTGTTCTTGAAAAAGAGCAGTTTCTGTCAGAGCTCTCTCAGCCCCACCCACCTCACAGGGTGTCTGTTGTGGGGAGGGGAAGGGAAAGGAGTTTGTAAGCTGCTCTGAGACACCTTTGGGTTGTGAAGGGTGGGGTATAAATCCAATCTCTTCTTCTCTTCTTCTTCTAATTGTATGCCTAGTTATGGGACTGAAACAGCCCTGGTCAGCCTAGTGGAAGACCTGCCCTGGGAGGTAGACACAGGGAGTACAACTCTATTGATTTTCCTGAACCTCTCAGCAACTTGAGATACCATCATAGTATCCTTCTAGCCTGCATTTCCAGGCTAGGATTGGGAGGCACTGTTTAGAGTGGTTTTAGTGCTCCCTGGAGGTAGGTTTCAGAAGTTGATACTGGGGGAGTGCTGCTCAGCCTCTTGGCCTTTGGGATCCCGCAAGGTTCCATCTTGTCCCCTATGCTCTTTAAAATATACATGAAACCAATAGGTGAGGTCATCCAGAGAGATAGCCTGAGTTGTCACCACTATGCAGATGATACTCAGTTCTGTCTTATGTTCCAGCTGATCCCAGGGAAGCTGTTGAAATCCTGAACTAACCTGGATACAATTTTAGAGTGGATGTGGGCTAATACGCTTAACTCCCAAAGGATAGTAAGCAGAAGATCCACACTGGGATTTGAGATATCACTCATTATGAATGGGGTTGCACAGACTTTGAAGGAACAGGTCTGTATTCTGGGATGCTCTTGGATCCAGGCCTACTGCTGGATAAGCAGGTAGAAGCTGTAGCAAGGAATCCCCTCTTTGACTAGTTAGCCAGCCACAACCTTTCCTGGGAAGAAATGTTCTGGCCACTGTGGTGCATGTCATGGTTACATCTAGGTTTGATTGGTACAATGTGCTTTAGGTGAGGCTGCCCTTCAAAAGCATTCAATTAGTGCAAAATACTGCAGCCAGGACATTGACTGGAATGGGTTGCAGGTCCCCTATCACTCCAGTCTTGGTCCACCTATATTGGCTCCCAATCTTTTTCCAGGCACAATTCAAGGTGCTGTTGTTGACCTTTAAAGCCCTATATGGTTTGGGACCAACATACGTGAAGTGCCACTACTCCTTTATCATACCATCAGACTCCCATGTTGTCAGGGTCCTATCACCATATATCTACTAGTTCAGCATCGGGTCATGGGTGAGGCAAAGTCAAAAATAACACCTTCCCCTTTTTCAAACATTATCTTCTGTAAGATGAGCTCTGGGAAACACACATCCTTTTGTTAACTTTGTCTCTTGTATCTTAAGGAAAATACTGCTTCAAAAACAAAATCTGTAACTGTGAATTAATGATACACATGTTTTTCTACCAGTTCCCCCCCTCTAACTTGTCTCACACACACACACAAACCCTAGTCATGAAAGCCCTGGAAGCAAAAGAACCAGGCCTCAGATGGGGCCGGAGCACCCTGGTACGGCACTCCGGCAGTGAGACGCTGGGGGCGGGCACATGGCGAAGCCCTGCCCCCTGCTTCCAGCCACCCTCTGCTTCTGGCCTCATTCCATCGCAGGAGGAGACAGAAGCAGTAGAGTGAGTTGGCTTCCTCCCCCCCCCCCCCCCGCCTGCCTCGGGCCACTCGACATGGCCCGGGCAAGTCCTCCCAGCCCCGTCATCCATTTTCCCAAAGCCACATACTCCGGGAAAGATCTCCCCTTCCCCAAGTCCCTGCCTGCCTAGGGCTGCTCCGTGCAGCCCAGGCAAAGACCCAGCCCCGTCCAAAACCTTCCCAGAGCCACGCACTCTGAGAAAGATCTCTCCCCCCATCCTCCATCTTTCCAGAGGCGTGCAGAGCCACACGCCCTGGAGAAGATCTCCCCCCCCGGTCCCTGCCTGCCTTGGGCTGTTCTGTGCAGCCCAGGCCAAGACCCAGCCCCGTTTTAAACTTTCCCAGAGCTACATGCTCTGGGAAAGATCTCTCCCCTCTGCCTGCTTCGGCTGCTCCATGTGGCCCAGGCAAGAAAAAAAACCTTGTCCTCCATCTCATCTGGGGCAGTGATGCCCTGTATTCTTGGTGCATGGGGGACAAGAGTGGGAGGGCTTCTGGAGCTCTGGCCCCACTTATGGACCTCCTGATGGCACCTGGTATATTTGGCCACTGTGTGACTTATCGAGAGAGCGGTGGCATTACAGTTGCAGGGCTTTCTGGATGACGCTTCCATCCTAGATCCTTTCCAGTCCGGCTTCTGTCCAGGGCATGGGACGGAGACGGTACTGCTCGCTCTGACTGATGACCTCCGTAGGCATTTGGATCGGGGCGGTGTGGCGGCACTGTTGTTATTAGATCTGTCGACTGCATTTGATACTGTCGACCACCAGTTGCTGACCCACCACTTCACCGATGCAGGGATTCAGGGACTTGCCCTTCAGTGGCTTGCCTCTTTCCTACAAGGTCGGGGACAAAGGGTGGTGATAGGGGAACAGCAGTCCCAGAGACACCCCCTTGAATGTGGGGTGCCCCAAGGGGCTGTATTATCCCCGATGTTGTTTAACATCTACATGCACCCCCTTGCCCAAATTGCCCAGAGGTTTGGGCTTGGGTGTCATCAATATGCGGATGACACCCAGCTCTATCTGATGTTGGGCGGGCGGTCAGACTCCAGTTCAGAAGATCTGCACCGGGCGTTGCAAGCCATGGCTGGTTGGCTCCAACTGAGTTGGCTGAGGCTAAACCCGGCAAAGACGGAGGTCCTGGGTTTGAGTCGTTGTGGTTTGGGGTTGGGGCTCCCACTCCCGACCTTCGAGGGGGCGCCTTTGGTGCCAGCATCGGAGGTTAGGAGTTTGGGGGTGCTCCTGGACTCCACATTATCTATGGAGGCCCAGGTAGCAGCCACTGCCAGGGCGGCCTTTTACCATCTTCGGCTGGCTCAGCAGTTGGTTCCCTTTCTCGACTGCGATGACCTAGCCACAGTGATCCATGTGATGATCACCTCGAGGCTAGACCATTGTAACGCTCTCTACATGGGGCTGCCTTTGTCGCAAATCTGGAAGCTGCAGCTGGTGTAGAATGCTGCAGCCAGGCTGTTGATGGGCCTTCCTAGGGGGGCATACATCCAGCCTGTGCTGAAAGCACTGCATTGGCTGCCGATAGCATACCAGATTCACTTCAAAGTGCTGGTTCTTACCTTTAAAGCCCTAGATGGCCAGGGTCCAACATACCTACGGGACCGCCTCTCCCCATATGTTCCCCAATGAGCACTATGGTCCGGGACTAAACATCTCCTGGTGGTTCCAGGTCCCAAAGAGGCCAGACTAGCGGCGACTAGGGCTAGGGATTTTTCGGTGGTGGCTCCTACCTGGTGGAATGAGCTCCCAGAGGAGATCCAGGCCCTGCGGGACCTTGCACAGTTCCGCAGGGCCTGCAAGACGGAGCTCTTCCACCAGGCGTTTGAGTAGGAGCCGCCACGACTGTTACCATCTGTCTACGACTATTACTATCTGTCCTAGCCCATTATTACCAACTCGCCGTTAGCGCTAAAGTGGTGGTACTGCGTGGAGCTGTAGCCACTAAGGATACCATCCTGATGACGTCATCTGTTCCCTTGTTAGATATTGTGGAGAGCACTTATGTTGTATTGAATGTTTTTTAAATGCATTTTTAATGTTTTATGTATTGGGCATTGGCCCCATCTGTACGCTGCCCTGAGCCCGTTCACGGGGAGGGCAGGTTATAAATTTAAATAAATAAATAAGTATTATAACATACAGATGAAACTTAACAGCTCGTAAAATGCATGCCTATGACCTTTTTAATAAAAACTTTATCTGTAGTTCAACAACTGTATCATAAGAACAACAGGTTTGATTATAGTAAAAAGTTAATACTACATGAACTTGTTAACATCATAGTATAAATCTACCAATCATTTCATGAAGTAAAATAGCAAGAATTGCAAAAATTGCAAAGATAGCAAAAATAGCAAAGAAGACATCCCTTCCGGTGATGTCAGGGGGTGTGGCATATGCTAATGAGTTATGCTGATGAGCTCCTGCAGCTCTTTTTCTATGAAAAGACCCCTGAAAAGAACTGTAAAACAATTTATATATATGAAGATGGAGGATGTCTTTTTTAAAAAATCTGAGCTCAACTAGCATAGGTGACCAGTTCTATGGGTCCCTGAACAAGGTGCCCCCAGACATCCTCCTTTGATTCCTATAGAGGAAAAAGGGTTTTAAAAATGTAAAACTTAAGAATCCATGCCAATGTACAACCCAAGAATCTACAGCAATGTAAAATCAAGAATCCTCTGCAAGAAGCAAACCTGACATAAAGCAACTTTGCAAAGTCAACCAAAATGAATTTAAAAGGGCATCATCTAACACAAACCAACCTGGTAAGCTGATGCTAAGCCCGGAGTGGAAAAAAGAAAAGAAAAACCAGTTCTAGGAGTCTTTGAACCCTGGCTCCCAATTACCCCCAATTAATCCTGAATATTTCTGGAGGGGGGCATTTACTGGTATCTTTTGGGGACACAACAGAACATTTGGGGACACAACTATATCCAAAAATATAACAACAATTTATTTTCAAGATGTATTTTCAGCTCAGTTATATCCAAGTGCACATCCCTAAGAGATGGTTTGCCATTGCCTGCCCCTGTGTTGCAGCCCTGAATTTCCTAAGCAGTCTCCCATTCACATAGTAAACAGGTGCTTAGCTTATGAGAGCTGACAAAATCAGGCTAACTTGAGCTATCCAGGTCATGGCAGATAGATATAGAGAGGTAAAGTAATACATAGGCTGTGGTCACACGGAGCACACGCTACAGAGACGGAAGATCGGTGGATTTTCTGGGCGCGATCACACCGCAACACCTGGGAAGCGTAGAGCTCCCATGGTGAACCCAAGGCTTCCCGCCGAAGATGTGGAGTTAAAAACTAGTACCTCCGAGGTACTAGTTTCCGGAAACCGCGGGGCAAGGGCTGACGTCTGATCGCGTTTCCGGTGGTGGCATCCAGCGCCCACCCATGTCCCTTCGCAAACAAGGGTTTTCCCCCCCAAAGTCTCCACAAGATGCGCACAAGCACCCAACGGCGCATGCTCACAAAGAGGAGTGTTAAAGTGCTGTTTCGGCTTAAAAAATAAATAAATGACCCCGTTTGTCACGGCAGTGGCGCCTAGCCATTGCTTGTGTGATCGCGCCGCGCCGCTTCTTTGCCGCGCTGCAGGATCGTCGTGTGATCGCCACCCTCGTTTACCCACCGGCACCAAGGGAAGGACCCATGGTGTGCCGCCTGTTGGCCTAATCACTCTTTATGAGAGATAATTAGCCTTATTAATATCTGGGTTCTCGTCAATGTATACGAAGGGTGCCACTTATGCAGTAACGCCTTAATGAAGAGACACAGTCTTGAGTTAAAGTAACAATTCTTTACTGAACAATAATCATTCAATAGGGAATAATAAAAACCATACAAGCATTCAAGAACTAAGAAAATTAGATAGAATTATTACAGCACAATCAGGAAATAACGTTGCTTTTCTTGTAGAATATATTTACCTCAGATGAATTTCCAGCTCCTAAAGCTTCCAGCAATGGGCAATGGCAAAAAGAGTGAAAAAGAGTGGAAGAGAGAGAAAGAACACATGACTCTAGACCTGTTGGAGACATGTGAGGCTAACTATAGCTACAGACTAGGATATAGACCAGTGTGTATTAGAGGAAAGAAAGCAAAATAAGAGAAGAAAAAAAAAGCTATCTGGCAGTTCCGTGTTCTCTATTTTAAACTCTTCTTGAGAAGGGAGGGGAACGGCTTAACCTCATTATCATAGAGCCCTTCCCAACATGTCTGTGATTGGCTATCGTGTCAATTTTAATAATATTAATTAACTAGTAAGGTGGTGCTTAGATAGAAGCCGGGGTCACATGGAGCAGCGTTAGCAGAGGTCATCTATGGTGTCAACGGGTCGAATAAACAACAGATGCTACGTGTGATAAATCTTCCGGGAGGGTTCCTCTTCAGGGTCAAACTTGCCATCTCGGAGACATCATGTCTGGGCTCATCCTAGAAACTCATTGTTTAGTTGCTTCTTCAAGCTTAACATGTAGATAACTAGGGGCCTCTTTCCTGGGTCGATGTTTGCTCTAGCTGGTTAATACTTCAGCTGTTTTTCTGTCTCCATTAGCCTTGCTTTGACCCCTTATGACTCGGAGTCCTTGGTCAGCGTTTCAAGCAGTCCTTTTAATATCAACTTTATTCATGTGTAAAAGTCCAATAAAAAGACCTGCTCCTTACAGACCCCCCTTTGAAGACGTCTTGAC
>NW_015165844.1:699004-699675 GCF_001447785.1 Gekko japonicus | reverse complement strand
AGTTGAGCACATTTTCAAACAAGTCCCAAATCGCAGAAAGGTTTGGTTTTCAGATTGCCCAGAAAAAGTATAGCACCAATTAAAGCTAAACAAACATATATAAAATATATACAACATTGTTCTCAAGCACAAGCTTTTGTTTTCTCTCTCCGGGCGCGATCTATAAGAATTTGCATAACCACCCCCCTTTGAGTCCAAAGCACCAGAGGTACTTGGGGGTACAAGAGTTTCTGTAATCTGGACAGTGAATCAGGATAGGCATCATTATCAGCTTCTCTTTTTCTTGAGAGAGATGGAAGGATCTGATGCAATCTGCATGTTGAACCCAGGACCTGTAATACTCAATGTATGCACAAGTTATAGGCTCTATGTATAGTCTGCATTAGCCTTGATTTTAAATGGGAGCCTTAAATCCAGTGTCTTCGATTAGTTGGAGAACTTCTCGTGTGATCTCTTCCACTTCCTCTAGAGTGGATGCATGGATAAAGCACGTGATCTCCAGAGGAAGGCTTGAGATGATCCCACATTTGCATGATATGCACATGACAAATGGCGGGACTTGAATGAAAACCTTGCGGCATTCGCATAAAAGTGTATTGTTGACCTTGAAAGGTGAAAGCGAATTTATACCAGCAAGCCTCGTGTAGTCTGATAGTGTGAAATGCATTAGC
>NW_015165844.1:694684-698914 GCF_001447785.1 Gekko japonicus | reverse complement strand
TACAGGGGGCGTGGTCTTGTTTTAAATTTTTCTGGGTTACAATCTCACCCATAATGTCAAGCCTATTAAAGCGATTAGGCAAAATAATTTGGATTCTCATTATGATTATCATAGGATGGAGCATTAAATTTAATATACCGGTTGCCTGCAATTTAGGCTCCATTGTGTTTCACAAGTAAGGTAACTTGTTCTCCCGCAGCTTCTAATTGTTTCAATTTATATTGCAATTCAGGATATCAAAAAAATTAGTTGTTATACAGTGCAGGGGATAGATGCATTTTATGTCCGACCCAAATTAGGGTTTCAAACCTAAAATTGCATCTTTCTATTGTCTTGATACTTACCCCTTGCATGGTGCGTGTCTTTTCCATCTGTATTCTCTAAAAGGCAATGGATTATGAAACATTGATCTTACACAAAACAGAGGAAAGAGAGCTGTGCCTAAAGGGCATAAAAAAACTGGCACAGCATAGCAAAGAAAAGAGAGAAGAAAATTCTTAATAAATATATTCCCCATTCAGGGATCGAGCCAGTTGCCTCTGCGTTCCAAGGCAGGCGTGTTAGTTGGTGAGCTACACGTTCTATAGAGAAGCATTGGGTACGCTTATACTGTTTTGCAACTCTGTGCCCTCCAGGCTCGAGGTCTCCCTTGCTTTCTCTTGCTTCTATCATCTCACCTTCCCTTGTACTGTTACAACAAGGAGGTTATGAAAAATAGTTGCTTAAAAACAAGGGGGTAACATCACATTTACAACAATATTTCAGAAGAAAGGAAAAAATTCAAAAAAAAAATCATTACTGCTTAATTATTACTTCACTCCTCCGTTTTGCCAATCAGGGTCTGTCAAGGCGCTGGTTAGCCATCCATAAGGCTATGATTGCTAAAAGCTGGAAAGCAATAATTATTAACATACACAAAACTAACAATCCTTAAAATAATGTAGAAGGTGTGCCTATTATTAGGCATAAGACTTCAATGGCAAGGTCAGAGTTTGAGGTTCTGCAGATAGTAAAGAGTTGAGAGGAAAATTAAACAGTTCTCTGTGCATACACAGAGTGTAAACAAAACAAAGATAAAATGAGTGGCAGAGGTATTCCATCAAATAGCAAGATTATAGACTGGATTAAAAGTCCAAAAAGAAGAAGAAGAAATAGCCCTTCATAACACACACAAGATTCTATATGGATCAGCCAAAAAGATTACAACATAAGGAAAAAGTATTGTCTCTGACACAAACTCTGTGCCAACAAGCAGTTTCTCAGAGTTCCATCACTTGCTGTAAAAGCTAGGCTGAATGAGGCCTGAGCATGTTAATTATTAAAACAACATCAGAAGGGAGGTGCTGCCAGACCTAAATTCTTTACACAAACATAGGAAAACACTTCAGATGAAAAGCCAAGTTATAGCAAGATAGCTAAAATGATTAAACTGGTATCAAGACTATAGAGATGCCTGAGCTCTAAAGGTGGGGCTTTAAAAGAACAGTTGACCACAAAACCAAAAAAAAAAACATTTATAAAACTTTAAAGAGATGAAATGTTTTTGGATAAGATATAATTAATAAACAAAGTTATCAAGAAATTTAACAAGGGATTCCCTTTGATAAGACTGAGAATGCGGAAATACATTAATGAAACAGAAAACTTATTTTAAAATCTATTTTCAAATGTAAATAAATGTATTTTCTACTTCCTAAAGAAATATGTCAATTAAAAGGGAACAACAAGACAAATAAGTTTTTAAAGCAGTGTTGTATTCCTTGGGGAAGTAAGGCTGCAAGAACACTAACAACAAAAAGCATTTAAAATCAAATAGTCAATTAAAAATTAGAGGGAGGAACGGAAAAAGAAAAAGAAAATGGAAACCTAGTGTTACAATGTGAAAGATTTCTGCAATGGACCTTAAAAATAATAAAAATAAAATGCTCTAAACTTTAGAATGGGGGGGGAAGAGTGATTTCCCTTAATCAGCATTACAAATTCAAGAAGAAGCGACAAGATATGTAAATAACTTGGCATTCTCCTTTACTAAAAACTGGTTTCTTTGGATGGGGTAAGGAAAGAGAACCTTTCTTTCAAAACAAACAATGAATACAGTAGGGATGGATGCCAACTCCAGGCCAGGAAAGCCCTATAGATTTAGAGATAGAACTTTAAGGAAAACATCGCATAAAACCAACCCTGTGAGGTAAGCACCTTTCTCCAGGGACACTGACTTCAGTATGCTGGAGAAATGCTATAAGTCCAGGGGTCTCCAGGTGGCAACTGGGGATTGGCATTCCTACAATAGCAGCTGTACTTTTAGTTTTTCAGAGAGTCTTTATGTTTACTTTTTCCTCAGTGTAGAGACCTTCCAGACAGATTGCCTCTGTCTGAAGAGACTTTTACAGATTAAAAAAAACCAGAAAAATTCAAAAATAAAGAAAAACTTAATAATAATAATAAAAATACATATTTTCCCCTATATCTCCCCCCGTTGAATCCACAGGGAACTCTGTGGATTCACCAAACAGAGACAACAAGAAGGTAACAAGACACTGACTTCAGTATGCTGGAGAAATGCTATAAGTCCAGGGGTCTCCAGGTGGCAACTGGGGATTGGCATTCCTACAATAGCAGCTGTACTTTTAGTTTTTCAGAGAGTCTTTATGTTTACTTTTTCCTCAGTGTAGAGACCTTCCAGACAGATTGCCTCTGTCTGAAGAGACTTTTACAGATTAAAAAAAAAACAGAAAAATTCAAAAATAAAGAAAAACTTAATAATAATAATAAAAATACATATTTTCCCCTATATCTCCCCCCGTTGAATCCACAGGGAACTCTGTGGATTCACCAAACAGAGACTAAAAGAAGGTAATAAAATTACTGCTAAGATACAGAAAAAGTCCCTTAAAAAGCAAAAGGAGAAAAAAAAGTTCCTTCCAGTGTCCCCCTCCCAGTTCCTTTGGGTCCTTTGGGGTGGGGGAACTGTTCTTCCTCTCTGTTTGTAAAGGGACATCACTGGTAACAAAAGATAGAAGAGTAACAGTTACCAGCTCCCTTCAATCTTATCTCAAGGCAGTTAGCTCTTTGGATTATGCAGAATTTACAAAAGGGGAAATAAGCTGCCTCCTGCCCTGATGGGGGAGGATAGGAGAACTGCATGCCATGAGGGTTAGGATTTAACTTCTTTTGCCAAGTAAAGCTGAAGTTGGATTCAATTCTTCCTCAAGATCAGCTAGTCTGACCCGGGTTTTTCCAAGCAACACTAGTTCAGTTTTCACCGCTTTGGAAACTGGAGGCTCTATGTTTGTGCCCACAATAAAAATTTTGCTGCTTCTTGCAGACCTGAGAAGTAGTTCACTGCCAGGGCTTAAAAATTTGGGGTTAGACTAGATGACCTGCAAGGACCCTTTCAACTCTAAAAATACTTTTATGTGCCACTTAAAATAGTGTTTGCCCCCGAGTTACCCTAGAGGTGGGGTTATTAAAAAGTTGAAACAAAAAAAATTCCAAATAAAGCAGCATGTTTCAAAGACATATAAAAGGGGCAGCTATTAAAGGCTTTTTTTTTTCTTTTCTTTAGTATGACATAAAACAAAGACAACACATATAAACAGAAGTTTCAAATAGAAGAAGGTTATGTGGAGGCAGGGTTTTTTTTTTTTTCCCCTCTTTCCTAAACAGTTCAATGTGGACTATAGCTGCATAAGGCTATAAATCTGGGAAACCTCCATGTCCCACCTGGAGGATGGCATCCCTATGGTTATTGGGAATTCAGAAGTTACAAGTTACATTTCTTATCTTATCTTATGATTTTCCTGCTGTGATTCCTGTCCATTTAGGTTTGGAAGGGGGGGGAAAGTAATTTCTCATTTTCCTTTTGGGCTGCTAAAATTTCCTGATTAGGCAGGTTTTGAATTTGCACTCTTTTGGCTGTGTTAAACATGATTCAAATGGAACCGTTCTCTCTCCAAGGCAGTTGGGAAGAGAATGGGATGTATAGGGTTCTGTATATTTTAAAAGGTAAAAACAGAGGTACAGATTTTTCTCAATTCCTCTCAATTATGGCAATAATTATAGAAAAACTATTCCTGAAGCTACTTGTGTATTATACTTTGTTTCTCTGGCATTTAAGCTTATTTTGGGAGATTTGGTGACATAGCTGCACTATTTTACAAACAATGAATTAAAGTTCGTTCTGGGGCCTAAATTCTGCAGCTAAGGTTTATTACTTATTTTAAAGTTACA
>NW_015165844.1:651468-692768 GCF_001447785.1 Gekko japonicus | reverse complement strand
AACACATGACTCTAGACCTGTTGGAGACATGTGAGGCTAACTATAGCTACAGACTAGGATATAGACCAGTGTGTATTAGAGGAAAGAAAGCAAAATAAGAGAAGAAAAAAAAAGCTATCTGGCAGTTCCGTGTTCTCTATTTTAAACTCTTCTTGAGAAGGGAGGGGAACGGCTTAACCTCATTATCATAGAGCCCTTCCCAACATGTCTGTGATTGGCTATCGTGTCAATTTTAATAATATTAATTAACTAGTAAGGTGGTGCTTAGATAGAAGCCGGGGTCACATGGAGCAGCGTTAGCAGAGGTCATCTATGGTGTCAACGGGTCGAATAAACAACAGATGCTACGTGTGATAAATCTTCCGGGAGGGTTCCTCTTCAGGGTCAAACTTGCCATCTCGGAGACATCATGTCTGGGCTCATCCTAGAAACTCATTGTTTAGTTGCTTCTTCAAGCTTAACATGTAGATAACTAGGGGCCTCTTTCCTGGGTCGATGTTTGCTCTAGCTGGTTAATACTTCAGCTGTTTTTCTGTCTCCATTAGCCTTGCTTTGACCCCTTATGACTCGGAGTCCTTGGTCAGCGTTTCAAGCAGTCCTTTTAATATCAACTTTATTCATGTGTAAAAGTCCAATAAAAAGACCTGCTCCTTACACGCCGGCACGTCTGATCACGTAATCGCAGATCAAACTGCACCGGGGCAATTAGCCACGCCCCCCCCCCTGCGATATCCGGCCCATGTGACCGGGGCCATAGATATGTAAGGACCTTATAATCTTAATTGATCTGACCTTTTGATGAGGACTATGATAGTATTAGCATTTCATTAATGGAAGGTAGAAAGTACAAACTGACTTTGACCAAGCCATCATTTGTCAGAATATAACAATCTCTCTTTGCGGCATCCATCCAATGTCTTTGCTATCAGGCAAAATGTTATTTACATAAGCAATTTAACAACCATGGCTGTGTTTGGTCGATGATGATGTATTTGGAGCATTCGTGTTCTTAATTACCACATGTTGCTGGATCTTCATATTCTTTGATTTAGGCAGATGGGTGAAACAATAGGACAAATGGCATTTTTAAAAAAACATTAAATCCCTGATCTTTAATTATTATATCCCTTCAGCTAACACTGCTGTCACTTGTGTGCTTCTAGCCAAAGAGATCAACAACAATTATATCATTTTAAAATAAAAGGACATGAATTTTAATTAAAGAACTTTATTCTGTTTCATATGATGTACTGGAATGCTTTAAAGTCACTGGCGGAAGTTAATCAGTGTTAGGTAAAGGTAAATTTATTCAGTTGGTTTAACATATAATGAGGCTGTTGGCAGCTTGGGGCTTTCTTCCCTCCTTGCATTTGTATTTAGCATCATTAGGTTTTATGATTCCTACAAGTTCTACACAACAGAACCCTCACCCTGATATAATTCTGTGTATTAACCTCCAATTAGAGTCAGCTCAGAAAATGGTCGTGAATACACTGTGTGATATTTCTTTAATGAGAAAAACATACTGTCCACAACTGACCCTTCTGTCTACTAAAGGGAGGAGAAATGTTTCTTTCCCCTTCAAATCCATGGTCCTTGGCTCACTGTGGTATAGTACAGGCACACACACACAAACAAAAATAATGAAAGAACACCCTCAAGTCCAACATCCCTTTTTTGCCTGCACATTTTGTACCTGCTGTGGGATCCAGTAATAACTGAGACACCTTGCGGAGGGAAAAGATTAAATTTTAAACAACTAGGCTGTTTTCCCCAGCTTGCTCCTATAACCTTTCAACCTCTGGCAAATCATTGTGTTCTCTTGGACATTCAGAGCCACAATTTGGATGTAAGTTCAACTGTTCCCAAGAAGGACTCAAACACATACACAGTCACTGAGAAAGCATTTAGTCCTGTCCTGGTCCACTAATGCCCAGCGCTTGGAAAAGTTCTGATAAGTGCACACACCTCCCCCACTAGAGTTGCCAGCTTCCAGGTGTGGCCTGGAGATTTCCTAGTATTACAACTGGACTGTCTGGTAAAGTGGTTAAGAGTGCGGACTTTAATCTGCGAGAGCCGGGTTTGATTCCCCACTACTCCATATGCAGCTTGTGACCGGAACTCCTCTAAGGATGGTTCCGAATGCCCAACTCAGACTTATCTACGACAGTGGGTGTGGCGTGAGTTCTTGCCAATGTATACAGAGGTCAGATTGGCCAACGAAACGCTCCTAATTCCCAGGAATTGAGACAACACGCTAGATTTATGAATAAATGTTGCCTTTTACTAAACAGTTCTCAAGCATACGAAAAACAGAAGCATACACAGATTCTCACAAGATCCTTAGTTACAGTAGTTCATAGAAAACAATCAGCAAGGAAAATAACAAAAGCAACAGACAAGGGGGAAGGATAACACCACAGGATATCGCTATACTTATACTTTTAAAAGCTACGTTTTGGGTTTGGCTTTTACGGCCATAAACCCTGGGGTCCGTCCTCTTTGCTAAGGCTATAGGTCAAAGAGTGGTGACGTCCTAATAAGGGGAAGGGGGCAATGTTAAGTCCGTGCTTAACAAAGTAGTCAGAGAGTGATTCAGCAAAACTCAAGTTTATTCAGCTCTTCAATCAACTTCTTCTGACACGGTACAACTCTTGATAGCCCGAACACTCAGTTCGCTTTTCATTGCAGCTAGTTCGGTATTTAAACACTTTGGCTAATGTAGCCACACCTACTGTACATAAGACCAACCTATCAGGTTGTATGCATGAACGACCAATCATAAGCGGTCCCGCTTACATATATTCAAAACTGATTGGCCACAATACTTTTCGGCGCGAATCCCTGCCGAAGCTTGAAGCTTTGCATGGCTTCTCTATGGGAGGATTCACATACCTCCTCATGCATTCAGGGCAGCCTCTGAATACATTACAGGCAATATGCAGATATGCTGCCCTAACTTCAAAAGGGGGCCCATGTGGTCAGGTGTGAAACTGTCGTTTCCATTGGCAACCTTTGATTTGCAGAGGATGCGCCTGGTCCAGATGCAATTAAGGAAGTTATCTTTGTGATTCCAAAACCAGATACCAGGGAGGATTGCGTGCTTTCCCACAGTTCATCAATGGTGGCAAAGCCTGTTGTTTCTCCAAGTCTCTCCTTGTGCATAATGGCGCTGATCTCCTTTGTCCCGAGGCACTCTGGGGAGTTTCCATTGAGGCATATGTCTTGTGGCAGGCATCTCAAGCCATGCCCATTCCTCGGCAGCATGAGGTGCAAGGCCAGCCATTCAAGCACATAGCAGCAAACACACACAGCAGTGAAACCTGAGTCCCAAAGGCACAGATATACAGACATAAGCACAGTACAGACAAAATGCAATTGCAAACGCACATGGTAACAAGCTGCTGCTGTGACCTTGGGTCAGTCATGAGTTCTTTCAGAGCTTTTCTCTCAAGGGCAGTTCTTGAGAGAGCTCTCTTTGCCCCACCTACCTCACAGGGTGTCTGTTGTGGGGAGGGGAATGGAAAGAGATTGTAAACTACTCTGAGACTCCTTCAGGTAGTGAAGGGTGGGGTATAAATCCAATCTCTTCTCTTCTTCTTCTCCAGATTTCAGAGTTCAGTTCCCCTGGAGAAAATGGCTGCTTTGGAGGGTGGACTCTATGGCATTATACCCTGATAAGGTCCTTCCCCTCCCCAAACCCTGCTGTCCCCAGCCTCCATCCCCAAAATCTCCAGGAACTTTCCAGCCTGGAGCTGTTCACCCTAATTCCCAGCCGTTGCCAACCATGAGCTTCAAAGGAAGATTAAAGGAAAAGACAGCTCCCTATGCGGAGTAGGATCTGTGCCAAAGCCTACTTGTGCAATAGCTTCAGGCGTACATTGGGAAGGCATATCCATTTTACCTTGAAAAGGGCCAGTGGCCTGCCAAAGCTAAGCCTGTTTGCATTTAGGATCACAGCCAGTGACTAGATCTGTCAGCAGGCCATTCTGAAGAAGATGTGAAGTATGGGGGCTCAAGTCTTCCTCTTTCCAGTTGGTTTAAGGTGAAAGTGAACCTTTGTGTTGCAAGTATAAAGCTTGGTGTGGCCCAGGTCCCCTTGGGCATGAGACAAAGAGCAAGAAGGCCACAATCCCTTTCATTCTGGCTTGCAGCCTGTGCCTTCATATGAACCAGACAATGAATCCAGGATTACACTGAGATGTAGTTTTGTTTAAAAGGTAAAGGTAAAGGTTCCCTTGCTCGAAAGCCAGTCAAATCCGACTCTAGGGTTGCGGTGCTCATCTCCGTTTCAAAGCCAAAGAGCCAGCGCTGTCCAAAGATGTTTCCGTGGTCATGTGGCCGGCATGACTAAACACCAAGGTGCACAGAACGCTGTTACCTTCCCACTGAAGTGGTACCTATTTATCTACTTGCAATTTCTTGCTTTCGAACTGCTAAGTTGGTAGGAGCTGGAACTAGAGATGGGAGCTCACTCCGTCATGCGGCACCCGGGTCTTTGCTGAACCACTGACCTTTCACAGCCTGCAGTTCAGTGTCTTAACCACTTGAGCCACCGCAGCTCCTGTAGTTTTGTTTAGGGGTGTGCATAATGAAATACCCAAGCTGAATATGTACATGGACATTGCCTTTTGAGACATTATTGTGGTGTTCACGAATGGTATCAGGAATACAAGATTCTTAGTGAAATGAAACTACCCTCACCAAAGAAATTCTTGTTGTTTTTTAACTTCAGGTGCTGCAATGATAGCATGCAGCATGTGCTCCTGTCCTTCTCTGAGTCTACTGATTTCTTGAACAGTGGCATTTCTCCCTTCCAATCAGATTATATCAAGAAAGGAGCACAGAGCACTTCCAGCCAATCATATTTGGAGACAAGCCACCAAGAGACATAGTTCTCTTTCTCTCCCACCTTTGGGGGGAGCAGAGCCCTTTTGTTCTTCTGTGGCTGGATAAATAGAAAGCTGGGGGAAGATGTACTAAAACAAAAGACAAGAATGCTCATTGAGAACAAAGGGAGATGCCTGAAGGAACACTAGATATAATGGGAGCCTTGTATAGGCACCACTGAAACACATTACAACGAACAAAAGTTGCATCAAAAAATGAAGAATGGATTTAGAGAGACCTGCCCTGGGCCTGGAATAACAGGCCCTAAAGTGGAATGATGGTCACTGGGACTGGAATCAGTAACCTGGAGTGGGAATAACAGCCCCAAGGACCATCATTTTACTCTGGAAGCTGTTATTCCAATCCCAGAACATTTTATCCGGGCCGGAAACCATCATTCTACTCCCTGGGATCATCATTACTCTCTGGAGGCTGTCATTCCAGGCCAAGGGCAGGTTTCCTGCAATCTGTTCCACATTTTCCTTCCAACTTTTGTGTTCTGTAACATATTTCAATGGATCCTATGTAAGTCAATAGATATTCCTGGCTCCCATTATATCCACTGACCTTCAGGCCTCTCCTGTTGTTCCCTGTCCCGAGAGGCATTCCTGTCATTCATTTTAGTACATCCCCATAAAGGCAGACAGAAAGAAATGGGGGAGTTTGCAAAGGAAGCCACTTTTATTTTGTGAAAGGAAACAAACAGGCCACAACAAGGAAGGGTAGCAAATGCAGAGTTTTCAATGGAAAAGTAAGAAATATGTATTGTCAGTATCTGAAAGAGTAGGAAAAATGCAGAAAGGTTGTGTTGTTTGTTTAATGCCATCGCCAGTGAGAATTCTCCTGCTCAGTTGCTGCTTGGCCACTGTCTTAGGAATCAGTGGAGAGGTCTGTGCCAAAATGCATTTACTTTGGGGGTCTGTAAAATCGAGCCTCTTAGTCCAATTCATTTGAAACTTGAAAGGGGGTATCTTTAGATTAGAGGAAGAAGTATGTTCTGTGCAAATTTGGTACCATTATCTGCTGCCCCAGACATCATATACATTCCCCACTGAAAATAAGGGTCCTTTAACACAGAAATGACACAGATTTGAATCCTGAAATGGCGATGCCCTATCTGGAAATCAGCAATCATGGTTAAAAATCCCCCCCCCCCCAGAAGCCTGGATCTGAAGTTAAAATGAAATTTTTCTCAATGCACACCCCTATTTTGTTTGCTCGTTTATTTATATTGCATTCTTCACCAGTGTAAGCTACTTTGGATCCCTTTAAGTGGGGTTCCTGGAACAATCACCTGTCTTTGCCAATCCTTACAAATTTCACTGGTTGATTTTTATTTATGCATTGAAAGAGTTAGCTCCCGCCTTTCTTGCTATCAATGGTACCAAATTGTTACTAGACCTTAATCTCATTTGTATCTGGCACAACTCCCAAAGAGTTCAGAGTGGTGGGCATATTTCACTCTGAGCCTGAAATGGCAATTGAGTACAAGTGGTCCCAGATGGCTTCTCGAACTGCACCCTGGCATCAACCTCAAGGTCCACAGCCTCTGAACAGTGAATTATTTTTAATAAGAATCCAGAGGAGGAGTTTTCAGATGTTAAGGTACAATGGGATTCCATTTTATGCCTTTTTCTTTATGCTCACAAGGATCAGAAATAAATTCTGTGTATTAATGTAATGTAATTTACATCACAGTCGATTAAATTCTACATGGCATATGCTCAGCATCCCTTAGGGTCAAACCAAACAGGAAAATCTCTTTTTTAAAAAATGTTTTATTGCTAAACAACAGTTACAGGACAAAGGTTGGGTGGGGATTATAGTGATCTTTTTCTTTCTTTTTTATTGTGCTACCCACCTCAGGGCTTTGAGATGCGGGAAGGGTGCTATAAATCTCAATCCATAGATAGGTGTGTCTGATATTCTCACACATCCAAAAGATTAAAAGTTATCAGATGTCCACACACAGTTGCTATTTGCCGTTATGGTCAGGCAACATACAACAACCTGTACGTTTTCCACAGTAGGTTGGGAAGTATCAGTGGGGGGAGGGAAGAGGAAAAAAATCACTCACTCTGCCTGGTCTATCAGTGGAGCTGTGTTCAGTCAAAAGGCAGAAGGGAACAGCTTTACCCCCCTCTCCTTCCCCACTGCAGCCTACTGGCAGGCATGGCTAAGATGCCTCACCAGTCCTGTGAACCTGAAATAAACCTGCCTAAGAATGGAAATGGTTGCTGGAGGAGGGGGAGTCCCACAGCTTTCAGCACTTTCCACGGTTCTGTCATGAGATCTAACCCGTAGTTTGAGCTGGTCTTTGGGGTTCAAGGTTAAACTTGGGACCATTTCAGTGAATTAAAGTTTTATTCTGCTTTACTGAGAATCGTTCTCTTTTCATGTGCTACCTACTCCAGGTTTTTGGTATGGATGGATAAAAGCTATAGATATGAATAAACAAATACATGTGCATGATATCCCCGCACAATCAAAGAATTAAAAGATTGCAAAGCCACCACAAAAGGCACTGTAGTTGGGAGCACTGTTCCCTCTAAGCTGAGTTAGTGTGAGCTACAGTTTTTAGCCTCTGGCTCAAACATTTTTTTCTTAGCTCAGGAACCAAATTATTTTATGCAGTAGCCAAATTGCTTGCTCACAACTTTAATGCCCGTAGCTCACAAACTAGAATTTTTGCTCACAAGACTCCACAGTTTAGAGGGAGCATTGGTTGGGAGCTCTCTTCTTTGCTTTCCCTGCTGACTGGGATAGTATTCAATGAGTTATTTCACAATGGCCAGATGTCAAATATACTTTGGGCTTGTTTGCTGCTGTTCCAAGCTGCCAAAACAGGCTAATTTATCTTTCTCTTATTTCTCATAAATAATTATACAGACATCACTGTAAAACCCTGGAAGAGAAATTTAAATTTTTATGAAGAAAACACAGTGCCTCAAGCCCCAAATGCTGCATGTCTCCTTTAAAAAAAATCCTCTCTGCTGTTTTCTCCATTTGTTTTAATTATAAACTTTTAGTTGTGGGGACAAATGGTTTTGTATGCTTTATAATATCAACAAAATAAAAGTTTCTTTTCCAGTCTGTTTGAATAGGCACCAGAGCCTCTTTTAAATATTATTGCAAAAAGTTATATACATTTAAGGTGATATTGTGAACACTATGCCAGCTGGCACTGCTCCAACTATTTCCTTCTTGCATATATCTGAAGCCCTTTTTTATTGCCGTGTAAGTGTTGCAAAATCTCTTTGTGCCTCACATAGCATTAACATTTCTGATTATTTCTTTGATTCCCTGGAACAAATGGATTTATTCCACCCAGGAAGGTATGTCCACCAAAGACCTACCTGTCAGATCGTGTTAATCACTCATCTGCAGTGAAATTCATTATAATTATCATTACGGAGGAGACAGCTGTGTTACCAGAAAGTGGCAAAAAACTAAGATCTTTGAAGCTGCATCCTTTAGTTGTATAAGATATAAGAAAGTCCATGTGAATAACTAATAACCCGTAAATAACTAAATAATATAATAATAATAATAAATAATATAAAGAACCTATAAATACAAAATATTTATTGTGTATTGTGAACACTATGCCAGCTGGCACTGCTCCAACTATTTCCTTCTTGCATATATCTGAAGCCCTTTTTTATTGCCGTGTAAGTGTTGCAAAATCTCTTTGTGCCTCACATAGCATTAACATTTCTGATTATTTCTTTGATTCCCTGGAACAAATGGATTTATTCCACCCAGGAAGGTATGTCCACCAAAGACCTACCTGTCAGATCGTGTTAATCACTCATCTGCAGTGAAATTCATTATAATTATCATTACGGAGGAGACAGCTGTGTTACCAGAAAGTGGCAAAAAACTAAGATCTTTGAAGCTGCATCCTTTAGTTGTATAAGATATAAGAAAGTCCATGTGAATAACTAATAACCCATAAATAACTAAATAATATAATAATAATAATAAATAATATAAAGAACCTATAAATACAAAATATTTATTGTGTTGTATTTAGAGGTTATTTATATTATTATATTATTGAGTTATTTATGGGTTATTAGTTATTCACATGGACTTTCTTATATCTTGGACTTTTTCCTTTAGTGGTGTGGCACAGGTGATAAGAGGGTGGTATGGTAGGTTCCTAGTTTGAGTTGTGCCTCTGGCAGGCTTCCTCAGTCTGTTTCCACCCATAGTAAGATATTGCCCTATCCTCACACGATGGCCATGATTTGCAACCGGACTGTCTTGAATGTACAGAAAAATCCAGCTGCAAATGATGCTATAGCATAATGATAATGCAATAGCTAATGGAGTGTAGATTACTTATTTTATTTATTATTTGTTTAATTGGATTTATATCCCAGCTTTCCCAAAAGTGGGCTCAGGATGGGTCACAACAGTTTGAGTAACAATACAATAATAAATACAGTACATACAGAATTAAAATTTTAAAATTAACAACAGCACAGACTCTTTTTCTGGAGTCCACCAGCCCTCCCACAAGCACAGGGCATATATGACTAATTAACAAAGCCCGTTCAGTGGATGCCAAGATGGTTTTTAAGAAGGTGATTCATACAAGAGCAGTTCACTCGGGCAATTCACCCAGGCAGTGTGAGAAGGGGAGGCCAAGGTCTTCAGGTATCCACTGCTTCAACCAAAGGCCTAGTGGAACAGCTCTGTTTTACAGGCCCTGCAGAATTGCACTAAATCTCACAAAGCCCTGATCTTGAGTGGGAGCATGTTCTACCTGGCTGGGGCCAGGACAGAAAATGCCTTGGCCTTGGTTGAGGCTAAGCGGACATCTTTCAGGCCAGGGACTACCAGCAGATGTTGCTCAGCAGATGTTGCTCAGCAGAGTGCAGAGCTCTTTGGGGCACATGGGGGAATGGTGGTCCCACAGGTATGTTGGTCCCAGGCTGCATAGGACTTTAAAGGTCAATACCATAATCTTGAACTGGATCCAGTATTCGATTGGCAGCCAGTGCAATTGATGTAGCACCGGCCAAATGCAGCTGAGGTGGCCTTAGACCAGCCATTCTCTCTCCACTATGAGGATAATAATATTTTATTTCTGGCCTTCCTTGCGGGGATGTTCCAAGGAGTAGCCACTGTGTGTTTGATGAGCTGAATACTGAACAAGCTTGAGAAATGTAAAATATTCAGTCACAGAAGCTCATTCATTGTTTTTACACCCATGGATGTCATTATCTAAACAAGGCATGAGAGGCAATCAGCAGCCCTGGATAGAATCCAGCCAATCAGAGATCTAGAAAAACTACTTTAAAAGGGTGCTTCACCATCTTCAAGTAAACAGTTGCCACATGCTGCTGTCTCTCATCCTCTGAGAAAGCTCAAGAGTGAGTTAGTTTAATTTATTGCTTCTGTAAGAGTTCCAGACAGCAAGATCCACCACCGGAAATGCTCTATTTCTAGTCTCCAGTACACTCATTTGGGAAAGAAGGCACTACCAGTTCATGTTAACTGGACCTTAACTAGCATAGAATTAACTAGAAAGAATGGCAGTCCTTAAGGTACGTGCATTCTGGGTCTAAAAGAAAATTAAAGTTAAAACCAGCACCTTAACTTGACCTCAGAAGCTAACTAATAACCTGTGAAGCTGGTACAAAACCTGTAGATAGTATCAATGTCTGTACAGGACATAAAAATATAAGAGCAGCCATGATAGATCAGACCAAATGTCCATTTACTCCACCATCCTGTTTCATACAATGGCCACCAAGATGCCTTCAGAAGGCTACAAAGCAGGGCATGGAGGCTATGGAGTTCTCTTTTTGCTGTTCCCCAGCATTCATATTGAGAGGGAGGCTTCATTTAGTCATTGAGAATAATAGCCATTTATGTACATATACATCATGAATTTCTCTAATTCCCTTTTAAAGTCAACTAAATAGTGGCCATCATTAGAAACAGAAAGCAGGTTAGCCATGACACCACCACACTGTTCACCCTGAATTGTAAACAGAACACATGAGTAAAGAAACCACTTTTAAGGAAAGTAGATGCATTTATTTATACGACTATAATCTGAGTAGTCAATAGTGGCTAACCAGGACTTCTGGTTTCGGCACTTCTGATGGCGGCCGCGATCCTCAGTCGCTTCCGAGGAAGTGGACCATGAGCTTGCAGTGGGGAGGGGGCACGAATGTCCACACTCCCCAGGAGCTCTGGGAATGAGCTCCTAGCCATGGGGATTGTTCACCTCTCCCCCTGGCATGCAGCCAGTGGATCGAGGCATTCTGGTGCCCCAAAGGTCCTCCCGCAGAGCTCCCAAATGGGACTAAGAGCAGCACACCGGATCAGGCGCTTGGTGATCCAGCAGAACATGAGAAAGTGAAACCTTGAAATGTGAGTCTGGTGTTTTAAGCAAGAATCACCAAACCACGGCGGAAACCCTTCCTTTAAAAGCGAAGGGGGGAACTCTCCCCCGATAAGAAAAGACTGTAAGCGAACTTTAACACTGTAAAAAGGGAGGGTGGAAGATTGAAGTTAGAGAGACTGAAACTAAAGGCATATAAGAACTTACTAAATTGAGCTGAGAGAATCAGAGATTGTAGTAACTTGCAAGAATCATAAACAATCTCAAAGATGGCACCCACGAGGAAGGATGAGAAAGACAAGCAAGCTAAATTAAAACTTCTTGCCAGAAACACAGGGCCAGCGAGTCCTTCCCCTAGACAGGACACAACTGTGGAGTTACAAAGGATCCTGTCAGAAGCATTGCAACCCCTGCTGGAGCATTTTACAGCATTGCACAGCAAACTCGACACACAGCAATTACAACTATCTGAAATAGCCAAAAAAAACAGACAAGACTGAGCAAGAAGTAAAAGAAGTGGATGCCAACATTAAAAACCTAAAAAAAAAACCTGCAGATGATGGAAAAGAAGAGATTGACAGAGGAGTCCCAATTGTTACAGCTACAAATGGAAAGAGCAAGCTATGTTCTAAGATTTCAATATGTTCCTGAAGAAAAGCCAGAGAATCTGAATGTGTGATGCACTAGGACCTATGGCAGATATAAAAATGGAAACTTTACAAAGCGAAATAGATATGATATACAGATCATATCCGGAATTTATAAGAAAAAAAAATCTGCCTGGGGAAGTGATTATCAGATTCTTGAGAAGACAAGTGTGAGATCAAATTCTTAAAGCGACAAATGGGACCACCTTGAAGATCAAAGACAAAGAAATAAAAGTATTAAAGGACATTCCATTTGAAATAAGAAGAAAAAGGAGAAAGTACAGAGACTTGGTGGCATTTTCACAAAACATCCCCTACAGATGGCTGGTACCTGAAGGGTTAATCTTTAAATTTATGGCTGGAAAAGAAAAAAAATTACACTGTTGAAAAGACACGAAATTTTTTACGTCTACATAGTCGTCTATCAGGAGAGGTTGAAGTTGAGAAAGAGGACAGCCCCAAAGGTAGTGAAGGAGAAGCAGCATCCTCAGAAGAATACTCAGACTTTAAACTAGGGGTGGCCACCCCGAAGACTAGCTATCATTTGAGAAAGACAAAGCACAAAAAATAAGATGATATTACACTCTGAAAGTGTTTAAAATATATTGATCTGTCTTATATTGTTTTTAGTAAAAAGTCAGAAGTAGGGGTGTTTAAAATCATATTGTTAGCTTTAATTGAGTGTTTCATGATCACATTCAATTAATTTTTAAGCAATTGTGTTATAAGCTTATAATTTTAAACAGTATGTAAGATCACCATCTCTTGGGTTTTTAGAGGGTTTTCAAATCAAGAATGGGAGACTTTGGCTTCCATGCTTCGCCTGTAGATCCTCTGAGGGAATCTGTGTGGTCATTGTATAAAACAGAATATTGGACTAAATGGGCCATTGGTCTGAACTAGCATAACTGATATTGTGTTCTGGTTGGAAGCCACAGACAGATTGAATTAATATTGCAGTTGCACCATTTCTGCACTATGTGGCACCCTATTGCGTTCTTCTTTCGTGTATTTTAAAGATACAGAATGTGCTTTCACAAGGTGCTTAAAACAACAACATAGAACTAGAATAGAGAAATGAAAATGCGGTCTGAAAAAAAATAATTGGAGAAACAAGAATCACCACTTGAATACAACTCCCCTTAACTCTGCAGTTATTCAGTAACTGTACTACTTAGAGGGAAAGAAAAGCCATTTTGCTTCCTCATAGCTCATCTGGGGGATATCATCTTAGTAAATATTGACTCAGTGCTGTCAGCTGAATGCTTAATGGGAACATTGTTCATACACAATAAACCTGGTGAAATGATGTGAGATGCATGCATTCAAAATTGAATCCAGCAGAGTGTTTTGGCTTTCTTTGTTCCTTTTTTAATGTTCTCAAACCAATGGAAAGAGATAAAACGGGGCAATTTTTAGCAGACAGCAGGACTGGTAACTCATAGTGAACTTCACTCCAAATGACTCCCCCATCCCAACTGAACTCAGTTGCTGCTGAGCCTCATCAGAGATGGCTCTGACTCCACTGGTAGTTATCCTCTGGTCCTGGGCTACAGAAGTACTGCTCCAGTCAATGCATGTTTGCTCTGTTCACATGTGGAACTCTGGCTACATTTTGCAGAAAGGTTTTGAAGGAAGTGAGTGGAATGAGGAGAGGATGTCGGACTGTCTACATGGGCAGAGGCAGTTCTTGATATACCAGACCAAATGCTGGGAGTGGGTCATGATTTAGGGCTAGCAATTGGACCTTGTTGGATGGTCCTGAGCATCTGGCTGGGTGATGGGAAGGACATTTTCTGTAGTACATGTGCAGGTTGCTAAAATGTCTGCAGTAGCCAGAACCTGGAATAGTCCGTGCCAGGAAAGAAATACCTTTAAAATGAAATCCCCCTAAGAAATAGTGCTTACAGTTTAGTGTGTCAGACTACAGTCTAGGAGATCTGGGTTCAGATCCCAGCTTTTCCATGGAAGCTTTTTGTGGGTGGGACTATGGCTCAGAGGTAGAGCATCTGCTTGGCATACAGACGGTCCCAGGTTCAATCCCCTGCATCTCCAGTTAAGAGGATTAGGTATTAGGTGGTGTGAAAGACCTTTCTCTGCCTGAGACCCCGGAGAGTCGCTGGCAATCTGAGTAGAGAATACTGACTTTGATGGACCGATGGTTTGATTTAATATAAGGCAGTGTCATGTGTTCAGGTGACTTTGGGCCAAATCACACTTTCTCAGTCTAACCTACCTCACAAGATTGTTGTGAGAATAAAACAGATAAATGGAGAATGATGTTGTAGACTTCTTTGGCTTTACATGCAGGAAGTTCCAGGTTCAGTCCCTGGCATCTACAGGTAAAGGATCTCAAGAATCTGCCAGTGGTGGTCAACAGAAAACACTAAGCTTGGTAGACCAGGGATCTGAATTGGTGTAAGGCAGCTTCTTGTATACGCAAATTCAGCCCCGTCCACAGTGTAGGAACAGATGCTCCTGCTGTCTGTCCAGGTGACACTTTTATCCTGCTCTTCTTCTGCACCCATGTTTTCTCCCAGCATGTCCTCACAACAACCCTGCAAGCTACATTTGGCTAAGAAACAGACTGAGCCTAGGTCATCCGGTGAGCTTCACACAGCCTACACAAACTCTCACTACATCTCAGTCCATGTGTGCATTTTCAAACAAAGTTAGTAGCAGCTAAAATATCCTTTGTCCTACATTCAAAACTGGACAAATGTTCCCAGTTTGATGTTCCTTGTACTTCAATGAAGCCCTCCATTTATATTTTTAGTCATTTATGAGTCACCTTTCCACATCCTTGAAAGCCTTTATCCCCCGCCCCCGATTGCAGATCTGTTATCTTGTGCTTGTGTCCCATTACACGGCAAGCTTGAATTGCAATATATCAGTCAATTTATTTACAAAAATCCAGTTCCAGAAAGTTACACTTGCCATTTTGCTGCTGAAAAACAACCTGGGCTCCCTGGAGGCCCTGTGATTGGCTGCTTTGTAGCCATGACGGCTTCTGCATTCTTAATGCTCCAAGCTATTCCTCAATAACTGGAAATCATTCACCAGGAAGCTGTCCAGCTGCTGCTCCACACAAGTTTGTTTTTATTGTGGCGTTTAACTCAAGTACTGTTCTCCTTGTGCCAGTCTAGCACAAACCCTACTCACTTCAGTGTGCTTAGCAGGGTGTGCCCTTTGGCGGTGAGTTTATTGTATCAACAGGGTAGCCGCAAAGAAGTATGTTCTTTTCAAGCTCTTATTAGTCTCTCTTTTGACAGAGTATGTCGGAATCAGGTAAGGAGAGTGTGACGGAGACATGGCAGTGTAGTGAGGTTAAGCAGTCAGCAAATCACAGTTTGAAGACTTACATGGGGAAATCCAAAGATTAGAGAGGAACTTTCAGAAACTGACACATAGAGAGACACCGAAGTTGTACTGAAGCACCAGCTGCAGTTGTTATGGTTAGAAGATTATGCGGGAATGGAATGCTGTGACCGTAGGCTAGCCTCCTTCAAAAATTAAGCAGCTAAATGCCATGAAATGGTGCTGTACGTTAAATAATTAAGTCATGTGCAGGTGTGATGCTTGGCTGCTCCTGTACTTGTGCAGTCCATATTAGGGAACCAAGTGGGCAGGAACCCTCCCACACACATACACACGATTGATGCCACCAATGTGACTGTAATATCTGTCCATGTAACATGTAGAGATTACAAGACTGTACCTACATGCATGAAAATGTTGAGACAGTGTGCAACTGCAATAAAAAATATGCTGGGGATTATTAGGAAGGGAACTGAAAACAAATCAGCCAGTATCATAATGGTCCGGTATAAATCAATGGTGAGACCTCATTTGGAATACTGTGTACAATTCTGGTCACCACACCTCAAAAAGGATATTATAGCATTGGAAAAAGTGCAAAAAAGGGCAACTAGAATGATAAGAGGGTTGGAACACTTTCCCTATGAAGAAAGGTTAAAGCACTTGGGGCTCTTTAGCTTGGAGAAATGACGACTGAGGGGTGACATGATCGAGGTTTACAAGATTATGCATGGGATAGAGCAAGTAGAGAAAGAAGTACTTTTCTCCCTTTCTCACAATACAAGAACTCATGGGCACTCAATGAAATTGCTGAGCAGTCAGGTTAGAATGGATAAAAAGAAGTACTTCTTCACCCAAAGAGTGATTAACACATGGAATTCACTGCCACAAAAGGTGGTGGCAGCTACAAGCATGGACGGCTTCAAGAGGGAATTAGATAAACATATGGAGTGGAGGTCCATCAGCAGCTATTAGCCCAAAGGTATAGATAGGAACTCTGGGGCAAGTGGTGCTCTGTATTATTGGTGCTGGGGGGGGGGGGCAACATTGGGAGCCCTTCTAGTGTCCTGGCCCCACTGATTGACCTCCTAATGGCACATGGTATTTTTGGCCACTGTGTGTTGGACTGGATGGGCCATTGGCCTGATCCAGCATTGGCTTCTCTTATGTTCTTATTGCCATCTCCTTCAGATTGCACCTTGGAGAACTGGCTGGCTTGTATTTTGGTGTATGGGGATTTTTCTAGTCCAGCATCCTCTTTCGAAGAATGGCTCACCAGTTCTTCTGAAAAGACCTCAAGTAAGGCATGTAGGCAACAGCCTGACTCCAGTGCTATGCAGTGGTTATAGTGCTGGACTAGGATCTGGGAGACCCAGGTTCAAATCCCCATTCTGCCATGGAAGCTCCCACTCTCCTGGCCCTCCAAAAACTAAGAAAAACTGAACTATTCAGGAGGGCCTTTCTGTGTAGGTATAAGGTGGCATAGTACAGTATGGTTTCACAAACTTTCTTGAATAAATGATTGGGACGTAGTCTTTACTACTGTATATAGCATATTGTATGTTGGATCCTATTATGTGATTTCTGTACTGCTTAATGTGTCATGTTAATACTTATGCTATTTTGCTGTTCTTTCTGATAGTTATTGATATCCTAGTGCATTAGTTATTGAAAAATCCCATTTTGTTGATTGTACTAACTCTCTCTGTGTAATCTGTCTTGAGTCCATGTGAGAAAGACGGACTATAGATGATGTAAATAAATAAGTTTTAAAAGCTTGCTGTGTGGCCTTGGGCCAGTCACATACCCTCAGCCTTACACACTTCAGAGGGTGGTTGTAAGGATGAAATAGAGGAGAGGATCCCCACTGGGGAGGAAGGTGGAATATAAATGAAGTAAGTAAATACATTCATAAACAGGCTGAGTCCAATGGAAGGACCCCATGTGCAAAAGGCAGGAGGGGGATTTTACTCACTCTCACTGCAGCATCCATGTGCTGTGGGGTTTTTTGTCCACCTGGGTCATAGAATCACCGAGTTGGAAGGAGCCAAACAGGACATCTAGCCCAACCCCCCAGCACAGTGCAGGATCAGCCTAGAGCATCCCTGACAAGATCCCCTCACCAGTTTTCTGAGGACTTGCAAAAGGATTTCTGGGGGCAGAATCCACTTTTGCCAGCCTGGGTACCAGGGAGGATCCAAATCCATTATGATAACTGCAATTTGATTTTCAGCCATTTAACAATAATTCTAACACCGAGTTTGCCATTTTCGTTGCTACTACAAACCAAAGTGTCCCCAGGAGGCTTTCTAATATGCAGTTCTACACAAAATATGCCACTTTAAATCAAATCTGTGCCATTCTAATAAGACATTTTGTCAGGGCTGAATTGGCAGGCAGAGAAAGAAAGGAGATAAATATAATTTGGCCAAACATGCTGCAGCAGGCATTATTTGTTCTAGCGCTGCTGTCATCTTCCAAATGACTTGGCCTACATCTTGGGCTGGGGGCTGCTGCTGGCTTCTTCCTGGGGGCATGGTTCCAATCTGGGAGCAGCCAAAGTGTTCAGAGGGATGTGGTGCCTTCCCTGTGAAGGAAGACCCAAAAGTTTGGAGCTGTTTTTAGTTTAGGATAAAGACAACTGTGGGGGAAAGACTGAGAAACTGGTGGAGAAAGTGATGAAAGAGAGCTTTATGTCCCTCTCCCACAGTACTTGGAGTCACAGGCATTCAGTGAACCTGATGAGCAGTAGATTCACGGCAGGCTCAACTTTTTGAGTCAACAAAATAATTAGCTTCTGGAATTCACAGCCAAAAGTTATAGTGACGGTCACTGTCAAAGGACCTTAAAGCCAAAGTTCTGTTTAAGGGAGCCGGTTGGACAAGAAAAAACCAAAAGGCTGAGGTATGAGGTCTCACACCCCAGGTTAACAAGACCACCAGTTCCCTTACTACAAAGTCACCTAGAGACCAAGGGGCAGAGCCTCTAGCCCTCTGAAGGCTAAGAACAAGAAAGCCAGCCCTGAAAGGCGGGACACTTACACAGTGAATTCCAGAAAACAGTTATTCTGCTAGCTGTAGCCAGTATGGGCTAAAGTGCTGGATTCAGATTGAAGTCCAAAACATAAGAACACCCTAAAATATAAGCAAAGTGTTTTATTTAAAAAAAAAATATGCAGGAATACACAGTGAATAGTGAGGATAAAAATAATAAAGCTATAACTCTAAGATAAGCACATTTACAAGCATTGGTTCAAGAACTAGAGGTTACCTAGCAAGACTGAGTCCAACAGGGTTTCAAAGGCCAAGTCAAGGACTCCGATCAGCATGACCTGCCCATCAAAATGTGCCCCAATGTAAGATGTAATCTAGATGAAGAGCAACACTAGAATGAAAGAGCTTTCCTTTATGCTCAACAACCTGTATTGGCCTGATTCTACTTAAGCAATCATATGTATAGCAAATGACGTAACTTGACCAATCAGGTACATTACTAACCAGGTGACTCAATTAATCAGGTGAGTTCTCCAGTTAGACCAGGCACTCTGCAGCAATATCTAATCCAATAAAGCAAGCACCTTCTCCCACCCATGAGCTGGAGCACTAACAAGATAGAATGTATCCTCCTAAATTTTTGTGGCCTTGAAACTACCAGGCCTGATGGTCTGACCAGCACCTGGGTTGCCTCCTATCTCCATATCCTGAGCCAGTTTGGTGTAGTGGTTAGGAGTGCAGACTGTAATCTGGGAGAACCAGGTTTGATTCCCCACTCCTCAACATGCAGCTGCTGGCATGACCTTGGGTCAGTCACAGTTCTCTCAGAGCTGTTCTGGAAAAAGCAGTTCTCCCAGAGCTCTCTCAGCCTCACCTTCCTCACAGTGTCTGTTGTGGAGAGGTGAAGGGAAAGAAGATTGTGAGCCACTCTGAGACTCCTTCAGGTAGTGAAGGGCGGGGTGTAAATCCAATCTCCTCCTCCTTCTCCTCCTCCTCTTCCTCTTCTTCTTCGAAGCTACAAGCAGCTTGATGTAAGTTCTCAGAGAGAGAAGCTTCCATGGTTTTTAGCTAGGCCTCAGCTTGAACCATTGTTTGAATTTAACAAGAAACTGCTTAAAGGGACCCGTTTCTTGATGGTCACTAATTTAATTGGCCTCAAAGGACTACTAAATAAAATCTTGGAGAACAGATCCATCAACAACTATTAGCTACAATGACTAAATGGAGCCTCCAGCTTCAGAGGCAGTAAACCTCAGTGCTATGAGGCAACATCAGGGGGATACCAGCTTGTAGGCCTTCTAGGGGAATCTGACTGACTACTGTGTGAAACAGGGATACTGGACTATATGCACTATTGGCCTGGTCCAATATGGCTGTTAGGGTTGCCAAGTGCTTTTTGAACCGCAGTGGGGGACTCCCGGCTGGAGTGCGCGCATGCCGTGCGCACATCACCCGGAAGTGACGTGACAATGCCGGGCACACTGGGGGCGGGGCCACGACCATCCGAGGGAAAACCATAGAGTTTTCCCTCGGATGACCGTGGGCCCGCCCCCAGTGTGCCTGGCGTGGTCGCATCACTTCCGGGTGATGTGCACGTCGAGGTGGGGTTCCCCCGGGGCCCGATCCGCCGGCGGCGGGGAACAGTCCTCTGGGGCGGGGGTCTCCCTGCCCCCCAGGGGGACTTGGTAAGCCTAATGGCTGTTCTTACATTCTTTCGTTCTCCTTCAGTATGAGGACAGGAATATACTCTGGGTATATGTTCAGAGGCACCTTATTGAATAAAGTATTCCAGAAAATGTTGATGCAGCTACTAGTCTGGTGATCTATGGGTTAGGATGGATATGATTATTCACTGGGAAGAGGAATAGGGGCATGTGCAGGCCACATGTACAGACCCAAGGAAAATGTGCTTGCATTCTGTAGTAGCATACTATACAAAGCAATGAAAAGAATGTGCTTAACATGCATTCATTATCACATATTCCAAAATTCCCCAGCCACCTGTTTAGTTCTACATTTTATTTTTTGTTAATTTTTTTTGTTGGGGGGGTACCCATGCTGTCCCACACAACCCCACGACCATGGTTATAGTCGATTCAACCCATTAGGATTTTTTGTCCCCATGTGAATCAATCTCTGGCATCTCCAGTTAAGACACGATCAGATAATAGATGATGTGAAAGGCCTCTGCTTGAGATCCTGGAAAGCTGCTGCTAGTTGGAGCAGACAATACTGACTTTGATAGGCCAATGATCAGAGTCAGTAGAAGACAGCTCCCTGTGAGCTTGTGAGTTGTATTATCTTACACTGAATTTCATTTACTATAGTGTTTGCTGTTTCTTCCGGTTTGGAGAGCTCTTTCTGGGGTTTATCACAGTCTGCTTTGGATTTCACATTCCTGAATAATTCGTTGTCATCTGCAAACTTGGCTAGCTTGTTGCTCACCCCTTAGCTACTGTAAATCTCCTGCCTTGCAGAATCAATGACTTAGTCCATTCAAACAGCTTAAGAATGAAAGAGGATCAGTTTCAAGAGCAAAATCTGTCTACACTCCAAATACAGCTTTTGTTTAAGCTTATATCTCCTTAAACTCATCCGATAATAAGGGGGCCTATAGTGTGTGCCAACACATTTCTCTTCAAAAGAAATGTTAGCCAAAATAGTTCCTGGGGTTTGGAATTAACCCTTCTCTTCCCATAAGGAGATGGGAAACTTTGTTGGTCTGTTGCTTCAGACCAATATGGCTACCCACCTGAATTTTTCGAGATGGGAAACTGTTACGGTTTTCCTCTGGGAAGTAGGTGCCTTCCTCCAGCAAACCACTCCTGGGTCATGGCTCCCCAGTTTCTGCCTCCCTTGTGTCATCCTCACTACTATAGTACCAGGGGACTCTTTCCTGTCCTTCCCTTTTTCGCCTGAGCAATGCTCCCTCTAAGCTGTGGAGTCTTGTGAGCAAAAATTCTACTTTGTGAGCTACCAGCATTAAAGTTGTGAGCCAGTGATTTGGCTACTGCATAAATTCATTTGCTCTGGAGCCATCCTTCCTGAGCTAAGACAAAAATGTGTGAGCCAGAGGCTAAAAAACTGTGAGCTAGCTCACACTAATTCAATTTAGAGGGAACACTAAGCCTGAGTCCTGACCATGTTGCTTTATACCTGTACCTCTAAACATCCCATAGTGCTCCAGGAAGCCATTTACAAGTAGATTTGGAGATTTTAATATTAAGCACTAGAATGAGACATCGTAGTGGTGTAATTGTTATTATGCCCTGTAATGGTTATTATGTCTGCCTGCTCTTCAATGCAAGTAGCACAATGAATTATTTCTGGCTTGCCATCTGTTTTAAAATTGAATTCTTAATTGTTTATGGTTTTATGATGTTGTTTTATTGTTTATAGTTCTGTTGTGTCCCACCATGAGCCCACTTGCGGGGAAGGGTGGGATAGAAATCAAATCAATAAAAAAATAAAATTATGTTGGAGTAGGATATGGGAGACCTAGGGTTGCTAGGTCCTCCCTGGCCACCAAGCAGGGGGGAGGGTTGCCAGCTCCAGTATGGGAGACTCCTGGAGATCACAGGGGTGGACCATAGGATTCTTCTGTAATTAAGAGATGAATTGATTATATTTCTGCTTGATTTTCATAGGAATGTTACATGGGAAGCCCTAAGTGCGCGGACTCTAATCTGGGAGAACCGGGTTTGATTCCCCAGTCCTCCACTTGCACCTGCCTGGATGACCTTGGGCAAGCCATAATTCTGGCACAGCTGTTCTTGAAAAAAAGAGCAGTTTCTCTCGGAGTTCTCTCAGCCCTACCTACCTCACAAGGGTGTCTGTTGTGGGGAGGGGAAGGGAAAGGAGTTTGTAAGCTGCTCTGAGACTCCTTTGGGTAGTGAAGGGTGGGGTATAAATCCAATCTCTTCTTCTTCTTGAGGGAACAAGTCCAAGTCTGTCCTAGATATTCTAAATGGAGGAGATAAATATTAGGTATTTACATTTGTTCTTTGTATTCAGGCCCTGATTTCCTCTAATTCTTTTATTCCCCTTCATACTCTTTATGGAATCTCATCTTTTATCACCTCCTATTTTTTTCTCCTTGTTTCCCCTTTTTATCCTTCTACTGATATTTGGATCACTTGCCTCTTCCCTAGCTGACAAACTGCATCCTTCATCTCTGAATTATTTTCACAGCCCTGTAACATCTATTCTATCTATCTGTATATTTTTATTCTGCCCTTTCTGTAAGGTGCTTAGGGTGGCATACATAATTCACTCTTCCTTATTTTGTCCTCACAATGGCCCTTTGAGGTAGATTAGCCTGAGAGAGCGTGACTGGCCCATGATCACCAGTAAGCGCAATGAAGCGAGAGGGGATTTTAGTTATGTCTCACTTTCCTTCTCACTGGGAACCCAAAGCAGCTTACAACAAACCTCATGAATATATTTGACCAAACAAAGCCAGCAACATAAAATCCAGTTCCTGGGGTAGTTTGGGATCCAGCTAGGCTAGATTATTCAGGCTAACAAGCTGTGAGCCACAGGCCAAGAGCCAAGGGCTAAGACTCTTTGGTTTGCACCAGAGTCTCAAGCATCTGACCAAGCCCAGACTTCACTTCCAGAAATAAGAAGGGAAACAGGGATGCCAACCTCCATGCAGGACCCGGGAATCCCCTGGAATTACGACGCATTTCTAGACTGCAAAGATCAGTTCCCCTGGAGAAAATGGATGCTTTGGAGGGTGGACTCTATGGAATTGTAGCCCACTGGGGTCCCTGTGATCCCCAGGCTCCACCCCTGTGGTTCTTAACCATTAATCTACCACTGCCTCTCCCCCAAGTATGTAATATGAACACTGAATGATGAATGGCCAGTCCAACAGAATCTCTAGCCATTCCACCACTATCCACCAATCATGGCATCACTCCTGACAGCACCATACTGGCTGGATATTGAAAGATCCTATGAGTAACTGGCAACCCACTGCTCATATCCACACACTCCATACACACACGTGTCACATGCAAGCTGCCAGAAAGTCAGCCTTGGCTTGTATACCAAGTTTACTAGCTGAAGAATGTAGGTGGAAAACTCTTTGGACTCGTGACCAGGGAGAGATTGAATCCCCTAGTAGTCTAAGCACAGACAGCAGTCCTTCTGCCAAGGGAAAGCAGGGATGGGACTACATTTGAGCTACCCACACATACACACATCCCTCCAAGCACAACCTCCCTGCCTGGAAACCCTCACTCACATGGCAAGGTGCTGTGCCTTACCAATACCTGCAAGCAGAAATTTAAATTTCCTCCCCACCCCAGCAACCCTTTTTAAAAAACAGGGGTGTTTTGGCCATTATTCCATTCAAAATTTCAGTTTTCCGTTGCTGCTGTTTCTTCTTAAATAAAAACAGGGGAATCCTCCATGCAATTGCAAGTGTGTACTTTGACCTTGACAAGAATCCTGCCACAGTAACGTTACAAGGTAAAGGAATGGGCAGTAGCAAACCCAGGAACTGTGACCTTTTCAACGTTGTTAACTTAGCTTCCATGCTCTGATGCTTTTATTTTCTTTCCCAAACCATTTCCCCCCTCTCAATTAGTTCTTTCCTGGAGGCTTTTCTTCAGGCTGCAAAGACAAAATTTGGGTCATTCTAAGCAGTAAATATTTCATAACAAACAAACCGTTCATTCAAGAGAGGCCGTACCACAGAGCAAATTGGAGTGTGTTTTGAATTTTTCATGCCAGAGTTAAGCCAAATATGTTTCCAGTTTTATTCTTGGCACTGCAAACAGCAAAGCTGCTGACCTGAGAGTCCTCTTGGCTCTTCATTCTAATTAGTGGACCTTAGCCTAGATTTTGAATGCACCCAGCATACCCACTGAAAGCAATGGTGTGTGCAAAGAATGTCTGATTCTTTGCCGAGCTGCCATTTCACTGGAGAATGTGAAAGCATTTACATTCCTTCTGTGGAGAGCATCTCAGCTGTTTCTGGTAGGAAATGCTAACAGCTTCTGAAACGAACCTTCTCTGTTTATTTGCCAGTTCACAAGATCATTTTCTTGCGTAACTTCTCATTGGAGACTGGATTTGAACAGAGAAAATGAGCTTCTGGACACCTGCCATTCATGTGGCTGTGGAGGTGCTGAGCTCAAAATGGATGCTGTAAATATAAAAATCACAAGCCTCCTCCATCTTAGATGCAGAATATCCTCAAAACAGCAAGAAATCATTATCTTGTTTGTCAGTGACAGTCTCTAGTGACAAAATGTGGGCAACACATTTGCCTTTATTTTTTCTGTTCCTTGTCCAGTGAAATCCACTGCTGCTAAAGGCTTGAGGTATATAGTATGGTAGATTCTGCAGTTAAATTGTATTCATCTGATATTGTTTTATAAATTGAGTATGCTGTTCAAATGTGTATCTGTAAGATGCAAACCTACTTTTGATTTATTGACATTCACTACAGTAATTTCATGCTCAGAGTTCTGAGCCTAGGGCCCAGGGGAAAACATGAAACGGCTGGACATTGCAAGCTTTTGTACATAAATTGCTTTGTGTGCTGGTCAAGAACATGAGAAGGCACCATGACACAGACTGAGGGCTATGTGTTTGTCTACAAAACTATAGTCTTCCTCAGTGGTCAGTATCAGCCTACTATCTGAGAAGTCTAAGTTCAAAATCCTCAAAGGAAATGTGCTGGGAGAACTTGGTCTGGACACACACTCTCAGCCTAATCCACCTCACTAGCTTGTTGTTATGCCTCATCTAAATAATTCACAATGCTTTCCTACTTAGCAAGATTGGGTCATGAGGGCATGAATACAGTGAAAAGGCAGAGGGAACCCAGTTGCACCCAGGAGAGCCACAGCATAACAAGCCCAACAAAACACACACTGTAGCAAGGCACACAAAAGCTCATACTATGGATAAAACTTTGTTGGTCTTAAAGGTGCTTTGTATTTCTCCCGTGTGATTGAGGCAGCCAAGCCAAGCAAACTTTCCCTCCTTCCTCCCCTCCCTTTGGGGAGGAGCCTCAGCCAATGAAAGGGAAGAAAGGCTTGCTTTTCTCTCCTGTGTGATTGAGGCAGCCTGGCCAGGAAGCAAACTGTGGCTCATTCCCTCCTTCCCCCTGGAAGGGGAAGAGGGAGGGGAGGAACCTCAGCCAGTGCAGGGAACAGAAACTTGCCTATCTATCTCTCCTGAGTGATTGAGAGAGTCTGGCAAAGCAAGCTATGATGATCTAGCAGCAGCAGAACTGGAAGAAGAAGCAGAAGATAGCCAGTTCCACTGTGGGCCTGATAGAAGCCCTCTGGGGGCCTGATCTGGCCCCTGGGCCGCATGTTTGACACCCCTGCTCTATGGGATCCCCATAAATCAGCTGTGACTTGATGGCACTTTCCATCACTAACTTTTTCCCAACTCTACTGAAACACAGACTACTTTTGCACCACACATCTACTTCAGTGCAATCCCCACAAAGTCCCCATGCAGAAAACTATATGCACGGCATTATTCTGTTCCCGTATATTGTACAGCCCTTGTGCTACATCGAATGCTGCTCCAAAAGCTCCCCCTCCCCGTGGTTTTAGAAGCAGGCTCTTCAGAGGTAACAAGCCACCATGGGGTCTGGGTTCTCAAAATCACAGTGTATGTGTAACCATTATGCTCCTAACCAGGGTTTCCATCCAACCAACATTCCCTCCCTGTTATTCTTCATTTCCCCCCCCCCCCCTTCCTATCCTAAACTCATTACAGAAAGAAACAATGCACAGAACCCAGTGGGAATCAAATCCCAAGAAGCTTCCCCTGAATAAGGATGCTGGATTTCAACAGAACAAATGTATTCAGAATTGCATTTTCATCTGGTATGGTATAAACCATGTTGGTCTGGCTGTATGATGGGCAAGAGTGGGTACAGCCACATCTACTGGATTTCAGCTTGGCATGCAGCACTCAAAGGCTTAGAAGTCCTACCTGAAAAATTCATTCTGGTTGGTGTTCTGAATGATTGACTTGTAACTGTTGGTTATTTAGCAACCTCTGCACAAACTTAAATGTTTCTCCCAGAACCACATTATTTTGAGCCTGTGGGTAGATCTTCACAAGTGAAAAAAAATGATTCTTTAAAAGGTATTGTGTTAATTAATTTCTTCCAGTGTCCAAGTTAAAGCTATAACAGCATACACAAACTGAAATATAAGGAAACTTTCAAATAGAAACGACTGATGTCTAGGGATGAGACTGAATTTTCCACTTCCATGATTTCAGTTCAAAGATCCCTGTTTCTGTTTTACTTCTCCTTTCTGGAAATGCAACTGTGAGTCTGTATTGTCATGCTATTTCTAGTTTCCTCACAATAAATTGTACCTAATTTTAACATTCTTTTTACATCAACTGCACTGAAATTGCATGTAAGGCTGCAACCCTAAATACACTTTCCTGGGATTAAGGCCCACTGTATAATAGAGAACGTTCTTCTGAATAGACCCGTTTACAGTTGCTCCCTAAATGTCTTTTCAAATATAAATAGTATATAAATGAAAAATGCTCACCACATCAAAATACAAAACCAAATGTAAATGAAAAGGGGCTTATTTGTACAGCCCAACAGAAGACTCTTTCTTGATTCACAGGAATATCTTTCCCATCATGCGCTTCTGCACAAAGAGGGGGGAAAGAAGCTGCCCTTATGCAGGTGTAAAACCTAAAGCAATCCAGCCCCAACTCTAAAGCTGAAAAGTGGTTCCACTTTACAGTTTAATGCTGTTTAAGCTTCCCAGCTCTTCATGATGCAGAGTTCTGTTTGTATCATGCAGGTCCACCATGGGAGATTCAGACAGGCAGAAATGATTAGATTTTCCATCACTCGGCTAATGCCGTCAAGCCTGCTGAGCTTTTCATAAGGCTCCAACTTGTGAAAATCTTTTGTGTCGTGAGGGAGCATACTTAAGCCTGATCGGTACATGGTCCCAGAAGGCACAGCCGTGTTAACATGAGCAGGGGGAAAGATCCTGAAATGCATTTGCTTCGGGTACAGTCATTATCCACCTGTATTACTCTGGCCCTCTTTGTGGGATGATCTCATTCAATGGTGGCATTATTCCAACCTGGTGGAGGTGAACTATTTTATCCACCTTTCTACCCACCTGTCCCACTTGTGTCTCATTCTCACTACAGATGGATGAGCTCCCCCTGCGGCTGACCTAAGACTTTATCTCCAACACTGAGCTTTTCTGAGGATAATCAAATCTCTTTTTATTAGAACTGAAATCCAAGCTGTCAGAGAAGTTAGAACACCGTCATGATAGAGTTGTTGTTGCTCTCGTTTGGGAAATTTCTGGAGATTTTGGGGGTATCATCAAGGGTACCATGGGGTTCTAGGTACTCCCTCAATTAGTCTTCCCTTCTCTTCTTTCCCCCCACCCCAACTTATTTGCCCTGACTAGGAACAATGGGGAGGCAATATAGGACATGTAAGAGGAAAATAAAAGTATTGCACCTGCCTCCATTTTCTTTGTCTTCCATCCTTAAGGCAGTCCCTGAATTGTAATCCCCAGGATACCTAATAATTAATGTCATGTATAAAATTAACAGCAGTCCTATATATGTGCTATTCACTGTAGACAGAGTTGCACAGAGATTACTTCTCTGTAGTCTTAGCCCACCTTGCCCCAGTAACAGTTGTGTAAAGGAAGCACAGGATTTGGACAAGGAATGAAGTCAAGGATCACCAGTGCTAGTAGAGGATCAAGTGGTAAGAAATTTAGGTTGCATGGGGAATTTGTGGCACAGTACTGGGGTTGAGCTGCGGTGGCTCAAGTGGTTAAGACGCTGAACTGCAGGCTGTGGAAGGTTGGTAGTTCAGCAGTTCGAGACCGGGTGCCGCATGATGGAGTGAGCTCCCGTTTCTAGTTCCAGCTCCTGCCAGCCTAGCAGTTCGAAAGCAAGAAATTGCAAGTGGATAAATAGGTACCACTTCAGTGGGAAGGTAACAGCATTCCGTGCGCCTTGGTGTTTAATCATGCCGGCCACATGACCACGGAAACATCTTTGGACAGCGCTGGCTCTTCGGCTTAGAAACAGAGATGAGCACCGCAACCCTAGAGTCGGACTCGACTGGCTTTCGAGCAAGGGAACCTTTACCTTTACCTTTTTACTGGGGTATATTTGTTGCTGAAGATCTTTTCTCTTATAGTTGTAATTCATAGGCCCACAAATATTACAGAGAAAAATTTGAATAGACCAGATTTTATAGCAATAAGTGGAAGGCTGCAGCCAGATGTGCCACTTAGCACATTCGGGAAGCGCTCCTGATTTCATCCAGTGTTATTTGACACAGAGACATTTGATCAGACATCCCATCATAATTCTTTTTGCTGCAGGCTCAGTCCATCATTGAATGATCAGATGGCGTGGTCAGCAAGGGTTGATTGGGGGGCTGCTGTCTTTTGCTCATGTGCAGAACTGAAGAAGTGAACCCATGTCTCCATGCAGCATTTTTGTGCATGCACTTTTCCGCTTCCTAGACTCCATTCTTCACTTTGATCTCTTTAGTTCACAGTGAGCCATGGTTGCCTGACAGAGATCACTCCCTTTCCCACTCATTTTCAAATCTAGCCCAGAGATGGAGACAATTATGCGGTTATGTGCATATCACCAAACGATCAAAAAAATGGTGCTGAGTCAGGATGGAATGAGCAGACCATCCTGACGACTTGAAAACGTACTTGAATGATCAGAGTAGGGAAAATTCATCCGTGGCCCATTGGTAAGTGTCAGGACCAGACTTTCTCTGGCATCTTTTAACTCCAATTCAGGGGCAGGGCAGAAAAGGGTGCCAACGACTGAGGAACCTTTCACAGATGTTGCTGTCCAAATGTGCGCTTTAGATCCATCAAGCATCAGCATCTATATCGGATCTAAACGCATGTCTGATCACAGCCATAGCCTTTCAGATCATTCCATTTCCTATAAACATTGTCAATGAATTCATGGTTTAACCCTTGCACCTCATTCTAATAGAATGTACAAATGGGAACCAGCAAGGACTTGCGGGAGGCATCTCATTTCTCCCTCCTCCAATATTTCCCCTTTTTCTTCCCTGAAAGCCTTGTCCTTCTCTTGTCCTTCTCTCCATCCCACCCATTAGCCAATCTGCATTTCTCTACCCCTCTGTCTTGCGCTTCCCCCCTCCCCTCAGCAGCCTCTACCTAGGAAACCTATGACTCTGTTGTGTGGTGCTGGCCACTGGGCCAGGCCCACTTGCCTGGTAAGGAACCTGCAAAGATTTGTGGGGGACATCTCAATTTTTCCTGTATCCCCCTCTTTGCCCTATTTCTTCCTTCCCTCCTCCTAGCAACCCCTTATCCTTTCCCATTCTCCCCTTCTCAGCCATTTACTAACCTACCTTTTATCTGCCTCCCATATTCAGCCATATTTCTTATTCATTTACTTCATTTATACCCTGCTTTTTTCCACAGTGGGGACCAAAGCAGTTTACATCATTCTCCTCTCCTCCTTTTTACCCTCATAACAATCCTGAGAGGTACACACATGTATACACATGAAGTTGCCTTATACTGAATCAGGCCATCAAGGTCAGTATTGTCTACTCAGACTGGCAGTGGCTCTTCTGGGTTCCAGACAGCTGTGTTTCACATCATCTGCTACCTGGTCCTTTTAACTGAAGATGCTAGGAATTGAAACTGGGGCCTTCTGTATACAAACAAGATGCTCTCCCAATTGGATGCCAGACACTTAAGGGTCATATATCTAGTTAGCATTCCAGAGTCTTGTTCATTATTGGAATTAACCAGACAATTCACTCTACCAACTAAGAAGATCCATGCACTATCACCCACAGAATCAAGAAAGAGCTAAAAGAGGTAGGTTAGGCTGCAAGTATGTGACTTCACCAATATTACTTAGTGAGCTTCCATGCCAGACTAGTGATTTGAACCTGGGTCTCCCAGACACTACTCTGTTTTCATTGGGTGGCTGCTGTTGAACAGTAGCAAGCAACTAGGCCTAGACGAGTCATGTAAGTCAGGTGATATCAAGTTATGCATTGATTGCTGCCAGGCCTGGCCCTGATGAGTCCTCCCTTAAAGGTCAAAACAGTCCTGGAAAGGGCCCTCCCCCTGCCTTTTATTGTCAGAAACAAAGCCTAGAATGTTATGATTGCCTAGCAAAGGCCAATGAGTAGGGATGGGCAGGAACCGAACCATGAAGCAAAATTGGTCACAAATTTTGCCCTGTTTGTGGTTCAGCAATTGAAGTTTGTGACGAGTTTACTGTCATAAGCTTCCATAAACTTTTAAAGCAGTTTGTGGTGGTATGTGGCGGTTCATGGATAGAGCAGAAAACAGGGGGTTAAAGGGACTCCGAATCTTTTTAAACTCCTGATTTCTGTTCGCGTGAAAGCTGCAAAAACAGCTGAGTGGCTGGGAGCAGCCTGCTCCCCATTGCTTAGCTGTTTTGGGGGCTTTCTGCAAACCCCATTTAAAGGGACTGCAGTGGGAGGTGTGCTTTTCTGTTTGGTTTGTCTTGTTTGTTCCCTTTTTTAGAAAATTCAGCATCCCAAGATGTTGTATGTGCATTAAAATATCAGGATGCAATGTTCTTGGAGAACCAATCACTACTAGGTGAATCATCATAGCCAAACAAATTACTAAATCTACTTGTGCACATTAGGCATTCTGGAAAGGTTGGATAGAAATATTTTACATAAATGAAATAAATAGTGAGCCTAACAATTTCTGAAAATCTGGAAACTTTCCTAAATGCTTAGCAATGATAATTCCTATTATACCACAGATTTCACAAAAGAATTCATTTGTTCCACCACTGATAGAACTGTGCTCTGCTGCCCCTTGCAATGATCTTCTCCCAGGTCAAGATTGTACTGGCTTTTAGGCTCTGAGTACCATGTTTCAGAAGTCAGGCAGGGTGAGGTCATTGTCTGAAGTCTGTTTTCCAGAAGTCAGGCTAGGCAAGGTCATTCAGTCCAAGGTCAGCATCCAAGAATTAGGCAAGGCAAAGTTGGTGGCTTAGTGTCTATCATATGCCTCTCTTGGCTGGTTTTTATCGCCTTATGCCTAAGGGTTATGCTTGCAGCTAGCTGCTCAGAAGTAACCGTGCAACTATTCATCTTTGTCATCAGAAAGCAGCTGGCATTGGGTCAGGAGGGGTGAATTCTGTCTTCTTGCCTGTAGTTCTGTTCTCCGCCTCTGTCTGCAGTACTCTAAGGGTGTAGGAAATACTGGTGGGCTGGGAACAGCTAACTGAGGTTCACCTGCTGAATCAGGGCTGGGGGGGTGTTGGTGGCTCTGCACTAGCTGTTGGCTCTGAATCCTGACAAGCCTGCATCTCATCCTTTTCCTAAATGCTTAGCAATGATAATTCCTATTATACCACAGATTTCACAAGATAATTCATTTGTTCCACCACTGATAGAACTGTGCTCTGCTGCCCCTTGCAATGATCTTCTCCCAGGTCAAGACTGTACTGGCTTCTAGGCTCTTTTAGGAGAGCCAGTTTGGTGTAGTGGTTAAGTGTGCGGACTCTAATCAGGGAGAACCGGGTTTGATTCCCCACTCCTCCACATGCACCTGCTGATGTGACCTTGGGTCAGTCACAAGCTCCGGCACAGCTGTCCTTGAAAAAGAGCAGTTTCTGTAAAGAGTTCTCTCAGCCCCACCCACCTCACAGGGTGTCTGTTGTGGGGAGGGGAAGGGAAAGGAGTTTGTAAGCCGCTCTGAGACTCCAAGTGAAGGGCGGGGTATAAATCCAATCTCTTCTTCTACTTCTTCTTCTTTTCTGGTCAACTTCTGTCAATTCAAGGCTGGCTACATGGGGCTCCTCTTCTCCTGAGGAGTCCTCACTATTGCTGAGCCCTGGCTGACCCCTTGTTTTTCCTGGTACTATGTAAGGATATTGAATTTACATTATATTATGATATGTATTGTTGTTCAGTTCCAGAAAAAATTATGCCTGAAGAAGATTTGTTCGAAACACGCAGGTTATGCCTGGGAGGCATGTTGCTAGGCCTGCTTGCTTGCTGAATCACCTCATGGGAAAATACATCTACTGGGCTTGCTTGCTAAGCTGAATAATCACAGTGAGAAATACAAGCTGCCTGCTAGCTTTACCTGATGGATCCTCACTTGGGAAATGTACAATAGGTTGCTGCATTGTTCGGTACAAATAACTGTACATTGGTATTTATCCTCCATCAGGAAGAAGACAGTTGGACTCCTCATGTTATATGACTTAGTTTGAAAGTGTTTGAAATGTGATGTTGTAGTTTGAAAGTGTTTACAATACACTAGAGTTGATGTTGTGTATAAAAAGCAAATATATTTAGCTATAAGTACATGTGAATATTGTGTTTATTATTTCAACACGGTGTTTTCTGTGTTTATCTAACTTAGCCGTGTTCCCTGTGTGCTTGTTGTGACCCACAACAAAGACAAAAAAGGCACCCTATTCAAGGAAGTAACACTTATACAAACTTGGTGATGTAGTGCGCCCAATGTCCAGGCATGCTGAGTTACTCGCTCCAACAGTTTTCCATACCTAACAACAACACTGTGAGGTAGGTTACACAGAGGGAGAATAACTGGCTCAAGTTCACCCAGTGAACTTACATGGCAGCATGAGTTGAACCTGAGCCTCCCAGATCATAGTCTGACACTCTGACTACTACATCACACAGGCTCTCAAGCAGTGCCGGATTTACGCATAAGCTAAATAAGCTACAGCTTAGGGCCTCACAATCTGCTGGACCCTTATTTGTCATTTTAAAACCCTTTAATGATGTAATTATTTCTGTGATTTTGTAAACACATCTTTTATAATTTTTCAATAAAAATTAAAAGACAATATATTCTCAAATATTAAAAAGGCGTATATATTTTAAATTTTTCTGAGACCAGCTGATGTAATTTAAAACAGTAGGGGGCCTCTGGGTTTTGTATAGCTTAGGGCCTCAGCAAGTCTAAATCCGGCCCTGCTCTCAAGTAAAGTTGAGAGGCTGTCAAACAGTCCAGTTTCATTTAGGAAGTGCTGGATCCTGCTACCACTGCAAAGGCCATGGTTTAAGCCAACATAGCTATCATAGAGAGCCACAACCGGACCACACAAGGTAGGGTAAGACTTTTTTTCTTACAAGGCAAAACATTTTCAGAATCCTAACATAGCTGAGTCCTAATAAAGTCTTCCGTGTGGTCTTCTCACATTTATTTTCCTTTACCATAAAATTAAATCCATAAATACCAAGCAGACAATCTATCAAACAGGCAGATTGCGGTCAAAAAGAAAAATCAGCTACATCTTCAAAAAAGAAACAGAGAAGAGAAAGAGAAGGTCAGTCTCCGGATATGCCCTGCTGGGTGTGATCAGAAAGGTGACGTTCTGGCTCCCCCAGGGCAATCTCCTCTAACTAGCTGTTACTCTGTGCTTTATAAAGAGGGGGAAAAGAGCTGAGAGGAGACCTATTATAGACGGATTTAATCAGACACCACTCCCGTTGTCGGGCAACTTTTGGAGAGAGATTGCTTTGGCTCTTCATCTTCCCTCAAATCAGATTATTAAGTGTGGGGGGATTTTAATTTTGAAAGGTGCTGACCAGTCCCAGCATGCTCATAAATTTTTTTGCCATTTTTTTCCTTTGCCTCCATACAGTTCCTGGCAAGTGACTGAAAACAAAATTGCCAGAGAGAGTCTGTGGAGGATTTTTTTTTTCCAATTTTGAAAGTCAAAAGCACGTCAAGGAACTTTGTGGCCTGAGGTATGTGGAGGTGAGAAGCACCCAGAGTTTCCAATATATTAGTTGAAAATATACTTTCATTGCAGAGATGATTTTATTTCTGGCTTTCTTGAGGAAGTAATGAAAATGGAGAAGATACATCTGTATGATCATCTTAGTCACCCTGCATCCACACTGCTGCCTGTCTCCCTCTTGGCTTCCAAACTGCAGCAGGGTTTATTTTGGAGCACCAATATGATGTCATCCTATAATTATTAACTTTTATCTTGGTATGTTCTTTCTCAAACCTCGTTTGGCGTAATATTTCTAAGGAAAAAAATGAAGTCTAAGTGTATGAGCCAGCCATCTCTATGGGAAGGTGCAAAATTTTAAAAGGAGCATCTTCTAAAAATACATATCACTGGAGGAATAGAAGAGAATAAGAGTCCATCAGTACCTTAAAGACTAACACAAACTGTGGCAGGGTATGAGCTTTTCTGAGTCACTGCTTACTTCTTCAGATACAACTAGAATGGGAGTCCATCTGCCCTATATATTGGAAAGTGGAGTGATTTCAGATGCCAAATGACATTAGCAGGCAAATAACAATAGCAGGTGAATGACAATAGCAGGTGTGATTAGATAAGGTGTGATATCCATAGGGGAAGAAATCAGCTTTGGTAATGAGTCAGGAAACCTAGGTCTCAATTCAGTCCAGGTGGATGCATTGTCTTGAGCTTCATTATTAGTTGCAATTCAGCAGTCTCTCTTTCTAATCTCCCTTTGAAATTCCTTTGTAAGATAACTGCTGTTTCTAGGTCAGCAACTGAATGTCCTGGAAGGTTAAAATGTTCCCCCACTGGTCTTTGAATGTTGTGGTTCCTAATGTCAGACTTATGTCCATTAATTCTTTGTTGAAGGGATGGGCCTATTTGTCCAATGTAGAGGTGGAAGGGCATTGCTGACACATGATGGCATAAATCACATCAGAGGATGAGCAGGAGTGTGAACCTGAGATGGTATGGCTGATATTACTGGGTCCACTGATGATGTTGCTAGGATCTATATGAGAGCAAAGTTGTGTCAGCTATGCTGCCATGGAAGTGGAGAGGTTACTTGTATTATAACTGCCAGTGCATTCCTTCTGTGCTTCTTCGCTGCTGTAACGCTTATCTATAAGTTCCACAGGTGGTGATATTGATGTCTGGGTTTCTTGGGAACCGTGGGAGAGAGTTGGTTCCCAGTTTCAGCGCTAAATGGCTGGAGTTCTTTCTCCCGCGCGTGGGAGTGTGGCTAATTGGCCAGGGCAGTGGGGGGTGCATATGAATACCCTATATCCTATTATGCCCCATGGGCAGCCACCATTCTTAACAGTGCCTATGTTAATGCATCTATAGCTCTTCAATAAAGTATTACCTTTCCTGATAAGTGTGTACTATGTTGTTGGCTGTGGGTTCTGACAAGTTGGCATCTTGGTTTGTTGCAGGCCTTGGTACCAGAGTACATGTTACTGTTAAGTAGTTTACCACTGCAGATGAGAAGTTGTTTTAGGTTAGCAGGCTGTTTGTAAGCAAGAAAAAGTTGGGGGGCCCAGTGCCTGTGCAAGGAAAGTGTCATTAACCAGCATGGGTTGTAGGTCATAATAATGTGTTGAACTGGCTTGAGCTGTGAGCCATAGGTGACCACCAGTGGTGTTCTGTTGTCATTTTCCTTGGGCTTGTCTTGTAGCAAGCTGTCCCTGAGTATCATTTTGGCCTTTCCAATCATCTTTGTCACTATATTAGGAGGCTTTGTAGTTGCAAAAATGCCTGCTGTAGATCCTTTAAGTCAGTATCTCTGTCTGAGGGATTGGAGCAGATGCGACTATACCATAGGGCTTGGCTATACACAATAGATTGTTTGATGTGGTTGAGGTGGTAGCTGGAGGCATGTAGATATATTTGCTGATCTGGTATAGTGTAGTACTTACGTGTCCCTCGAGTATCCGTACTGTGGTGTCCAGGAAGTTCATTTCTTGTGTAGAATAATTCATAGATTCCGTAGAGAAATTCATAGATATACCTCCAAATCAATGGCACACCCATGGGCACCCACATGGCTCCACAGTATGCCAACATTTTCATGGCGGATCTAGAACAGCATTTTCTGAAGTCCTACCCATTGGCACCTCTCCTTTACTTGAGATTCATTGATGACATTTTTATTGTCTGAAGGACCCATTGTAAAGAAGCCCTAGAGAGATTTCACTGGGCTTTCCACAACTTCCACCCCACCATCAATCAAACTATGAATTGCTAGGGTTGCCAACCTCCAGATGGTGGCTGAAGATCTCCTGCTATTACAACTGATCTCCAAGTGACAGAGATCAGTTTGCCTGGAGAAAATGACCACTTTGGAAGGTGGATTCTATGACATCATACCTCATTGATGTCCCTCCCCTCCCCAGACCCCAATCTCCTCAGGCTTTCTCAATCTGGAGCTGGCAACCCTATCTGTTGTCAGTGTGAATGCTTCTGTGTTCATGTGGTGATGACAGTGAGGCAGAGTCTCTTTGCCATGAGGATGCCATGGAAGTTTTTAATTATGTTTCAAGATACCAAAATTATTAGATAGCTTTACAGTATAGAATATATTGGCCCGGTGTTGCCAGGGCAGGGTTTGGGGGGCTAAATTTTACAGAATAATAGACTGCTGAAAGAGACAAGTAAGGCTTTGTTGCAGATATTGTAGCCTCAATTCAGATTAAGTTAATCTTTCAGTCAATGTTGAATAAAAATGTAAAGTTTGCCTTGCTGCATCTGTTGCAGAACTCCCCTGATAAAATGTGCTGCTCTTGTCAAAACTCCTCTTGCCTTCCCTCAACATGCATTTTTATTTATTTATATCTATCAGTCTTAACCTGTTCTCTCTGCCAAGGGCGCTCAGAGCAGTTGAGAGGCAGTTACAACAATAAAACCATTTTAAAATACTAACATAAAATAATCATGTATTACATAGTAGCTGTAAAATACATTTCTTTTCACTGGTTAATACTTGGATGGGAGACCATCAGGGAAATCCAGTGCAGCAGTTAGTGTTTTGGATAAACAAGTCCTGTGTTCAAAGCCATGAAATCCTCTGTGCCTGTCCTTCCCTCTCAGATCAACCTACCTCACAAGTTTAATATAAGGGCACAATGGATCAGAGGAAAGGTAGGATAGCAAAGCAGTATATGGGTAGTTTATACCCAAATTTAAAGAACAAATAATAAATATAAATAAATATCAGTCATAATGTTGTTGTTTTTTCCTCGTGGTGGACAATGCCATCAAGTTGCAGTCAATTTGTGGAAGCTCCATAGGGATTTCAAGGCAAGAGACATACAGAAGTGGTTTGTCATTGCCTGTCTCTGTATGGTACCCCTGAATTGCCCTGATGGTCTCCCATCCGAGTACTAACCAGGGTCAACCCTGCTCAGTAGCCAAAATCTGGCAAGATCAGGTTAGTGTGAGCCATCCAAATGAGGTTTTTACTATTCAGTGATATTTACTATTATCTGGATCCAAGGAAGGTTTCTTTAGGTGGGCCTTACTGCCTGCTTCAAGTTAGCGCTATATCATTCTTCAAAGGAGAATTTACAATAGACAGACAGATAGATTGATTGATTGATGGGAAACGTTTTATCCTGCCTTATCTCCCCAAAGTGTGTTCACTTTCTGAATACATCTGAGCAATCGCATCTGGCTTGATGTAATACTGATAGCTATTACAATTATCTGAGTCCAAAGAAGGCTCCTTTTAGGTAGGTCTTCATAATTATAGAGAGTAGGAATGGCTCAGTGGTAGAGCATCTGTTTTGCATCTAGAAGGTATCTGGTTCAGTCCCCTAAACCTTCAGTTAAAAGTATCAGGTAGTAAGTAATGTGAAAGACAGCCTGGAAAGTTGCTGCCTGTCAGAGAGACAATACTAACCTTGATAGACCAATGTTCTGATTCAGTATAAGGCAGCTTCATTGCCTCCTTTAAGCTCAAAGTAGTCAGCTATAAAAGCTGGGGATCAAACACTGTGTTATAGTCTTGAGACCACTGTGGAAACTGGCCACATCTTTTGCATTCAAGAACTGAAATATATGCAAGGAACCAGGGACACTGATACTGGTCTAAACTAAAGTTTGGAAGCTTAGAAATTCTGGCTGGGGAAAATCTCATGTTTAGCAAGTATATGACAGTGTGGCTTTGAACGTTCTGGGTTGCCATGATCAGGGTAAGATGCAAAAGCCCCCTCATCACTTGGGAATGACCAACAGGAGGAATTTGTGTAATGCAGTGGTGGAAGCAGAATGAAACTATTTCACCACCATTATCACCATCACTGAGTAGGCACATAGTCAGAAGAGCCATGTGTACTAGTTGGCACATAGTTGTATCTAGACAGTGTCTGACTTTGCTTAGATTGAGCCATGCTCTCTTTATGTTCCAGTTGTCTTGAGTTTCTCCTGGTACATCTCAGAACTTCAGAGATGACCCAGAGAGCATTAGCAGCAGTAGCAGCTCTGCCAGCCCAAAGAAAAATAGTTGGTTTTTATAACCCACTTTTCTTCACCCAAAGGAGTCTCAAAGCAGCTTACAATCACCTTCCCTTCCTCTTCCCACAACAGACACCATGGGAGGTAGGTGGGGCTGAGAGAGCTCTCAGAGAATTGCTCTCAGAGAACTGTGACTGGCCCAAGGTCACCCAGCTGGCTTCATGTGGTGGAGTGGGGAATCAAACCTCCAGATTATAGTTTGCTGCTCTTAACCACTACACCCCACTGGCTTTCCAAGGGCCTGCAGGAATCCATGTGAGTCCTCAGATGCCTCAAATTTTGCTTTAGTTGGAATTCGGGGACCAGCTTTAAATCAAAGCTAAGGCTTCCCGTCTCAGTTTTCTCCTCACTGTCTCCAACACAAGGCAACTGCTCATGGGATACTCAAAAGCACATTGCAAGGGAAAGCATACCAGCAAATTTCAGCCCCAATGAAAGCTGATAGCATATATGGAATTTTTCCTGGAATGTTGAATAGATAAACCAAAATCTGTTGTGGGTTCCAACCAGTTCTCTCTGTCTTCTCCTTCCCTTCTGTCTCCAATAGTCATGCACACACCACTCTGACAGAAAGGCTTTGGAACCTCTTGTCCATGACTGGAAACATCTAGGGTTGTACAGCAAATGGAAACCAATTGGTTATGAATACGCAGCACATGCACAGAAACATTTGGGGACTCCATTTAGGCTTCATCTAGCACAGCATGCACCAGATCTATAATGAGACATTTGTTTTTGTAATAGGTACCAAAAAAGAAATTCAAGCAAATAGTAAGTTCTCATTCTCCATTACCCAGACTCATTGAAATTCAGGATTTTTTTTTGCAAGAAACAGTCTGTTAGAATTCTGTCTCATACAACTTCCCAATGAAAAAGGGTCTCTTCAGAATAAATACCACTAATTGGCTTTTTATTAATTGTTGCGTCAAAGAAAGAGCCTTGAGGTCCTATTAAGAAACATTTCTAACAGACTGATCCATGTGTAACCTAAATTGGCTTTATAAAGCAGAAGAGCAGAGAGCAGCATTCATTAACAATTACCTTTCACCTTGACATTAATTATGTTGCTTAACATTTTTTTTTAAAAAAAGTTAAAGTCTTGGCTAGAAGTTGGAATGTTAGTATAATAAATGTGTCAGTGAGGCAGGGCTGTGTGAAAATGGACACTGCAGCCGCTCATGGGATTTATGCTTCTATTTTTGTTTTGGTATTGCTGAAATAAAAATGCTCCTTCCCTCTTCAGAGTTTCAGGAACAGCAGGGAATGGAGATCATGCCCATAAGCTCTGTGTATCTGACTTTCCATGGAGAAGCAGCACCTGACTTCAAAACAGAAGAAAGAAACAAGCCTATATGAAACCTGACATTGACTTGAAAAGGCTAATGACAAGACATGGATTTGCAGATCTCACTCTTATTGGCTTTCTAGTTTAGAGGTGTGGCTTGTCAGTTTAGAGGTGGAGCCTGATGGCAGGGGGCCACAGCAAAGGGAATGTTTCTCCTCCATCCATCTTAACTTGCTCAACCAGCTTCTGAGAGTAAATATTGTTCTACACTGTCCATTCCTCTAAGTTCTGGAAGACATGCTATTAGGTTCAGTCTCCTGTGGATGAAAGAACAGCGAGGGCTGGAGAAACTCAGTGGAACGGTACATGAAATATTGCATGCAGAAGGTCCTAGGTTGAATGTCTGGTATCTCTAGTTAAAGGATCTCAGGAAGCAGACACTAGGAAGATCCCTTCTCTGGCTAAGACCCTGGACGACCATTGCTAGTCAGAAAAGAAAATACTGAGATAGATGAACCACTGGTCCAGTTCGGTATAAGGCATATTGGACATGGCAGAGTAACAATGAAGGCAAACTGATTCTCCTACAGTAGGCAGCATATCTACTATCTTCCTACATCAGATCACCAGAGTAAGACCTTACACTCCAAGATACTTTACTACCATCTAATTCACAGCTCTCTGTATATTTTAGCTCCATAACTCCATAGCTCAAAGTTTCACTTCTCAGCCTTTTGGCTTAGATCAAGTGTAGTATATTTAAGCTAAAAAATATATTCTTTTTCCGCACAATCTGCCAAGCACTTCATTTCAGTCCCCATCCCTGCAGGTAGACTGCCAGTTCAGAAAGATCCAGATCCTTTAAGGCTCTTTTCTAAAAACCCTTGACTCCCACCTGCAGCCACTTCAGGCAAACCCCAGTGGTAGATCCATTCACAGTAATCAGACAGCAAACCCAACAACAATGCATAACAAAGCTGCCTTTGAACTACCATTGAGCACACAAGTAAAAGGTCTTGTACAGCAACTCCAGCCAGTGACCAGAAGATGATGATGAAGAAGATAAAGGTGATTGTGGTACTTTTTTATATCTATATATCTAATAGTGAACTGGCCCCCTCTGTGCAGATCCTTAAATCCGGACATCGGGGGCACTTGTGGGGGAGGGAGAGGTTTGTGCACATGTGGGGCAGTCCCCATGTGTGCACAAAAATCCTAAATCCTGGGGAAAAAATCAGGGGGGATGTTTAAATCCCCCCGAAAGTGCCAGAGCATTCGTGCGCATGCGCACGGAACGCTCTGCAAACTCCGGGTTGAGGGAGTTTCAGTGCCGGCTTCAGTGCCGGCTTGGGGGGGAGGGAAATAGCGAGGGACGGCTTCAGTGCCGGCTTGCGGGGGGAGGGAAATAGCGAGGGACGAGCGGCTTCCTGCTCTTCCCGCCGGCTTCCTCACGAGACTTCCCAAAGTGGCTCCTGCCCCGCCGGGGGCCGCTT
>NW_015165844.1:574678-651274 GCF_001447785.1 Gekko japonicus | reverse complement strand
GAGGGGGTAGAGGGCGGGAGGGGGTGGAGGGCGGTCACCTCCACCCACCACCTCCAGGTCGCCGGTTTCTCTCGGCCGGGCTCGCCTTTGTCGTCCTTCGCGGCCGGGCTCGGCCTGGACCCCCCAGCCCCCTCCTCCCCCCCCGGTGCTGCTGAGCCCCGGGGCCGCCGGCCGCTTCCTCCTCATTTAAAGGGACTCTCCTCTCTCTAGGGGGTGGGTTGCCTCCGGTGCCTCTGTGGAGGGAGACTCTTCTGCGGGCCTGCCTTTGCCCTCCCTGTGCCCGCCCTGTGCTTATGTATGTCTCTCGTGTGTGTGTACACACGCGTGTATCTGTATGTATTTGTCTCTATAGGCGTGTGTGTGTGTATCTATAGATATATAGCTGTGGATATGTGGGTGCGTATGTATGTAGGACTGTAGGAGCACAATACATTATGCAACATTTTGTTGCGGGTCTCCTCTTGTATTTATTTATTTAGACATTTTTACCCTGCCCTCCCTGTAAGCGGGCTCAGGGCGTCTTACAAGGGACATGCGCCCATACATAAAACAGATAAAATAATAAATCATGACTGATAACAACAGTAACAATAATAAAGTGCTTTTTGTAAACAAGATGGTCTTGAGTGGTTTTGATGGCATCTTCAAATCCTCCCCATTGGGATGAAACTGTCCGGCAGATAGTTCAAGCCAATCCCACATTGTCAGTGCCATGCGATTTGTGGCGGAGCTTCCAAGGGCGATTCCTAATCCCGATGATATTGCCACCGTTGGTGGTGGCGGTGGCAGCGGCAGCCCCTATGCATATTTGTTTATTTATTTTCCTATGTGAATCATTTGTGTGTATTTTATTTCTGTGTTTTGATGTGGGGTTCTATATGTATGTTGCTGTGTTAGGTCTCTAGACCAAGAAAGAGGAGGGCTGGATAGGTGATTGTGTTATGATGATTGGATGGTAACTGTACCTTGGGGGGCAGAGTTGACTGGTTCAGAGAGAGAGTGTTTTATTCAGTGTGTCAGGGGGAAAGGAGCTGAGTGGGTGAAGAGTGGAGTGATGTGAGGGAAATCTGTCTTCTTTGTGGAAGTTGTTAGCCTAAGTGGCAAGTGAGAAAAATAAACCTTTGTGGCTAGGTCTGTTTAAGGAACGCTAAAGAAGGGGAGCTTTACCCATCTGAAACCATTACACTTTTAAACTATACAGAAACTTCTATGCTGTTTTATTTCTAAATAAGATCTACTTATGTTTAAGAGAACAGCTGTTTTATTTAGAATAAAGGATCCCCTTTCACCTCAGAGCCACCCCCATACCCTGACCTGTCTGTCAATCTACCATATAAGACTAAGCCATCCTGTTCTTTGGGTCCAACTAAGAATTCTGAGGCAAGAGCCTTTGGTGGCAGCAAAAATAAGTAGGAAACAATAAGGAAGGCAAGGAGGCTGCATAACACTCATCACCTCAGAACACTACAGAGAGGTGCCTTTAAAGGTGTTACATATAAGTGGTCTCAGAAAAGTGCATAACCTTCATCCTAATCTCAGGGACTAAAGCATGGGAGTCAAGCCTACCTGTGGCTCAGATGCCATAAATGGAAAAAGAAGTGGGGGAGTGACATTTCTAGACTGCAGCAGTAGGACTAGAGATGTGAAGGCCTGGGAAAAACCCAGAAAAATTCGGGGAAAACCCATATTTTTGAAAAACTGGAAAAATTGAAAAAAGAAAAGAAATTGATTATGAAACATTTTATTTTAAGATGATGAATAAAATATTTTAAGACAAGGTGTTCAAATATTTTCCAAATAATTTCTAAAAAATATGTATGGTATCAGCTTGATCTAATTTCTGTGCACTGAAGACAAGCAAGTCCTAGGTTACAAACTGAACTCTCCAATGCAAGAACAAGATGCATTTCTTCCTTTAGGAGGTGCTGTTGTCACAAGCAGGGCTATTTTTGGGCAGGAACGCACAGGAACGGAGTTCCGGCTGGCTTCCAAGTTGGCCACACCTGGCAGGAACTCATTAGCATAACAGGCCACACCCAACAGCAGAAACTCATTAGGATTGGCTACATTAGGGGTGTGTGGCCTAACATGCAAAGGAGTTCCTGCTACCAAAAAAAGCCCTGGGTTTTGACAACAAACAAGGTAAACAGAATAAGAAGCAAAAGGTGGGTGTGGCTGGATGACCAGACTTCTGGTAACATGGGGTGTGTGGCCTAATATGCTAATGAGCTGTGCTGACAGGTGTGTGGCCTAATATGCTAATGAGTTTCTGCTGTTGGGTGTGGCCTATTATGCTAATGAGTTCCGGCTGGGCTTTTTCTACAAAAAAAGCCCTGGTCACAAGAAAAGAAAAAGGTTTTAGTTTTGTTTTTGCATGTGGGTGGGTATTCTGTTTGTAATAATTGTTCGGACACATTATATTGTTAATATGTTAGTTGTGATAATTTCATGCTGAGTAAAATTGTCCATAGTCATATTCTATGTTCCTAAAGTAACAGAATGACTTTCAATCTGGAAAAGAAAAAAGAAGTGCTAATGCAGCATTTTTTTCAATTTTCCCGAAAATTTTCGTTTTCTTCCGAGCTTAAAAATTTCCAGAAATTTTACATCTCTAAGCAGGACCTAGTTGTGAAAGAATGAAACCTGAGTCAAACCTGTGCTTCTGCCTGTTTCTCCCAAAACTGTGCTTCTCCCTAGCTAAGAAGATGAGAGGCACAGCAGTCCCAGGAAATGTTGCCTACGTAGAGTGCACACCAGGATGTCACTTGCATGTGCTGGACTATTTGTAGCAAAAAAGTTGATTGCCATTGCTTCCTGGTTTCCAGACAACCAATCAGTTTTGATCCCACCTTTTCCCATCTTAGTTGTAAAGCCACGTGCCCTGGTAAAAGCATTGGAAAGTGCATTCCCCCTGCATCCTCCAGTATGACAGCCAATGTGTCAAGGAACCTAGTGTGGTGTAGTCATTAAAATGTTAGACTAGGATCTGGGAGACCCAGGTTTGAATCCCCACTCGTTCCATGGAAACTTGCTGGGTGACATTCTCTCAGCCTAACCTACCTCACAGGTTTGTTGTGAGGATACACTGGAAGAGAGGAGAATGATGCAAGCCACTATGGGTTCCCATTAGGGAAGAAAGGCAGGGAATGGGTGAATTAAACAAATCATTACTGTAGAATAAAATAGAGGAGGTGATAATTATTTTGTAAGCTGCTTTGGGTTCCCATTGGGGAGAAAAATTGGGTACAAATAAATAAAGTACCAATAGCAATGAACTAAGTGAATTTATGTTGTCAAGACTGCATTCCATACCCTTTCTATATATTTAGGAGCTTTCTGGATGCAAAGCATAATTGGAAATCTCACCAGGCCTGTCCCAAATACAGCCCCCATCCCATCCTTCTTTTAAGGACAAGGATAATAGCCATGAGAAGAATAAATGATGCTGACATTGATTTAGTACAAGAGATAATCAAAAAATAGTACAAAGAAGTAAATGACAAGGACAGTGTCTTTCCCAGGCGGTATTTTTTCCATGAGATTTTTCTCCCCTGCTATTTATCTTTCCTGCAGCCAAATACTTATTATACAATGTGACTCCTTAGCAAAGTTGCTCTGAAAAGAAAATCAGAGCTTTCCATTTCTTTCTTCAAAGTTTGTTTGAGCTGGAATACAGGCTTCAAAAAAGATGCAAAGATGGTTTCAGGGAAGTTCCTTGAGAAAAATAAACATGAATTTTCAGACAATGTGATTGATTATTCAGTTTAGGAACATACAAAGGTCTCTCTTTACTGGACTGGACCAAAAGTCCATCCAGTTTAGCATCTTCCTTCCCACAATGGCCAACCAAATATCAAGCAAATTAATTACTTCATTTTTTGTGCTTGATTCAGCAACAAATATACTAAAACCGGAACAGACATACAGAAAAGATTAGCATGGGTCCTGTGCAAATGTCGGGGGGGGGGGCTGCTAGAAGGACACAAAAATATTGATGAACTTATCTTCTTTTATTTAATATTATAAGCTGCTTTGAGCTTCATAAGGAAGAGAGGAATAATTATTTTAAACAAAATAAATAAGCAAATATAAATTTGTCCTGAATCTACTATCCTTGGGGGCACCCAAGTTCTAGTATAATGAAAGAGGGATGAAACAAAAAAATTGTTATCTACTCACTGTATGCCATACATCATTTTAATGAACATCTGTGATGTCCCCCTTAGATATCGGGGGGTTTTAAAACCGATAAAGCCCAAATCTGCTTATCTACATAGAATCTGACTCACTGGAGAGGCCTTGTTAAACTTGTAAAAAAACAGTCACAAAACATTTTAAAATACTGTACACAGTATTCTACTATGCATTGCAGTGTCTTCTGAAAGAAGTGTAATGATCTCTCTCGGAGACTGCTTTATTTGCAAGGGCAACACTACAATTGCCTGCTACATCAAGCAACACTTATATCATGCTTGAAACCATAATGTTACTCTAGAGAGCTGTCTCCATGAGCCTGAAAAGCTGGTGAACACTGGGGAAGAAAACCTAGGTGAGATACTATGCACTAGTAAAGAACCAGTGTAATGTAGAAATTAAGAATGTCAGATTGGGATCTGGGAGAACCAGGTCTGAATCCCCAATCTGCCATGGGCACTTGCTGGGTGACCTTGGGCCAGTCACACTCTCTTAGTCTAACCTACCTCATAGTGTTTTTTGTGAGGATAAAGTGGAGGAAAGGAGAATGATGTAAACCAGTTTGGATCCCCACTTGGGAAAAAAGCAGAGTAGAAGTAAATAAGATAATAAATACCGCTGTCAATACGATTCGGATCTCACAGAAGTTTTCTGCAGCATCTTACACATCCCCCTCTCAGCTCAGCGGAGCTTAAGAAAGAGAACTTTCTAGTGAATTGTGCCCCAGCTGCTTTTACAAGTATATATCCTAGACATATTGGGAATGCCGGGTATATTCTTCACTTCTGGCAGTGTCTCTACTTAAGGCTCTACTGCTGGGCTTTGCAATGAGAAACTCAGCATCCCATTAAAGAGGTAGAAGCATCTCCTCAACAGATGTGATAAGGAATGTTGTACCCTCATCTTTACATGACAAACTGGTCTAAAAATAGTACAAAAGACCTGCTGACTAGAATGGCTGCCATCTTGGCCAGCTGATTCACAGCTGTTCCAGTCCACCTGCAGAACTTCAATTGCTCCATCTTCTGCCAAGACCTATGGCCTGAGAGGGGAGAGAATGTTGATGACCTTGACCTGCTAAGCTCCAACTTAAGCCCTGCTTACCCCCCTCCCCAAGAGAGAGTGCTTCCCCCAAACATGCCTCTTGGAGGAGGATCGTTTTCCTTCTCCAGCCTCAGACCCCCACCCTTGCAGAGATTCAGAGCATTTGTGTGTCTAAACCTCACAAGCTAATCATCGATGCATGATAAGAGTGTGGTGAAAAGTGCCATCAAGTTGCAGACAACCTCTGATGGCCCTGTAGGTTTTCCAAGGCAAGAGACAAACATAAGTGGTTTGCCATTGCCTGCCTCTACAAAGTAAACATGAACTCTTTTGGTGGTCTCCCATCCAAGTACTAACCAGGTTGAACCCTGCTTAGCTTCTGAGATCTGATGAAATCAGGCCAGCCTGAATTATCCAGGTTGGGTAGTGACAAGAGTAGGACAGAAAATTCCCCCATTACTAAGTCATATACTTTGTCCCCAGAGAAACCAAATCAATTGTATATTCCAGCATATGATTAGGTATCAGAATGTTCTGGGAAAGCCCCATGGTTGTGATGGTGACCATGAGCCACTCCCATCACTACTAAACTACTACTTTTTTAAAAAAAATGTTGCTAGCTACTTTGGTGGTCCTTGATCAAAAAAGGAAAATATAAATATTTTAACTGAAAAATAAATATTTATTTGATAATCAAATCAAAGCTGACTTCCAGTAATGGCAGTAAAACTGTCATGAATACAGAGCAGCAATACAACTGCGTATCATTTCTAAGGAGCAATTTCTTCCTCTGTACCTTTGCAATACTCCAAATTCATCAACAGCAACAACCCAAAAGGAAAAGCCCTGCTCCAAAAGCTGCAAAGGAGATTGCAATGATGGATTGTAATATATTGTGCGCATATGCCAGCACCAACTGAGCTGAAGCTATGGGGGGTGATCTGTCAGTTCTAACAAAGATAAATGCTGTCTCTGACTGTCCATATTTCATAATGCCAACTACTAGATGTTGGTTTCCCAAGCTGATAAATGCTGTGGTCAGCTGTGGTGACATCTCCTGACCTAACAGTCTGTAGAATATGGTTGGTCTGTCTTTGATGAGGTTGATGATGACAAAGAGCATTCTGGAACTTTCCATGAAATATGACACTTCAGGTGCACTGCATTTCATAGGATGTACGCAACCTATCATGCTCCTAAATTTCCACTTTTCCTTGGTTGTCCTATAGAATTTTGTTTCCTATTCACAGTTTACCATGTCTTAAGTCATGCATGTTATTTTTAATAACATTTTGCTGATCCTCATCCTATAATGCCTTTCTCAACGCCGCATCAAATAACCAGTATGTTTTCCAAAATGTGCATGAGTCTGTCAAACATCTCTCCTTGATTTAAAATCAGTCCTCGTTCTTAATCATAATATCTGTGCAAAGTTGAAACATTCAAACACATCAAAAGAGGCCTCACTCCAAAAGCCAGTTTCAGTCATGATATAGTACAACTAGGGATGCCAACCTCCAGGTGGGAGCTGGGGATCCCCTGGAATTCCAGCTTATCTCCAGAGACTACAGAGATCAGTTCCCCTGGAGAAAACAGATGCTTTGGAGGTAGACACTATAGCATTGACCCACTGAGGTCCCTGTCTTCATCCCCAAATCTCCAGGAATTTACCAAACCTGGATTTGGCAATCCTAGGTACAACACAGATTCTACTACCAAAAAAACAAAAAAGCTAATTTACAAGCTGCAAGAATGCTTGTTCTCTAGGTTGAAGATATGCTAGGGAAGCATAATGGTTCTATAATCCATTATCGATGGTTCAGAATGAAATAGGAGAATAGAAGGAATTTGGGCAAGGGGCTAAATGTGTATGTGTATCTGCATGGATGGGCACCAGAGACAAGATACATCAGTTCTTCACTCAGAAATTCATAGTACATTCCTAAGCAGAGTTACACCCATTGAAGCCAGTGGGCTTAGAAGGGTATAATTCTGCCTGGGACTGCACTTCTGTGGAGGCTGAAGAAAGAGCTGGACACCAAAGAATAACAGTGATGGCATCACACCCTCTCATACTAAGTTGCAACTAGTGGAAGGCACTTTTAGTAGCCACACTAGGCTTGCCAGCCTCCAGGTGGGGCCTGGGGATCTCCCGCTTTTACCACTGATCCCCAGCCGACAGAGATTAGCTCCCCTGGAGAAAATTGATGCTTTGAAGGGTGGACTCTATGGCATTGTATTATGTTGAGGCCTCTCTCCTCCCCAAACCCCGCCCTCTCCTGGCTCTACCCCCAAAGTCTCCAGGTATTTTCCAACTCAGACTTGGCAACCCTAAGCCACACCGATCTACTTCTCCATCAGTGGAGTCAGGTTCAAAAGTATCTCCAGGCTTTATATAGATTTTGCCAATGACATTACCCCACCCAGGGTCAGCAGCACAAATCATTCAGCTCTCTCAGGTAACAATGGAGATTGGATGTGCAAAATAAGAGTGAACAAATGGAACAATCCATTACAGACAATAAATGTTAGGGTCAATACTAATCAGATAGTACAAGTGCAATATTATCTGCTTCACTGAACATGCGGTGTTTCCATCCTGATATAGTAGTTTAAGGGACTCGCTAGAACAATCTAGCCTCTAGGCCAAACTCCAAGAAAATAAGAATAAAACATAGTTAAAATTCAGAGTAAATGGAAAGCCGAGCACTACTTTTTCCCCCCAGAACTAGGTGTTCTGCAATAAGTGCTCAGGCTGAGGAAGAGCCTCGTACATTTGTGCTGAAACCCTTGTTCATGTACAATGAGTTTAACATGAGGAGATAAAGAGAATACTCACTTTAATAAGCAAGGGGGAGAACTGTGTCCTGCATCCCTCTCTCCTGCTGCAGTGGCATAGTCTATTGTATAGCGTGACTAGTGCTTCATGGATGACATAGTGGAGGGATATGTGGCAGAACAGCCAAGGCACCATTTGTGGTAGGAATGTGTGCTTGTTTATGGGAGATCTGCTCTGTCTCTTAGAGGCTGCTGAGCATTTTAATTGAAAAAAGGGTAACTATCCATCAAGAGAATCACAGTCCCTTTCCTGGAGCTGTCAAAATGTAAGCTTTGGTGCTCACTTTGGCTACCTTTAATGGGATGCAAAATACCTCTGTGGCAAAATGTGCCTGCTCTGGCCCACAGGCCACATTCCACTCTGCCCTCCTAGGGGTTTCCATACAATGTTCCCTCTAAGCTGTGGAGTCCCATGAGCAAAAATTCCACTTTGTGAGCTACTGGCATTAAAGTTCTGAGCAAGTGATTTAGCTGCTGCATAAATCAGTTTGCTCTGGAGCCATCCTTCCTGAGCTAAGACAAAAATGTGTGAGCTGGAGGCTAAAAAACTGTGAGCTAGCTCACACTGACTCAGCTTAGAGGGAACACTGGTTTCCAACTCCCTGGAGGGGCTTTTCTTTCTCTTTAGGGTAGCTGCTACCACCACCTACCCTTTTTCAGGGAATTGCCCACTGGGAGGGACAGGACTCCCAGCTTCCCTTTCAAGTTCTGAGGCCTTGCCTCTGTGTTTCCCACTACCCAGCTCCATGGGTCAGGTGCCCTCAGTAAGAACATGTAGGGCAAGATGCTAATGTTAATTCCAGAATCCTTCTGAACATATCTGGGCTTCCACTTCTGTTAACTACAGAATTAAGTTGAAGTTTATAGGTCCTTTTTGCCAGCACTGAAATTGCTTCTGAAGCTGGGGGGAATGGTTGGAATAAGCTCAGGAAATCCTTCATTTCCCACTCAGCTTCTAGGTACAGGAACACTGCAGACTTATCCTTGTGGTAGATCAGATTTCTCCTTTGTACAGCTCTGTGCTATGTCAACTTGACCAAGGGCCTTTGCAGAGCTATTTTGGATCCCTTCCCAATTTTACACTTTGGAAGTATAGTTTGTAATTAGAAGAGTCCTCTTCAAAGGGCAGCAGACTCTCTCAACATATGTGTAACCAGTTGGCTTCAGCAAATCCCAGCAGCTGTGAAATAAATGCTGTATCTAGAGTTGTTTAGTGGAGGTCATGCAGGGAAGGGAATGTAAAATAAGAGTGGTTTTCTATTTCTTTCACATGCAAGTCTATAAGGGCTTTTGTCTTCTGTTTCTGTGTTTGCCAGGATCTGCTAAGTCCCCAAAGCGGAAAGGTATCAAAGAAGCGTACCAATTAAACAAGCGAACTGAAAATGAAACAAGATTTATTTAACAAGAGAAATAAACTGGCAGGATGAGGTCAGTGGTGAATTAAAACATCAAGACCAACTACTGAGCGACACCAGAAGCCATGGAAAGAAATGCTTCTAAATGCCTATAGAATAACCCGGAGATGAACCCAAGCTACAATGCTACTGCTTACCACCTCTTAATCCTCCTCTTTCTTTAAATTGCTCAGATCCCTCTTTAATGATTTTATCCTCAACTGAGCTGAGACAGGGAGCAACTGGCCCAAGGTCACCCAGCAGCCATGACAGAGTGGAGATTTGAACCCAGATTTCTGAGATCCATGTTCAGCTCTCTAACTGTTCTAGCTGTATCTGATGAAGTGAGAAGCCAATGTTCCCTCTAAGCTGTGGAGTCTTGTGAGCAAAAATTCTACTTTGTGAGCTACTGGCATTAAAGTTGTGAGCAGGTGATTTGGCTACTGCCTAAATTAGTTTGCTCTGGAGCCCTCCTTCCTGAGCCGAGACAAAAATGTGTGAGCCGGAGGCTAAAAAAACTGTGAGCTAGCTCACACTAACTCAGCTTAGAGGGAACACTGGCAGTGACTCATGAAACCTCATGCCCTGCTGCAAATTTTTTTAGTCTTTAAGGTGCTACTGGACTCTTGCTCTTTTTTACTGCTACAGACAGACTAACATGGCTAGCCATCTCGATCTGGTCCACCATAGCACTGCTCACACCACTCTGGCTGTAAGCAGCATAGGGAATGGATCAGCAACTGGGAGCCTCAGGGTCAAATCTAGTCTCTTGAAAATAGCAATTGGCCTCCTTATTGCTAGAGAGATGTGTGAAGGGGGACTATGGCTGTCTGTCTTCTTGAGAGTTTAAGGGACTGGCCCAGATCCTTCCTCAGAATGGTCCTACTTGTTTCTCATCAAAGGACATTATCTCCACCTATTAGAGACAAAGGAGATACCTAGATACAGCCATTGGTAGCATTTTGGTACTTCAGACCAGTGTTCCCTCTAAGCTGAGTTATTGTGAGCTAGCTCACAGGTTTTTAGCCTCCGGCTCACACAATTTTGTCTTCGCTCAGGACGGATGGCTCCAGAGCAAACTAATTGATGCAGTCGTCAAATCACCTACTCACAACTTAAATGCCAGTAGCCCACAAAGTAGGATTTTTGCTCACAGGACTCCACAGCTTAGAGGGAGCATTGCTTCAGATACTATTATTAAATAGTGATATGTTAACAGTGAAAGCAGGAACTCATTAGGCCACACCCAACAGCAGAAAATTGTTAGCATATTAGGCCACACCCCTGACAGTGCAGCTCATTAGCATATTAGGCCACACACCCCATGCCTTCCCTTGGCTTGCTGGGGAGCCTGGGCAAGCCGGCCCTTGGATAGGCTGGGGAAGGCACAGGGAGGCATTTAAATGCCTCCTTGATGTTTCCAGCCCCCCCCCGGCCCGCCTGCCTTGGAGTCGCCGGGGGGGTCATTGCATTTATTTATTTATTCATTCATTTAGGCATTTTACCCCGCCCTCCCCGCAAGCGGGCTCAGGGCGGCTTACAAGGGTAGCCACACATGCAGAGGTTTTGGCTGTAGTGGGTGTGGCCAACTTTGAAGCCAGACGGAACTCCGTTCCTGTGCGTTCCTGCCCAGAAATAGCCCTGAGTGAAAGCATCCTTACATAAACTGAATTTTGGTTTTATATTCTTGTTCTCAGGCTTTAAAATTGAGTTTCAATCTATACATGATATGGCTAGAAAGAGAGTGTGTGTGTGTGTGTACATGTGTGTTTAAAGCATCTTCAAGTCGCAACCGACGTATAGTGACTTCACAGGGTTTTCAAGGCATGTGATTAAGCAGAGGTGCTTTGCCATTACCTTCCTCTGCAAAGTGTTCCTTAGTGGTCTCCCATCCAAGTACTGACCCACCTTCGCTTCCCAGATCTGATGAGGTCAGGCTGTACTATACCATTCTACATTCCCCATAGAAATCATAGCCATGTATATAAAGGAAAATCACAGGTGAGTCCTATTAATAAGTGTGAATCTATTATTCATAGAAAGAAGACTGCGTGGGGCCTGATAATGTTTTGGAGTGATTGACATTGGGTTGGTTCCAATGACTATCTTCTCCTCAGTTAAGGAATTTCCTCCCGCAGAAAGATTCCTTCCATTAAGGATTTCTTCTACTGGAGGAAGATTCCCCACAGTGGAAAATAGTCCAACTTGTAGCCTTTAAGAAAAAACACTGAATATGAATCACAGGTAAGAATTCTCAATGAAGAAAGCTTCAAGTTCCAGAATGGATTCACATGAGCCATCTAGAGCAAGAATATAAAGAGAGGAACTGCAACAATTTGGAGCAAGGAAAAATGGAGGGAGGTTGTTCAGAAACTATTTGGCACAGAATAATTACAATCTAGATAAAGAAATGGTAGATAAGAGCTTCCCTGGGCTATTAAAGACCACCTGAAGTGGTGAGCATCAACAGATATTTCAAGATACTGCTGGGATACTGTGCTCATGTATAATTTAAATGTTCTCTAGTGCTCTTCGCAACAGCACTATTTGGTAGGAAAAGCAATTTTAAGCATGAGTTTGCACAGATAAAAGCAGCATGCCTGTGCATCCTGTGATGGATGCAGTCAGAATGTTATGGAAACTTCCTGACAGCATCCATCACAGGATGCATAAGCCTGCTGCTTTTATCTGTGCAAACGCAAAAAAGTTAAAATTGCTTTCCTGCAAAATTGAGATGCCGTGAAAAAAAAATCCAAGAACTTAGTGTTTAAATTATACATAAACACAGCATCCCAGCTGTGCCTTTTAATAAATGTAGCTAATGTAAATAGAGATACTAATGGGGATTAATGATTTAAAAGTTTCCCGTGGTAAAAAAAAAATCGTTCACTGTGTATTTTTTGGCAAGGCCAATTCCTGTCCCTTCCCTCCTTCCTCAGCCCTCTGTCCCACCTTATTCTGTCTCACTCTCTTCTTCTCCCCCCCCTTAAGGATTAACGGTTAATGTTCCTGTCTCACTGGAAATGAATTAATTCTTTGGCACATATCCCCACACACACGCGCGCACACACGTTTTTGTTTGTCCCCCAAGCTTAAATCTACATCACAATACTCTCCTTTCTATCCACTGTGGCGAGTCTCCTTCCTTATACATTCTCCATATCAACTAGAAGCAGTTTGTGCATATTTAGATGGTGGCTTGTGTTGTTTTTGTGGAGCAGTTCTGGCAGCTGACTTTTGTGAGCAAATATATACATAGATCCGTAGAAAGTCAACAGTTGGCAGTAGCCAGCTGGTGTTGGCTAGGCTCAGATGTTTCCCTGCCCTATGGCTTCCAAAACAGCCGTGACCTGTGCTTGTCAGTCTCTTGCTGCTGTCTTTTAGAGTTGAACCAATACTGAGTTCAAAGCTTCAAGTCTCCTCCTATATATTATCTTCATACTCCCCTTTTGAATACTTCTGCCCAACTATGCAACTATTTCAACAAGCACAGCAATGAGACCCAGATATAAAGCTTTAATCCTGCCCTGTTCTTCAGAAAAGACCCATAAACTGTTTCACCCATGTGGGTTTGTCCACCCACTTTTACAAAGGGTCTTGCAAACTCAACTATCTGTAGAAGAGAGCATGGCCCAGGAAGAGGAGGCTGTGGGTGCTGTAAACCCCCTCCCTTCCCCTATAGGAAATCTTTGAAGCCTGAGGCATGCCTAGAAGGGTGGAGGGTGAGGCAGGAGAACTGGAGCAGCCCTGACAGACACGATGACATCACTTCCATGTGATGTCAGTGCATGGGGGTGGGGAGTGGGTAGAAGCCCCAAAAACCAGGGGATTCCCTGCCTGGACCTGGGGAATGGCAACCCTACCCTCGGTTTGCAAGATCCAAACAAGGCTGTTAATGATAGGATGTTTTGGAGGTCATTGATTAGGGTCACCATAAGTTAGAAGTGACTTGGTGGTATTTAAAACACACAGGCTAAAAATCAACCCCCACCTGCTAACATATCAATAGGAATCAATTCAGATAGCAGTACCCTCAGCACAGGTGATTTCTGATATAATCACATGCACCGATAAGAAAACTCTCTCTCTCCCCCTCCCTCCCTCCCTCCCTCCCTCTCCAAAAGGATGCTTTGGGAGGCAGAATTCTGCTTGATGGTTCATAGCCAATCAGTGCTGAGAGCCTAGGGCTTAGTCTAAATCACTTACAGATTTGAAACCAGCCAATGGGGAAATTAGTCTTGAAGCTGATCCCTCCAGGATTTTTTGCTAATTACAGAAAGTATAGGGGACAGGAAAGGATTAACAGTCTATGGGGATGAGCTCATTTACTGTGTTTATAGCAGAACAGGAACCACAGATGACAAAGTAGATACCCCAGCATCCTGCAATTTTGATATTCACTGAGGAGAAAGATCATCGCATTTTCGCAAAACCAGCAAAGCCCTACATCAATAAGTAAATACAAAAGGAAGGGAATTCATCTTGTCTGTGCCTCATGCCAAGGCCAAATCCATGCCTGGAAGATTTATGATCAGGTCTCCTGCATGATTTTCCTTCATAAAAAAAAAACAGTTTCCAGAGATAGACCACAATTCAGAATTAACTCCTTCCCCTGGCACTGTCTCTGGACCTCCTATCACCACCCCTGCAGACTGATATTTGTGCCATTGGGGGAGACATGCAAGCAGACACTCTACCAAAATGGACAAAGATAAGTAACAGCTCCAGGATGGATGGCATTTGAAGTTAGGAACAATGGCATGGGGGGGGGATGGACAAGACTATGGGTGTGTACTTCTAAAAATTTTGTTTTTCATTCATTTTGTAATTTCAGAAGGGCACTGTTATTGTTTTCGTGACGTTTCAGCAGTCTGGATATTGGTTTGTAAATTTGTTTGGGGACAATTGGGGAGGTCTAAAATATCAGATATAAGCAGGGAGGTGTTCTGGGATGCCACAGCTGTGTCCAGACTTACTGTCTAGTAGGGAAGGGAGGAGACCCAGCTGGAGCTCTGGAGCAGCAGCCACCCTGGCTGCAGCCTTGAGCTCTCCCTCACATTTAGGAGGGGCAGCTGGAGCAGTGGGGCAGGAGGGATAAAGACAAAGAGCATGCCAGAGGCCAGGTCTACCCTACTGATGCACATGAGCAATAGACTTGTGGGGGGGTGTAAAGTGTCATCAAGTCACAGCTGACGTATGGCGACCCCATAGGATTTTCAAAGCAAGAGACAATCGGGGGTAGTTTGCCATTGCCTGTCTCTGCGTAGTCACTCTGGAATTCCTTGGTCGTCTCCCATCTCAATACTAATCAGGGCCAGCCCTGCTTAGCTTCCAAGATCTGAAATCAGGCTAGCCTGGGCCATCTAGGTCAGGTAAATTTGATATCCCAACAATTTTGGGGGCTAGATTTGGGAAATCCTGAAATTTCAGGAGTGCGTGCTTTCATTTAGGGTATTTCTGACCTAAAAAGAAACAGGGAATTTCAGGCATCCTTTTAGGTCAGGAATATCTAAGTGAATACCCCTAGTCAAGAGTTAAACCATCCATTTCTTTGCACCATGGTCACAGTCTTGAAAAAGGTCACAAATCATCTTGTCTGGCTTCATTCAGCAACTGATAGGGAGAGTTTATCTCACAAAGTAAGTTCAACTATGTTTCATTTCTTTTCAAAGCGGTCTCCCACTCCAAAAAAATGTTCCCCTGTGAGTTTATCATTACTGGTGTGACCTGACCTTGCCTCCGTTACACTTCAGAATTAATTCCCATTGCCTCTGTTCCCCGGCTCCTCCTGATGTTCGCCCACCAACCCGGTAAACGCCAGTGTCTCTGCCATAAAATACTTCAGGAAGAGAGCATGACTCCATCAAGGCTTAATAACCTTTCTCCCAGCAAGAGTAATAGAACAGTGGCCTTACCAGAGGCTGTTCCTATCAATTTGTATAAAAGGTATCCCTCGGAGCTCTGAGGCAACTCATTTCGCCACTGGACTTGGGGGAAAGCTCTGAATGGTCAGTAGTTTGGATGGTTCCCAGGCAAGGGGACATGCATTGACAGGTTGACCCAGATGCCCTGTCACAATCACCAAAGTTAAGCTTAATCTAAGGGATGTTATTAGAGAGTACACGTTTAGGTTTCCTCATGCCACTTGCAATATAATCATTTTGTGGACCAATATACCTGAAGAGAATTGAATTTTTTCCCCTTCCTCTCTTTTTTGCTCTGTACCCACTCCCCTTCTCTGTATAAGCATTTTTACTTTTGTAGTGTATTAGGTTGTGGCACTGTGATACATTTGCCAGAAGCTGAACAAGTTCTATAGTTCTGATATTATTTATACCTTTACCTGAAGAAAGTCTACCTTTTTTATTGTGGTTGTAAACCGCTGGCTTTAAAGCATCTCCACTAAGAGATAAGAGTTTACTGGACTATCCTCCACAAAGAATTGAACACACTCACAGCTACAGCTGACTATAAGTGTGCTGGCACATATTACACTTGGACCCATGACAGCCTGGTGGGTATTTTTATCTTTGACAGTGATTTTCCAGGAGAACCTGGCATTCCTCAGAATATTATCGGGGCTCATCAAGGAGCAGGTCAGTAACAGCATACTCACCACTATCTTTCTTTAAGATGTGTAGCCATAGTAGGGGTGGGGATCTAGAGTTTTAGGGCACACACTCTGATCAGGTGAAGCCCTGAAGAGGCCGTGTCAAGCCTGGTCAGTGCCCTACCTGAACGTTGGGCCCAGGACTACTGTGTGCGACAGGGACTAGAAGGAATAAAATTCCAGGGGCCTTGGATAGCTTAGGAACTGGGCACTTCAAGTAACTTGATTTCATACAGTGTTTGGGTTGGGCTTGGGTGGCATGAGAGGAGTCCTAGAGGGAGACCACTGTGGCTCTAAGCAGCCTTAAACATATCTCAGAATGTTTTGCAGTGTTCTGGGATTTCATGAGACACGAGCTGGTCTGCAGATGAGTTGTTGTGGAAATCATTCTCTGTAGATAGTAGCTAAAACCCTCAGATCCTTGGTAGTCCTGAGATCAGCTCTGAGCTATATGATACATTAAAACTATACCTGATAACTACCCACATCTCCTGGTAACATTTAATTAAAGCAGATGTATGACAAGCTATTATCTCCTCTACTGTTTCTCCATTCATACGCCACTCCATTAGTCATTGCCTGCAGGAACATCACATCACACATCTGCTTTAACTGCTTTAAGAGGGAGATGCAAGGGAGATGCATGTAGCATCTGCCATGCTTTTAAGGAAACATTTAGTTTTGACTTCTGAGAAGCAAGATTATCATACTGCTGTATTACTAACCAAACACTAAAGTTCATAAATTGTATGAAGTAAAGCAAATAGAAGACGTGCCATTTGCATTTCACTCTTATCATTTTATAGTATAATAAATGAAAAAACATGGGTCATGGTACTGTTGGATGTGAGGGCGATCTGGCTGCGACATCTGTCACCCAGTTGATCGCCAGGGTTGATTCAGCTGATCTGGCCTGCTAGGCGGGTGTCCCCTCCCTCCCTCACCGCTCCATGTGGGTGCATCCCGAAGCTGCACGCTCGGTCGAAGAGGACGACCATCCCAGATAGAAGGAGTGTACCGTTCTTCGGTCAAGGATATACAATAGCTGCGCTCCCCTGCTAGAACCTCCAAACAAGCTCAAGGGTCATGGTACTGTTCTGGCATTTTCAGATACATCAAAACAATCACTGTAATCAGTGTGAACAATATGGAGATGTCGTGCTGACTCTTTTCTGGCATGGGCCTCCCACCCGCTGCCATTCTGTTGGTGTTGGACTGACTACCTCATGGGCCTAAGAAATGGGAAGGAGAGGAGGTTCTGGCACCCGGGTCCTCTTCGTTCCTCCAGACTGGCTCACTTTTTACCCTGCCTTGCAGCATGGACCCGGTCCATATTTCTTCCCTGGCCTGGTATTTTATGCAGCCCCTGGCCTCAACCCCCTTGCCTGGAGCCCAATCCATCCCCAGCACCAGGGGTCATTTCCTGCGGGAGTACACAGGAGCGGACCTCCGGCAGTAAAGAGCCCAGGGGGCGGGCACATGCAACAAGTCCCACCCCCTGCTCCCAGCAGCCCTCAGTCAGAGCAAGAAGCAGCCTGGTAAGCTGCAGAGCCCCCCCCCCCGGCCCCCTGGTCCAAAACAGTCCAATGGCACCTTTAAGACCAAGTTTTATTCAGGTACAAGCTCTCCCTCTTCTGTGAGGACAGATCTGCACGTCCCCCCCCCCAATCGCTAGCAATCCAAAACAGTCCAGTGGTGCCTGAGCGGTGGTTTTGCCTTCTGACACACTTCCGGTGATGTCAGGGGGTGTGGCATATGCAAATATGTTGTGCTAATGAGTTATGCTAATGAACTCCTGCACCGCTTTTTCTACGAAATGACCCCTGCCCAGCACTGTCTTCCCCCAGAAGTCTTTAAAGGCCTGACTCCCTTCCCCAGGCTTGCTGCTCATCTCCCTCCTCCCTTCCTTCCTGCTGTTCAGGGTGAAAATGTCCTTTCCCACCCTCCACCTTCCTTTTGGCTGTGCTTGGCTCTGCCACCAGCTCTTATCCCCACTGGCAGTCACCAGGCTGGACAGATCCCCCACCTCCACCCCAGCTGCCAATGGTTGTCTGGTGAGCTCCTGGAATTGCCATTGTCCTTCTCTCTGCCAGGATCTCCAAGGGCTTCTTCTCATCTAGCAATGCCTTCAATGACTTCATTAGTGGCTGTTCAGGAGCGATTGAGCCTCAATTGCTGCACCCGTCATTTCCAGCCTTCCTCAGCTCCCAAGGTCAGCATCGGATGAGCCACCAGCTGGCCCCAGATCTGTGTTCATTTATTTGCCCCATTTCTTCAGGAGCTAAATCAAGTCAGGGCCAGGACTGGAGTCCTAATAGGGATGACAGCCTCCAGGTAGAACCTGGGGATCCCCCAGAATTATAGCTCATCTTTAGATTACAAAGATCAGTTCCCCTGGAGAAAACAGATGCTTTGGAGGGTGGACTCCATAACATTGCATCCCACTGATGCTCCTGTCCTTCCCAGGCTCCACCCCCAAATCTCCAAGAGTTTCCCAACCTGGATGTAGCAACCCGGGCCCCTCATCCCCCACTGGTGGTTAGGGAGGACCTGGCTACCCTAGGTCTCAACAGGAGATATGAGTGAGGAGTAATAGCTTCAAAACTAATTTTTGAATAGTATTGCCTCGTGCTATTATGGACACTGCTGAAAACTCTGGTAAGTTTATGTCATCCCCCTGACACAGGAATGTTTCTCTGCCGATCTTTATTATGGTTTTAGAATTGTTTTAATTGTAATTTATGTTTTAATGTAACTTATTTGTTTTTCTGTATGCCACCCTGAGCCGGCTTTGGCTGGGAGGGTGGGGTAGAAATTCGATAAATAAATAAATACATACATACATACATAAATAAATAAATAAATCTTCATCCTTTTGACTAACGCACTTCCTGAAATCTGGCATCAAGGTTTTGGGGTGCTATCATACCATCAGCAGTCCCCCTGCTTGACTGTGCATGCAAACTGCATGTATGTGGGGATGTTCAGTATTTAAATGCTCTCTCGGGTTTAAAAGAACAAAACATCCTGCATGTTAAAAACTAGATCCTAGGCTACAGCCTTTTTATGAAATGCTATTTTTTGGGGTGCGGGAATTCTTTTATGTGAGGAAGTCTTTGTATGTTTTATATTCCACCTGAAAATGTATGAAGTGGAACAGCCAACCCATTAAGTTGCTGATTAGGGTTACTGTACAGTGTACACCATCAGCTGCCTCACTCATGGTTGCCAACTCCAGGTTGGGGAATTCCTGGAGATTTGGGGATGGACCTTAGAAAGTACAGGATTTTGGGAGGAGGGACCTCAGCAGGCTATAAGGCCACAGATTCCATCCTCCAAAGCAGTCATTTTCTCTGGTGGAACTGTTCTCTGTTGTCTGGGGGTCAGTTATAATTCCAGGAAATCTCCAGGCCCTACCTGGAGGTTGTCAACCCTACCCACCATTGTGCAACTTTCAGACATATTGTTCCAGATGACTCTGTTCAGGCCTGATTTCGGACACAGGCATGCACTGAAGAAGCCCAAGGCATCTAGTTAGCTTTCCTATATCAAATCATTCATCTCCTGGCAAAGAGTGAGGATTTGAACCTGAGCACCCCCAGTTCTAATCTATCACTTCAACCATTATGATGTTCATGAATCAAATCGGTTCCTTCATACACAATTTATATTTTCAGGTTCTGTATAGAAAATCTGGTATATGGGTGAAGCATTTGCTTGCCAATTTTGTATTATATTGTATGCAAACACCTAACTTACAACAAACTTCTGGAATGCAACCTGTTTGTAAGTTGGAAGTTTCCTGTTTTGTTTTGTTTTTAAATATATATATATATTATGTTGGCTTTGAACAAAAGGGATGGGAAGCCCCAAGCTTGACTTTTGCCCAGGGTCCCAGAATCACCGAGACTGCCCCCAGGCACCCATTAAAGAGATGCAAACAAAAGAGAAATGCTGCGAACATAGCAGATTTGATTCTCTCCATCTATCTTATTACCACTAATTTAGACAGGGAGGTAAGCAGCGGTCACTGCACAGAGGAAGTAGGCTGATATGACAACCACTGAGCACAGTTTGATGCTGGCTGATTAATTTTTCATCGTGCCAACGTTTATAAATCCTCTTCTTGCTGTGAGTTAGTTAAGTCTTAACTTTTCCCTCAAGGAACTAAGTACGAATAAATGGCTACATGTCTAGCATTCCTTGCCTGAGGACAGAGCCTCTTTGGTTGTGGTTATTAGCACCGAAAAGGCTTTGAACCATGTTGTGCGCTCTGGCTGGTTTTGTGACATTTGAATTAAACAGCCTGCTAAAAACACATAATCTGAAACCAATAAGGTGTCTAAATATAACCCTGATGCACAATGGGGCTTTAAAAGGTGTCTAAAGCAGGCCCAGCTTCCAGAGGTCATTCTGAAGCAGAGCCAACAGTACAATGTCCTTCCTTTAATGAAGCTCTTCGTTACCATGGGGACATCACAGCCACATCCCACAACAGTGCTCAGAGCTGACAGCTGAAGGAAACTGAGAAAGCCAATCTTGGCACCTTTGAGCTCTGTGCAAGGTGGGATATTTCTGGGGGTTCTACAGTTAGATTGAAGTAAATGTCTCCCAAGACATTTCTCTAAACAGTTTCCTACGCAGAGCACTGAATGTCACAGAGAAATGACAAAAAACACTGGTCTTGTGGGCAGAACATGATTAACGTTGCATCGCAATGTGGGATATGGTCAGCCAGGCCGAGCAGTGAAGGGAAAGATTTTAGTCACTCTTAAGGGAAACAGGAATTTTGCTAGACAGACACCGTAAAATGGCATCATCCAGACTAGTATCCTTGCACCAATCAAAATTCCCTGGCATCTTTTCTTCTTAAAAAACATAAATATTATTCCTCCCCCCCCAAAAAAAAATAATACAAACAATAAAATAAACAAAAAATAAAATATAAATCAATAATATGAATAGGAAGGGGGGGAGATGGAATAAAGATACCAGGATACAGAGAAAGAACAGATAATGGAATAATGCAAATTATAACAGATTATAAACACAATCTTGGATTTTATGACCCATGGAAACAGCAGAGGTCACAGAGGGATCTTGGACACCTCAAGGGGCCCCTGCCAATGTATTAACTGAGGCCCCTGCCACACGGGGGGAAAAGCACCGGCAAAGTGCGGCTTTTTAAAGCCGCACCAAAAGAGACACACAGCAGCGGGATCACATAGATCCCCTGAGCCGCCGCACACTTCCTCCCCGGCACGATCAGATGCCGGGGGGAAGCCACTGAAAGGGGAGCGAGGCAGCCGAACTGCGCATGTGTGTGCATGCGCAGTTCGGCCGGAAGCCTGGATTGCTCCGGACGACGGACGCGGCGGTGATCCCACGGCCACGCTTGATGTGGCGTTCCCGATAACTCCTCCTCTTGGAGTGGTTCTTTTTTACTGCGGGTTTTCAGACTGAAGGGCCGGATCAGGGATGGTTGCGCACCGCTTCCCAGATGTTGCCGTGAGATCGCACCCATTTGCTGCGCCCCTGATCTGACCCTCTCCCGGGCCAAAACCTTCCTTGTGACTGGGGCCTGAATTAGTCAAATAGGTCCTATTGGGACCATTACATCGTACTTAATCATACACCATTTTGATCATACTTGATGTATATGGCAAGAAGGGGGCATAATGATATTAGTGTCATTATTATTTATAAAACTTTTACCTCATTCATTCTCAAATGAGTTCAGGTCGGTGTACATATTCTCTCTTCTGCCCTGTTATCATCACAACAATCCTGTGCTGAGAGAAGGTGACTGGCCCATGGGGCCTGCACAGCTGAAAGTTGATTAGAACCCATGTCTCACATTTCCTAGCTTTTTAGCCACAAACAGCGCCATACCAAGCAGATCTACTCAGAATCCTACTCAAGTCTACTGAATGGGGCTTACTTCCAGGAAACTGTTCTTAGGATTGTACTGAAAACCATTCTAGTTCTCATGTATATCTGTAATAATAATAAAAAGATCCATCCACCCATCTGGCCAGCCAGCTGTCCGACTGCAGCAAGCATATTTCCTCAGAAGATGAAACTAGATATCTCAAAATTGGCCACTGGCTTTCAGGATGATGGTTAGACTTGCAGTGCCAAACATGAAGGAAATCGGAACATCCTGGCTCATGTAATGCCTAGACATACCCACATCCACAGACCTTTTGCATTGGAAACTAGGCATTTGAAAATTGGCTATCAAGTTGAGGATGATGATGGGACTTGCAGCGGCAAAAATGAAAAGAATCAGGTCTTCCTGGCCCAGGTTCTCTCCATAAGCCCATCAGTACTATTTGCAGTGGAAGCTAATACGATCTGTGATAGGCATAACTCATCAGAAAATAAAGCTAGGTGTTTCAAAATTGGCCACCAGCTTTAGGTTGATAATTGCAGTTTCAGTGCCAAAAATGAAGAGAATTGGGTCATTTTAGCCCAGATTATCTGCAGAAGCTCCCTCCCCACAAACACACACATACTCTTTGCAATGAAAGTTAATTTTCTCTGTTTGTGGCAGGCATAACTCATCAGAACATAAAGCTAGGCATTTCAAAGGCAGCCACCAGGTTCAGCATGACCATAGCAGTTGCAGTTCAAACCCAGACCTCCCCTTCTATTCTATTTACCTTGGGAGCTGTTTACTTCTTTAGAAAAATGTTGTGCCACCTCTCCAGGAACCTCCTTAATGTGGCTTACTAAAGAGAAATAATAAAAACAAAAAATTAAGGGGTATTAATTAAAATCCAGCATTAAAAAACCAAGTCCAGCATTATAAAAGAACAGATCACTCAGAGCTGTGGTCTGTTTCTGGCAGACATAATTAAGGAGAAAATAAAGCTGGGACTCCCAAATGTAGCACTTACTTTGGGGCAATTTTGGGAGTTCCATCAAAAATGAAAGAAAATCAAACATCACTGTCCAGATTATTGCAATAAATGCTCACCTACCTTTCTATTTCTAATGGAAACTAAGGTATTCTATTTGTGGCAGGCATAACTCATCACAGAATAAAACTAGGATACTCAAATTGGTCACCAGCTTCAGCATCAGGGCTTTTTTTGTAGAAGAAGCCCAGCAGGAACTCATTAGCATATCAGGCCACACCCCCATACCTTCCCTTGGCTTGCCTGGGTACCCCGCGGCTGCAGGGAGCCCAGGCAAGCCATGGAAGGCACGGTGAGGCATCAGGTGGCCAATTGGGTTGATGTGATACTCCCTTCACTCAGTTGCTGTACAACATTTTCATGCTGGCTTTCCACCCTATATGTATCTCAAAGGGTGACTAATTAGCAAACTTACAATCCAGTTCTGTTACCCCCAGGGCTCTTTTTGTAGAAAAAGCCCAGCAGGAACTCATTAGCATAATAGGCCACACCCAACAGCAAAACTCATTAGCATATTAGGCCACACCCTGACAGCACCGCTCATTAGCACATTAGGCCACACCCCGATGTTACCAGAAGTGTGGTCATCCAGCCACACCCACCTTTCCCTTCTTATTCTGTTTACCTTGTTTGTGGTCAAAACCCAGGGCTTTTTTTGTAGCAGGAACTCCTTTGCATGTTAGGCCACACACCCCTAATGTAGCCAATCCTAATGAGTTTCTGCTATTGGGTGTGGCCTATTATGCTAATGAGTTCCTGCTGGGCATGGCCACCTCAGGAGCCAGCTGGAACTCCGTTCCTGTGCATTCTTGCCCAAAAATAGCCCTGGTTACCCCTATCTTCTATGCGGGGAATGTCCGCAGAGCTAGTGCTACAAGTGGGTTTGCAGTTGGGTGATCTTACCCTGGGGACCGGGGGTAAGCAGTGGGGTGCAGCTGGGTTGGGCTGCCTCATTCTGGGGAAGCCATGCCTCCCTCTGCATCCCATAGTCTTGCATCAGGCTTTGAAACAGGGGCCCGGCTCAAGGGGGGAGCATCTACTTGCCATGTGGAAGGTCCCAGGTTAAATCCCCGTCATCTGTAATTGAAGGGACCAGGCAGTAGGTGATGTGAAATAACTCTTCCTGATGCCCTGGAAAGGTTTGGCTCTCCATGATGCGAGAGAAAGCTCTGTGTAATTTTAAAGCCTGCATTAATTGGAGGGGCCATTTTGGGGTCTGTTTTAGGCAGCCATTGTATAACTACAGCCATTACATAACTAGGTGGTCAATTTTGGGTAGGACTTGTGTGGGGCAGCCATTAAGGAGGTGTGTTAGAAGTGGTTAGTTTAGTGACTACGTTTCCATGGCCATTTTCTCACAGTCCTCTAGGCAGTGGTGACCATTTTAGGTAGGTGCCCTAGGCAGCCATTTTGAAACCGTCCTTTCGGAGGCCATTAATTGGAGGGCTTTCAGGTGGCCAATTGGGTTGATGTGATACTCACTTCACTCAGTTGCTGCACAACATTTTCATGCTGGCTTTCCACCCTATATGTATCTCAAAGGGTGACTAATTAGCAAACTTACAGGCCAGCTCTGTTACCCCTATCTTCTATGCGGGAAATGCCCGCTGAGCCAATGCTACAAGTGGGTGCTAGAAACGCCCTGTCGATACCACAGCCTCCCTATTTGATTGGAATCAGACCACTTCACTGATTCTAAATGGTCATAAATATTTGACTGGTGCATGGGGTAGGCACAGTCCCTGTTGTAAGAATGGTACTGAAGGAATCAGCCTGGGGGAGGGTAGTATCTACTGCTAGATTATTGTTTCTAGAGACCTCTGTCACTGGTTGCTAGCATTAATTATGCTAGGCTATTAGGGAACCAATCCTTGCATAACTGTCTTGTGTGCATTTTGTGTGGGGATGTGTCCCACTGAGGCAGACTGTTTACTTGGCATGCAGAAGGTATTATGCCTGGTATGCAGGGGTCCCGGGTTCGTTCCCAGCATTGCTAGTTTGGGTTTGACTGTGGGATGGGAAAAGATCTCTGCCTGAGACCTGGAGGGCCTTTGCTAACTGAGTACACAATGCTCATTGAGGGAGCTAATTGCTTACAGTGCTATAGATGGGGTTATTCCTTTTGAATCTTGGCAAGATCGTTATGCAGAATTATTCTGGATGATCTACTGATGGCAGGTGGCCTTACTTATATTTGAGAGTGTAGTCAGGTATGTTTAAGCCAATAGTAATTTTACAGGGCTCTACACTGAACTGCGGACAAGAGTGTGAGACACGAGTGCTGCATGGTGGGAGGCAATGCTCCCTATTGAGTAGCTTGATTGGGCCCTAGTGTGCGGGGGCGAAATCAAGTGTATCAGAATGGGAAAATGTTTTTCTACGGGTTGCTTTCTGTGAAGGGATCCTGTCACCAGACCTTAGTTTGACAGTGTGAATGCCTCTGGCAGCTTTGTCACACTGGGATTTGAAACTACCCATTGCAATTCATCATCTGTACCTTCTGTTTTCTGTTTTAGTAGGGACACGGTGTGATTTCCAACCTGCTGCTGTGATCGTGGATTTTGACGGCTGGCATGCCATTACATCATTGGTTGGTCGTGCTGAACATGCTACACTGGTTGGATTACATTGTGCTTTGAAAGGCGGCCCAGTGGGCGTGGGCCTGAAAGAGGGGCATTGGTCACAACAGGCTGTGGATGGTGCCAGCTGGGATTGGCGGTACAGCACCACCAAGGGGCTGGCTGGGCTTTTAGGCCGGGGAGTTGGAACGTCTATGCCTACCGTTGACCGGTAGAAGCTACTCCAGCTGGCAGGCCAGTTTGACTCATGTGTATTGATAGGTCAAAGCGAGTTCACATTGATGAATGAGCATGCAAAGGAATTGTGCGCATTTCCGTGTGCTTGTCCTTGGGACCGAGGATAGGAACCCTGTATCTATAAGATATACATATGGGGACACCTTCATGGTACAGTGTTTAAATAATAAGAAGAAGAAGAATAGAGTAGTAGTAGAAGTAGTAGTAGTAGTAGTAGTAATATAATTAAATTTAATAACATAAGATAAAATATCTATATATTATACAGGTTTTTGAAGTGACATCACATTGGGGATTGGCAATATGTCTTTAGAGCCAGGCAACCCCCTTTTGTTAGGATTTGTCTTAGTAGTATTAAAGATCTAGAAACACATACCAGACACCATTTCAAATGCCTTATTGGAGCAGTCCCGGATTTTAACAATGGAGGCCTTCCTGTTCGGGTCTGCATGCGAATGGTGGAGAGTTCTCTAGGGAGCTCCAAAGTAGGGGGAGATGACCCACCTTTCATATTGATTGTTTTCCAGGTGACGATATAGGGGATCTGGAACTGGTCAGAGTCCCCCTCAAATGATACACTTTGCCAGGGCAGAGTGCAGAGTTACTGAAGGATACAGAGAGAAAAGGCTTGCATTTAATATGGACTTAATGAGTACGAATGCGCAGCTCTTGTTTTTCCTGGATGGCAGCAAATAGTTTTGCCAGATGACTGGCAGTGCCATCCAGGAATATCAGTACTTTACTTCTTGATCAGTGCAGTCCCTGCAAACCATATGATTGTGTGGATGCACACGCCATAAATTTAGGGATTTCCAGCATTTGGAATGTTTTGGAAAAGGGGGCTCAGAGGACCAGGCAAGCTACTCCTTGGATTGAGGAGATGGGCACAAGTGACCTGGGCTGGCCGGCTCAAGGTTCCAACTTTGGTGGGCAGAGGGACCCTGCTGCTTGGCACCAGGGAGCCGTTTCGGCCTGTCTTGGGGTGTTTGTGCCTTTCTAGAGTATGGTGGGACCCACTACTTTGGAATTGGGCGGGATCTTGCCGCTTACAAGAAGGTGGGTGCACACACCCCCACATTGGGGAGACGTCATGTTGTTGTTCATTGTTTTTCCTTAGGTGCTGTGGTCTGTGGCAGGTGAAGTCCGATTCCCATCGGCGGCCACAGTTCATTTCCTGAGGAGCTCACTGAACAGACGGTGGCTATCGGCTCTGTTGGGCCTTTGAGAGGGGCCACGGTTGAACGGAGGGGACACCGCAGCTCGCTGGGCGGGCCTTCTCTGCTTGCTGCTTGACAGAGCCTGGCTCTACACCCGGTGTGCTTGTATCCACCTGGGCAGTTATGACTGGGTTTCCAAAAGAGAAGGTTCATTTTTTCAGGCCCAGGGATGGTTCTTTATTTCAGCCAGTGGCTAAGTACAATTATTGGTTTGCCATGATCCCGCCGGGAATGGCTGGGCCCCCTTTTGATAGGGGATTGTCAAAGCATCGGCACATCTGTGGGTTGAGTTATGGTTAGGCCGCTATGTGCTGCACCCCCCTTGGGGCTGACTGCACAGACCTGTACAAAAAAGGGAACTGAGTTTTCTACGGGATTCACGGCAAGGGCTTAGGGCAGCGTTAGTTGTTTAGTGGGTGCAGGTGCCTAAGAAGAGGCTTGACCCTTGCGGTGGCGGAGTTTTGTTAGGAAAAATTGTTGCGGCTTGGTAAGCACCTATCAGCAACCCTGGAGGGTGGAGGGGTCTGTCAGATCATCACTGCAGCCTTGTGGTCAGGGATGAGATGTGCAGACTGCCTTTTGGATTGCCTTTGATGGATCGTCTTATGGCAAGGGTGGGGTTTGAGTTTGAGTGACCCCAGGCCTTGGCCATGCCGCTTCATACTGTCAGCCCTTGCCATTGTTTTGTTAATAAATAAAGTGGCCTTTAGTTAACCCAACTACTGTTGTACGACTCTTCTTCCGTCTATGGGGGCAATAGGGTTGCCAATTCCAGTTTGGAAATTCCCGTAAATTTTGGGGTGGAGCCTGGGAAGAGCAAGGTTTGGGAAGTGGAGGGACCTCAATAGGGTATAATGCCATAGAGTCCACCCTCCAAAGCAGCTATTTTCTTCAGTGGATATGATCTCTGTCATGTGGAGATCAGTTGTACTTCTGGGAGAGCCGTCGCCCAACCTGGAGGTTGGCAACCATAACAGCAAGCTATGGGGTTGGTGAGCAGAGCCTCTAGTGCAGGTGTCCCCAACTTTTTTAATGAATTATCATTTATTATTATAAATTATAAAAAATATAACAATTTTTAATAATGATAAATAAATTATTATTATTTATAATCATAATTTTATGAATTGTTGTTTATTGCTTAATGATTAATTATTATTTTACTGAATATTGTAAGCTGCTTTGAGCCTAATTGCAGGGTAGGACGGGATATATACTGAAATAAATAAGAACATAAGAGAAGCCAATGTTGGATCAGGCCAATGGCCCATCCAGTCCAAAACTCTGCCACACAGTGACCAAAAATACCAAGTGATATCAGAAGGTCCAGCAGTGGGGCTAGGACACTAGGAGCCCTCACACTATTGACCCCCCAGCACCAAAAATACAGAGCATCACTTGCCACAGAGTCCCTATCTATACCCAATCGCTTTAACCTGTTTATTTATTTAGAAAATTTCATTTGCCACCTCTCTAGAACACTACTCAAGGTGGCTTACAAAACAGGCCATTAAAAACAAACCAGAGATATAAAAATAGCATGGGATGAAATGGTGCTTCTGGTCCCCAGGCCCCCAGCCACTTAGGGCCTCTTAAGGTAATAGGTACCATTTCGGTGGGAAGGTAACAGCATTCCACGTATCTCGGTGTTTAGTCATGCCAGCCACATGACCAGGGAAATGTCTTCGGACAGCGCTGGCTCTTTGACTTGGAAACGGAGATGAGCACCATTCCCTAGAGTTGGATTCTACTAGCTTTCGAGCAAGGGAAACCTTCACCTTTACCTTTAAAGGTAAGAACCAGCACTTTAAATCATGCCTGAAAACAGATCTTTCATGCCAGTGAGACATTAAAAGCACAGAGGCAATATGATTTGTTGGACAGTTGTACTTTTCGGTCATGACAATGACTTTTAAGAACTTTGCCAACAAATGAGATGGTACTGAAACCTTTTTTAAAATCTGTTAACAGTAAAATACTGTTTTGCAAAGAATTATTAACAAATTAAATGAATTTTTTAAAATCTAAATTTTTCCTCCTGAAGAAGTGTGCATGCACACAAAAACATACCCAGAATTAAACTCTTAAATGTTGTTAGCCGGATTGCCTCAAATTATTGATGATCTTAGGGGAATTATGATATTACACACGGCAATAGGCAAATAAGGGAGCAAACAGCTATGTATACAGGGGTCCCACTTCTTCCAGACACACCAGAAATAGACTCAAAGGCTGGCTTCAGTATAAAATGGTTTTGTTTACTGAAGATATCTCACAAGCATACAATAATTCAAACACACTCACACAATTACACAAATCTAGGAAAATTAGAGAGAAGAGGATAGCACATTCACATTAGCAGGATAATTGTTGAGGGGCAATACTTTACCTGTCCTCGGCGGGATGAAGCAATCCTTCGGAAAAATAAGGGTGACTATGGGGTAATAGGGTCATGTCCTGAACCAGCAGAGACACGTGGAGACTCTGGCTGCGCAACCAAGAGTCATGGAGTTAGGATGGGTACAGCAAGAAAAAGAGCATGGCGGGTTGCCCTCTTTTATGAGGTGGCATGGGGGGGGGTTAGGCTGGCCACATCCCCTAGCACACCTCCTGCTGGTCCGTCCCCAAAGCATGCTGATTGGACCTGGGTTCAGGAGAAAGGGTCTAAGGGGGTGGACAATGTTGAGATCCAGTCATTCTGAGCAGGACAGTGGCACCTGGAGGGATGGTGACTCATGCGGCCAGAGTCATTGTCATTGTTATTCCTCTATTGTCTCATGGCTGTAGTTTCAGCTAGGTGAGGCTGAGTGTGGGAAGGGAATGCTGCCTGCGCGTACAAGGAAGAAGCTTCCTCATGGCATTTGAATCTCATGTCTCTGGTCTGCTGCCTTGATATGATATCTGTCTGGCTTTTGGTGCTTCATGTGGCTAGGGAGCTGGTCCATCTTACAGCAGGTAAGAGGGCAGGTAACCTCAGGCACTCTCAGGTCACCACACATCAGTCCCTTTTGCACACTACTTGCACAGTCCAGTTTTTATCACTTATGAAGAATGTCCACAAGAGTGCCATAAGTGCCTTGCAGGACAACAATTCCCTCCCTCTGGACCCTGAAGATGTCAGGTGAAAGGGCCCCACATGTAGTCACAGGAACGGGAGATGTCATCCGGTCTGATGGTCTGGTCACCCCTCTGGGAGTCATCTGGGTGTTGCAGGAACAAGGTGCCACTGACTACTCTACCAGGGGATAGATAAATACACTTTCATTTAACCAACAGTGTACATGTAAGTACAGAGGGATAGATGACAGAGGTTCAGTTCTGGTGTAGTGAAAGGTGATCACTCTGCCCTACAAGACAGTTGATAGACAGGGGCTGGTGGCTCAGGAACTCGGGGAGGTTATACCCACTGAGCTTGTTTGCTCAGTTGAGCCAGAAGCAGTCTACATGGGCACTCCAGCTGACGCTAGCTGGGACTGCACGCCCAGAGCACCTGCTCTACAATTCCGAATCCAAGATCTGTATGGCCGGATGCAACATGAGGTCTGAGGTGGCAAATCTCAGTCATCTGGTGGAGGATCCACTGGTTGCATCTGGCAGTATAGTTTCTTCAGTTCGGGCTATGCATTGGCAAAACTGACCAGGTTGGGGCACGCCTCGCACAAGCTGCTGGTCCGGTTGTCCTGATTGGGATGTCCTTGCCCAGCAAGCTGTGCATGGATCATATATTCCCCCGTGAAATTATATGTCATGGTCAGTTCTGCCTCTGCACACCCCTTGGGTTCAACCTCAAACACCTTGGGCTGCAAAGCCCTCCCAAAACTTGTTAAAGAATAGAACAGAAAAAAGGAAAAATTTTGCACCAAGACATCAAGAAGGAAAGGGTACTTTTATTATAGAAAAAAGGATTGAGGTAAGCTTCTGGTAAGCCCCCCCCCCCCAATCCCCTGCTGGCTGCCCTGAGGGACCTGGCAACCCTACCTGGAACTAACAGCTCAAAAACAAATGAATAGTTTGCCTGAAAATGATTAGTGGACTAGATTAGAAATATAAATTTATTCTAAGGAGAGATGCTCCAGGTTAGAGGAAGTATAACATGTGAATGCAGTTTAGTGCTTAAGGCAAAATTCTGAAGCTGCTCACTCCCCTTTCAGTTCCCAAAATTGTGGCTCCTGGGTCTATGGATGCTCCTCAGTTATCTCCATTGGTCTGAAGGTACCATTGCTAAATAATGTTTTATTTATTATTCACTATTCAGTATTGACTATTGCTAAAAAATGGAATTAGCCTAAATCCTTCCAATAGATGCCAAAGGCACAAATCCCTTTGCTTTCAAGTGGCTTTTTGTCCTTGTCTATAATTTGCATAAGACATTTAAAAAAAACACAAATGCTCTTAAAATACACTATTTGGGGGCAATTTCATCTCAAATGCATCCAAGAGCTTTAAATCTTGCTGACCTTGTCTTAATTAAGATCTTTTTTACCATTTCCCCGACTACAGTATGGTAAAGTAGACTCCTGCCAAGGGATCTTCTTCACACAGTTCTCATAACCAAACCTAAAGCCATCTCCTATAAAGTGGTATATGTATGTATGTGCCATCAAGTTGCATATGACTGGTGGCGACCCCAGCAAGGGGATTTCAAGGCAAGTGATAAGCAGATTTGACATTGCTGTCATCTGCAGAGCCTTCCTTGGTACTCCCCCATCCAAGTACTGGCTCTGCTTAGCTTCCAAGATCTGATGAGGTGGGCTATACCATACCATAACATACCATTCCATTCCACATCCCCATAAACTGGTATGGCAACATTTTTAAAAAATCCTCTGAAAAATTCAATGCTAAGCCAGACTACAGAAGTTGTGAGAAACTATACCTGTAGATCTATGATCCACCTCTCACTTTGTTGAGTCACTGATCCTATATAATGTCATTTTCTTTACTTATCCTACCTACATCACAATCATCACAAATTCACATCCTTCATGATGCTAATCATCTCCCCTGTCATTCACCAATATTGCAGCTCACCTTGATATCGCCTTTGGTGGCAGCTGACATATTTCCAATCGTACCTTACACAACCCATCATCATACTTTATTTATAAACCCCTAAAGCTACTGGTCACTGCACAGTCATTTGTAAAAAGATAATTCCCTCCCTTTGGGCTCACTGACACAAAACTTAGTAACACAATAATGAGGGTTAGAAAAGTGATAGGGAAGATGAGATGGAAAATTTATTTTAAAAAAATGGATTCTGGACCAAAACCAATAAAGTCTTCAGAGATTATAGAAGGAAATGAAGCACAGGACAAGTAGACTAGAGAGGTGATACATGATCAGAACAAGAAGAAAATAAGAGATGAGACTGAAAAAGGAGGAGGAGGAGAAGCTGCAAGACCAATTAGTTTGGAGGGAAATAATGAGAAGTCAGGTGGATAGCATTAGAGATCTTGAAAAGTTACATGGGCCCCTTTCAGACAGCCTTTTTTGTGTGTCAGTTCAGACACAACTGTTTTAGCAACCAGCTGCTAACAAATTTTATTTACCTTTTCATATAAAGCCGCTTGCATCCCATTGGCAAAGTGGGGTGAGCCATTTTTTAACAAAACTGCTTTCTTCTGTTTTCACCTCTTCATTATGCTTCTGAATCACCGTGGTGTGCTGTTTACAATGTCTGTAGTGCTTCCTACAATGCCGCTTCCCCCCACCCTTTTTCACCATGCAATCTTCCTTGCCCTTTTCCTCCAAACGTTCTAAGTTGAGTGCTATAGCACTAAAACAGTGTTACAATGGCACTGTTGAGATGCCTTGACTCCATTGAGAGACTATACTGGTTTAATGCTATAGCACTCAATTTAGAACATTTTTTTAAAGAGCAAGGAAGATTGTGTGGTGAAAAAGGGTGGGGAGAAGCAGTGCAGTTTGAAATGGCCAGAGCACCGCAGAGATGGCTCACGAACAGGACGAAGTTTGCTGTTATAACCCCCTGTCCCTGTACTGCTTTACTCAGAACCAGGTCAACAACATATATCATCTGGTTTAGAATGGTAATGTGAAAGGGGCCATGGTGAAAACAAGCAAAGGGCATGGACTTTAAAGAAAGAAACAATAAAAAATGAAGATGGGAAATTGGGAACTGCAGGGGGGGTGGCAGGAGGTAGGAAGAACAATATGGAACCCAACAATTGAGATGCATTTGATACATACAGAAATCCAAGCCTTGTGACTGACAATAGCAAAGATGAGAAGATGAAAACAAGTCATGAACTACAGCCATTTTGTTAAGTATAGAGCAGCAATTCAATAGTATATGGGAAAAGAGAGAAAAGTGACATGGACTGGAAACCAGGTTTGAAAAAGCAGCCAGACAGGGCCTGACAGAAAAAATTCAATGCAATGTCAAAAAATAGAAGATAAAATGTCAGAAAAGGCAACAAAGAACCACAAATCCATAAAGTCACAAAAGGATTTCAAGGATTGTACTGTGCATGTTTGAATACATAAAAAGTAACCTCACAAACAGGCTCAAGCTCTTTGTGTACAGCTGAGTAGCACACTGAAAAACTGGCTCCCTGCTCATCACTGGACAGCAGAACATGAACTGAACCAGCAAATGTTTGAACATCCTTACTTGGAACTTTTTTTCCAGATACCTTTTTTACATGAACCTTACCTTAATCTTCCTGGAAGTGCAAACAGTAAATACCAGTAGGATGTTTCTTCTATAAACATCTGTGGGTTCGGAGGGTCTGTTGTGTGAGCTCATCTTTCTGCGCATTGTGCCTGAATGCTTGGGCCTGCAAAGGAAGGAAGTTGTATCAAAACAGGTGCCAAATAAGACTGGAGTCACTGTAGACAGAACAGCAATTCCTATCTGTGTTGTTTTCAAACAATTACTTCACCTGAAGCCAGGTATGTACAAATACAGACTGGGCTGATTCTATCAACTACAGCTATGAAATAGTTTTTTATGACTGATTACCCTATTATCCCATTAAAAACCAACAAGATTTCCAGGGTATACGCATTAAAGAGCCAAAACTCCTTTTGTCAGACTCTTTTAGTTTTCAACATACATCAACAGTTATAACATAATAACATAATAATTTAGTATCAGATCTGTTCCCATATATAAAAATGACTTTTGAACTATAAATCCCAATGAATGGAGTCATGTCTAAAATACAACAAGTTTGGGAGTCTGCTCTCAAAAGCTTATACCCTGAAAATCATATTGGCTTTTAAGGTGCTTTTTATTTTATCTTATTTTATTTTATTGCCTTCAAGTCACAGCTGACTTACAGCAACCCTGTAGGGTTTTCAAAGCAAGAGATGGTTTGTCATTGCCGGCCACCATGTCTCCCATCCAAATACTAGCCAGAGCCGACACTGCTCAGCTTCCAAGATCTGACAAGATCAGGTTAACCTGGGCTATCCAGGTCTACTGGACTTGAATTGAGCTGTTCTACCGCAGACCAACACAGCTGCCTGCTGAAATTACCTGTTACCCAGTTGATACCCCAGCAATCTTATGGTTACCGATCAATTTTGTAATCATAACAAGCAGGGGTCATTTCGTAGAAAAAGAGGTGCAGGAGCTCATTAGCATAACTCATTAGCATAACTTATTTGAATATGCCACACACCCTGACATCACCGGAAGTGTGTCAGAAGGCAACACCCACCGCTCAGGCTCCACTGGACGGTTTTGGATTGCTAGCTATTGGGGGGACAGGGATGTGCAGATCTGTCCTCGCAGAGGAGGGAGAGCTTGTACCTGAATAAAACTTGGACTTAAAGGTGCCACTGGACTGTTTTGGACTGGGGGGGGGGGGCTCTGCAACTTACCTGGCTGCTTCTTGCTCTGACTGAGGGCTGCTAGGAGCAGGAGGTGGGGCTTGTTGCATGTGCCCGCCCCCTGGGCTCTTTACTGCCGGAGCTCCGCTCCTGTGCGCTCCTGCAGGAAATGACCCCTGATAACAAGGTTACTATTTTGTGTTGGGTTTAGGTATTTGTTGTACGTTATATTTGTAATGTGCACACCTAGGAGTTTTTTTCTGTCTAAAAATGCAAAATATGAATGAAACAAACATTTTTTAAAAATCATGTTTCATACAGGTATAATTGTCACAGAGCTGGGATTGGCTGCAACTTTCCCATGAGTTTAGAGCTGGCACCTGAAGAAGGCAAATACTGTGAGCACATAAGCAAATAATGTATTACATGTGTTAGAATATTGCCAGTACTTGATTAGAATATACCACCCTTGCAATGTATTAAACGGGGAGGGGGTGTTTTTGTAATTTTTTTTTTGCAGTTCTTTGGAAAAAGGAACTCACTGCACACATAATTAAATTGTTGTTACATATAATAGGTTAGACAGTGTCATCGATGCAACGAACATGAAATTGAGCCAACTTCAGAGGATGGCGGAAGACAGGAGGGCCTGGTGGGAGATGATCCATGGGGTCGCGAAGAGTCGGACTCGACTGTGCGACTGAACAACAACAAATAATACATGAAAGAGCCCTAATCCCATTCTATAAAAACCTAAAAAGAGAAATAGAAACAGAATCCAAGGAAGAGAAATACTCTGAGTTATGCTAGTGACAATTTCACAGATTTCTTGAGGCACAAATGTATATTCCCCTTGATGGCTAACTGATGCCAAGAGGCTATGATCAAATATATACACATCATATGAGTTTCTTCTGGTTCCAAAAGAAGCGCCCAAGTAATATAATTGATGATTGATCATGAAATCTAATCTCTTTGTTGATTTTAGAAGCTGTACCAAATGTTCACAATGACTGATTTTAGGGACAAAAACTGTTGTTTCAAAGTGTATGAAAAGGTCAACAACTCCCCACCATCTCCTTTCATGCTTTTGAAAAAAAATCATGCTGTTGTTTACCTTACTTGTTGCTGTTTAAGGCCCTTGTTTTTACCTGACAGGACTTTGACTTCACTCTCAACCACATTATTATGAAATGTGTGCAAGGTTTTTTTCCCAATAACTCTTCCCCAGGTCCTTTTTAGATGCCTTGAATTCCTTTTGCTTCCTGTCTCTTACACAAGTCCCTGTCAACTGAAGGAACTGGGGAGCTGCTATCTGTTTAGACTAATGTTGGTCTGCCAACATGACTCCCTTTTGGTTCATGCTTTCTTCCTCCTCCACACTACTAATTTTATGCTGGGAGCACCTCCTCTTTAAATGTCTTGGATGATCTTTGATCATTATAAATGCTGATGGTGATGAATGCCATGTGAGGCCAGTCAATGGGGTTTCTGGCCATTTCCATGATGATAGACAGAAGAGTAAGACAGTTCCTGACCTCAACATTCTTCTAACCAGAGTAAGCAACTAAGTACCCAGTACCAGGCCATCAGTTCACTCATCAAGGGCAAGCAGGATCCATCAGTGTACCTTTAGCCTCCAAAAGAATTTGCCATGTGAACATTTACCAAGGAAAAGATGTCCCCCTCCCACAAAAAGTTTTTCTCATCTCAGATTGCTCCAATTTAGACTATCCAAATTGCCCACCAAAGCTCCAGTCTTCTGGTCAGAACAATACTGACCATCCTGGAAAGAAAATAATATCTTGTTTTTTGGACATTGTTCCCAGTCCTGTAACTAAATGCAGTACACTAACCCCCCCCCCCAAAAAAAGAAGTTCCTGTGGAATATACTTCATCTGGCTTTTCCCCTGTGCAGCTGCACAAGTTTCCCACTGACATGTATGACATGTCCCTGTTTTTCTACCCATGCTGGGCTTTGGCAAGATGTGGTCCCTGCTCCTTCTGTGTTCTGTTGTTTGATACCCTGGTGCTTGAGCCCCTACCTTCATACCTACAAGGATAGGTAGCTAAGACCAGCCCTGCTCCCTCACTCTGTTTGCCACTTGAGTTTCTTGCCTCCCCATCTTAAGATGAATAACTTGCACAGTGTCCCAGTTCTTGGAGTGACTGGCTCTTGCACTGGGCTTTCTATTGTTGACATTTGGATTCTTGGTATTATTTTGACAGCTTGAGTTCACTAATTCCCTAGGACAGGGATTCATATTATCTCCCTCAATAAACTTGATTTCTGATTTTATTATATTTGGTTCTCAGTATGCATTCCATGTTTGCAGAGGCATCTCACCAGTCAGTCAAAGATGCCTTATAACTGGGGGGTGGGGAGCCACTGCTCAGACAAAGGAGTATTTTCAGCAAAGTGGAGAAGCTAAGCAAAGCTTCTGTTGTGCTGGGTTTAGGTATTTGAGTGCAGTAGTGAGAGGTGGCAGAAGTAAGGTGCTTTGCTTATGCTCTGGATATCTAGTATGAATTAGGGCTTGAACTGCAAAGCAGACCACATTCACACTGACACATCTTCTCACCACACACAGTAACAGTTGGGCATGACACATGATGCAACTGTCTACTGAGGGGAGAAAGCTGGAAAAGGCAGAGGGTCAAGGAACTACTTTTCTAATTGATTTAAATGTTAATTGAATTACTTAAAAGGGGGATTTTGTTCTATGAAAAGAGGGGCTATAGAAAATCTTGACTAACGTCATTCTTTCCTTATCACTAGAGCATTTCAACTTGGCATTGACCTGCAGAAACCCTTTTTCACATATAAAAAGTAACATTTTTGGACACACTCAGAAACACTCTTACAAATTTCATAATTCTTGAATTGCCTTCAATTGCCTTCATAATTGTTCAGTTTTCATAATTCTTCAATTGCCTTGTGGTGGTAAAAAATGCCGTCAATTTGTAGCTTGTTTACATGCTTTTAGTAGAAACTGTTAAGTTATGTTTTAAAGTATTTGTCTATGATATTTATAGAGTTTTAATGTTTTGTATTTCATTAGGTACACTGTACCGCAATGTTAGCCGCCCTGAGCCCGTTCGCGGGATGGGCGGGATATAAATATAATAAATAAATAATAAATAAATAATATAAATAGCTGGATTATGGTGACTGCATAGGGTATTCAAGACACGATACAAACAGATGTGTGGTTTGCCACTGCCTGCCTCAGCATTGCAACCCTGGACTTCCCTGGTGGTCTCTCATCCAAGTAGTAACCAGGGACAACCCTGGTTAGCATCCCAGATATGAAAGATCAGGCTAGCCTGAGCCATCCGGGTCAGGGCTGTTCTTCAAATTGCCTTCTATCCCTCATTTATTATGGATATTCCTTTGTACTTGGGCATCTCATTCCATTCTGGACACCCTCCTTTCAAAATGTGTGTGTATGTGTATTTGTGTGTGTGCATGATTACATTAGTGGGGTTCTGTTATTCACTGAAATCTCAGTACTGTGGTCTATACACTGGGGTGGAGAATCGTTCTTCAATCAGACTTCCTAAATACTATCCTCAACAAAGCTGGGAAAGAAGACAGAAATTAATGCTAATGGTAGTTTCCATCAGAATGCAAGGAGGATTTTTTACAGAGAAAAACTAAAGTCGAAATGCTACCTTGATAGAGGAGAAGGCAGTCCAATGCCATGTCAGTGTGAAAAATCACCAGCACCAAGGACAGTGGCTTTGGCATTACATTCAAGTCAAAGGTATTAGGTGTATTGATGAGGCTCACTGGGATGCTCATTTGAATCCAGGCTGAAAGTCCTTGGAGGAAAATGCAAAGTCAAAGCAGTATGACTTCCAAGAGCATCTCATTCTAAGAGGAACATAATCAACCTTAGTTAATAATCCTTCCATTAAGAAAGGATGATGTGAGGGTATCAGAGCTTCAGCTTCCTATCCCTTCCCCAGCAAACAAACCTATCAGACATCCTGCTTTTGCCTCCATCAATTTTGATGCTGACCTTGTGCTATACTGATGAGTACAACATAGATCTATTGAAATAAATGGGAGTTCCACTGTGGACTTCAAAGGAATGTAGATTTCATCCAGGCTTCCTTCCATGAAAGAAAGTTTCTCAGTGTCGATATTACATTAGCCTGGCTTTTCCCCCCTTTTGGTCAATATTCTTCTGCAGCTCAGTTTGTCAGTGTGAGCTTGGAAGGATATTCACCTGTTGTTTTGTCAAACTCCCCTGGGGAAATTCCAGGGGAGGGGGGAGTGTGAATGTGTGAGGAAGGAGCCACAGCCGCCCGAGGGGGAAGGCCTGCCCGCCTGCCTCCGAGTCTCGCGCCCCGGTCGGTCGGTTCGGTTGGTTCTCGGCCGGCCGGGGTCGGGCCGTTGGCTGCTGCCTCTGCGCGGGGAGGAGGACGGATGGCGGCAACATCCGGGGCCTCCGGGGTGGCGGCGGTGACGGCAGCGGCGGTCGGACCTGGACCCGGCGCGGTTGCGGCCCCGGCCCTCTACGCCTGCACCAAGTGCAACCAGCGCTACCCGTTCGAGGAGCTCTCCCAAGGACAGCAGCTCTGCAAGGTGCCGCTCCCCAAGGCCGGAGGGGAAGGGAGGGCTGGGCCGGGAGGATATCCGGCGAAGGCCGCGGGAGGGTGGGGTGTGGAATGAAGCGGATGCGGCCCGGAAGGCTTGTCTTAAAAATAAAGGGGGGGTGGCTAACCAAGTGGCTGCAGAAACTTCTCGGGACCCGTTCTGGAAGAATACGCGGGTTCTGGGTCTCTTCCCACGTTATCTAGTGAAGGCTCTTGCTACTACTAGCGCTGCTTTATGGAGCCGTAGCCCAGGGAGAGCTCCTGTTGGGCTTCCTGCCAGAAAAGGCATCCAGTATCATTTTTTCATTTTCTCTCCTCCTCTCAAAAAACCCCCATGTAGAGTCTGTGAGTCCTGTCTGTGGTGCTGTTACATTGCATTTTTTCTCTCCACTCCCGGTGTCAGGAATTTAAGAAGCTAGGCTAGGATGATGTTACAGTGTAGACTATATCAGTTTTGGTGTTAGGTAAAAGTAAAGGTTCCCTTGCTCGAAAGCCAGTTTTCAAAGCCGAAGAGCCAGCGCTGTCCGAAGACATTTCCGTGGTCATGTGGCCAGCATGACTAAACACCAAGGCGCATGGAACGCTGTTACCTTCCCACCAAAGTGGTACCTATTTATCTACTTGCAATTTCTTGCTTTCAAACTGCTAGGTTGGCAGGAGCTGGAACTAGAGATGGGAGCTCACTCCATCATGCGGCACCCGGGTCTCGAACTGCTGAACTACTGACCTTCCACAGCCTGCAGTTCAGCGTCTTAACCACTTGAGCCACCGCAGCTCCTAGTTTTGGTGTTACGATAGGGCTTTTTTTCTGGGGGAAGGCACCTGAACAAAATTCTTTTTAAAATGTTTTAAAGTTGTGAGTTTTCAGTATATAGATTGGAAACTTAATTTTCCTCTTGAGAGTTCCAGCATCTCCCCCCCCCCCCTGGCGTCCCACGCCCCCCCCCCCCCCCCAGAAAAAAAAGTCCTGGTTGGCTGCTGCCAACAGAGGAGGAGAATCCAACAGAGAATGCTGGGTTTTGGCAACATCCCCTTGCTTGGTGTGCTGTGATTGCAGAATGTTTTTTGTTTGTTGCATGGTTGCGCTACTGTAAATGCTGTTTATTATTAGAGGTGCTGTAGGTATTTGACTATCAGAATTTGATGTACAACTCCAAACTATCAACAAGACTGAAAAGCACTGATCTGTTTTAGTTTGTTGTGACTTTAGTTTTTGTAAACAGCAGCCAGCTTCATCAGATACATCTAGGGGTTGAAGCATTGTAGAGGACACGGAAGCCTCTTTGCAAATCTCTTTGATTTTGAGCTTGTTTCCCACTAAGAACCAAATCACACATTACATTATCCATGTAATTGCCACATGCTGATTGCACAGGGAATTGTCATTTCTTGTTTTAAAACTCTGAAGGTTGTCATTCAGATGTGTTGTGTTCATATAATTTCTGCTTAGTGGTTAACCACAAGCAAACAAAGTTGTATTTGTAGACTAAACATACAGTTGGTTGAAGAAGCAGAGACGGTATTTTGTTTCTTCATCTTATGTGACATAAAGGTAGAAAAGCTGCTTACAAACACAGTGTTTGCCCACCCAGTTTTACTGAACGTGGTGACTTCACATACATATGCTTCCTTGTCCCTCAGCTTTTGCATACTTGTTACCAGTAACTTCTGGTAGGGATGATTCCATTAGTGTACTTCTGATTGTGTATACATCTGCACTAATATATTTGGTGATCCATCATGCATATGATGTCTTCTTAATAGCCTGTAGGGTGTCCTGGTTCTAAATTCTGTTCAAGTAGTGATTACATCTCCACCATTTATGATGTGCTTTGTACGTTAGCTGTTGTTAATTTCATTTGTTAAAACCTGGCACATATTGGAGCGTAAACCGACATACATTTGTCTGTATTGACGATTGTCACTTAATGTATGTAACCAAGTGATTTAAGCTGGGTAATAACCTGATGGAGCATTCTTGGAGATGAGAAGTGACAGCAAAATTTCAGACAAATAGGAAATACCAAAATGTCTTGAAACAGCTGTGATTAGAGGAAGTGCGAAGATCTCAGAGTTTCCACTAAGCTCATGATCCTTGAACTTGATTTCTTGTGAGACGGACGCACTTCATATTTGTTAGACTTTTTAGATTCGACTGATTCAGGAAGTCAGAGCAAATAGTTCTTTTTGGAAATGGTTAAGATTGGTTAGCTGAAGCATTTGTCAGCAGACCCTTTGTTGACATATGCTTTGGCTGACCAATCTTAACCATTTCCAATATAATTTTAAAAGGCAAAATGAGGTGAGCTTGGAATGTAATTGATTTCACATTAGTAAGCAGTTCTGACTTACCTTTTCTGGGTTTTTTTCTCCCTTTTAGGAATGTCGCATTGCCCATCCCATGGTAAAATGTACCTACTGTCGCTCAGAGTTTCAGCAAGAGAGGTATGTCCTTGCCATGTTAATTCACGGTTGCAAACAAAAAAGAAATTATTGTTGGCCTCATAAAGGTACATTCATCCATACAAAGTATATCAGTTGGATTCAAATGAAATTTACCTTAGAAGCAAAAGCTGAAATTCCTTGTTCAGCCTTATAAGTGAGAATGTGACTGCTCACTCATCACTTCATGCACCCAGTTCTGTCCACTGTGCTCTTCAGCAATTCCACATCAGGTTTCTCAGAGCCACTTCATTTTGTTAATTTTTTAAACTTGCGTCTGATAATGAGATCAGCATAGAACTGAAGTTGCTTTCTATTTCATTGGTGACTCAAATGCTGCCAAGTTTAACTAGAGTTACACCCATCTACGTTCAGTGAAGTCACTGACATTGGAATGCTATAACTTTGCTTAGGATGGCACTGGAAGTTAGCTTGTGATAGGTTAGAATTCCAGTTTCTTGCCTTCTGTGTTGTTATCCTCTGATAAATCCCTGTGCCTTTAAACAGAAGTTTACATCTGTGCTGACAGTCTTTAACCATTGTTAAGGTTGGAAACTAAAATTACCTCTAAGATGGAAAGCATTGGGGACAGAAGAGGATGGTCCCGTGGCCCATTCACTATCTCTTTAATGGAGTGTACATTTGTTCCAGTGGTTACTGCATTCATCCTATTTCTTTCATTTGATGCATTAGATGTTTTTCCGCATAATGCTTCCTTTTCCACCTTCATCAAGGCTGCTTCTAAATGAGTGCAGATAGCAGATTTTATCTTCAATTTTAATTTTCGAGATCACCCACTGAACAAAATATTTTAGGCTCTTTGAGGAATGACGTTAGTGATGTCTGGATTTTTGCTTTAAAGTTCCACGCTGTTGGAATGGCCAGTCAGGGCCCCCCCCCCATTTTTTCATCTCAAACATTAATTCCTGGAGGAGTATTCTGAATGCAGGGCAGTAATCAAGTAAATTAAATTGTTCTTTTTGAGATTGGGGTGGGAGAAGGAAATCTGTTACTGAGTTCACTTGTCTCTTGCAGTAGCCATCTGGAAGACTGGTAGAGCTCATTTTTATTCACAGATTAGTTTATCTGTTTTGCATGCATTTTTTCATTTTTAGTAAAATTGTAAAATGCTTATAATAAAATAGCTGAAAGATTGTCTTTATTCATCAAAAATCTGTATTCTCTGAACAAAACAGAATTCTTGAACAGTTAACACTCTTAATTTTTTCCCCAACTATGTTACAGAAATTAAGTTTAGCCTAACCTGCCTTTTGTTTTCTCTTTTTCAGCAAAACTAACACAATATGTAAGAAGTGTGCCCAAAATGTGAAACAGTTTGGAACGGTGAGTTGGCATCTGTACATTATTTTGTTTATTTACTTCATGTATACCATGCTTTTCTCCCCAGGGGAGACCCAAAGCGACTTATAGTGTTCTCGCTTCCATTTTTATCCTCACAACAACCTGTGAGGTATCTTAGGCTGAGAAAAACTGAATGGCCCAAGGTCACCCAGCAAGCTTCCGTGGCAGAGTGGGGATTTGAACCTGGAATCTCCCAGCACTATACTGCACTGATTGTAATCTTTGTTACACTGTTGTGAAACCTGTAGCTAAGGGTAGAGTTCTGCACCAATGTGCGTAGAGATTAATATTGTTCATTTTTATGTTTTTATAGGTTTTGAAAGTAAAGAAGTAATTTCTTGTTCTGGTTATAAAATGTAACATAGTTTTAATGCAAATAGGATGTTTTTCTGGACATCTATAGAAAATTGTTCAAAATGAACAGTTTTACTTTTTTCTTCCAGTTCCAGGTCATTGTCATTTACAGTACTGGCCATTTTAAACAATAAATATTTTTTAAAAAACATTGTTCTCTTGTTCCTGCAGCCAAAACCTTGTCAGTACTGTAACATCATTGCAGCTTTTATTGGCACAAAATGTCAGCGTTGTACAAACTCTGAAAAGAAATACGGACCACCTCAGACATGTGAACAGTGCAAGCAGCAGTGTGCTTTTGATCGAAAAGAAGAGGGAAGGAGAAAGGTATGCTTTTGGCTGTTAGAGCTTTATAGATAAGAGCATTTTTGAGTTATTAATGTAAGCTTTCCATAATAACTGCAAGGCCTTGGGTTGTTTTAAATCAGGATAATGATACACCCGTGCCAGGAAGACCATTTGCCCACTTCTGGCAGGAAGGCCCAGGCAAGAAGTGAAATTGGAGTTTTCAAGGATTGCCAAAGCATCCTCTGACATACTTACATCACATCTGGGTTTTGGGGTGGTCGTGGCGTCACAAATTGCCAGATGTCATTTGTGTCCTGGGCCCCTCCTAGGAAGCTCCTTGGGATGCCAGCTAGCAGCCTGATATCACTAATTTGTGCCCTAGTCATACATACTTGAAACTGTTTAGGCTACACCTGAGGAATACGACATGGATACTGGGGTCTGTCTTACATCCATGTAGATGTAACATTGGGATGGGGTATATGTGGATGGAATCCAAGCTACATACTTGTTTTTGAGGGACACCTGTTGCTTATGTTTTGCAAGAAACAAGGAGGTACTTGTGTGTGGACATTCACACGTGTATCTCTCCCCTCCCCCGTGGGCATTTGTATCCAGAGTCTGTCTCTACAGATCCAGGTTTGATATAATACTTTAAGAAAGGACATGTGTCTTAAACAATGTTAAATCTATTAAAATAAGGAGAACAGAGTAAAATGTAAAAAAAGAGGAACATTTCAAGTGGTAAAAATATGTTGGTGTGATACTTACCAGCCTTGGTGTGATACAAACTAGCTTTTCCAAGTTACTTTCAAATTAAATTTCTTCAATGTGCTTGGCATATTCAACTTAATTTTGGCAGGCTCAAATAAAACATTATAAGCAAATTAACTTTGGCTAGTCTCATTCAAACATTCTTAATGAATAAGATGCCCAGTCATGACTCGCTCTTGGCTAGTGTACATTTGACCATCACAGAATTCTTGAGGTGGATTTCTTGGGTGGCAAGCTAACAATGTTTCTAATCTACATTGTAACTTTTGCAAAGTAACAAATACATCACCTGAAAAATTTCCTGTGCTGAGTTTTTCATTTACTCCAGCTGAGAACTTTTCACTTCCCCATTCTCTTATGTTACCATGGATGTTGTCATGTTGTGACATTTAATGGGGTAAACAGCTGTAAGTGAAATAGGTTGAACAAAATTATAAAATGTTGACTAGACCAGTCACTCATCTTGAACAGGAGGGGACAGAGCCACCAGTATAGTCCTAGTGTCCATATATTAAAGTCAGATATCTTCAGGTCATACAGTTACTTTGCAACCCAGCTTTCAGCAGAGTGTCTGACATGTTGAATTTCATGTGCTGCTGAATCTTCATTATATTTGCAACTTGTTTGTGTGTGCAAGAGTCACAGCAGTAGTATTTGATCATTTTATTTTGGCTGTTGTGTGTCTTTTTAGCACTCAGTACGTGTAACATAACTTGCTGCGAATGATTTCCCAAAAGGTTGATGGGAAGCTGTTGTGTTGGCTCTGCACTCTGTCCTACAAGAGAGTCCTGCAGAAGACCAAGGAACAGCGGAAGAGCTTGGGGTCAGCGCATTCTAACTCTTCCTCCACGTCTATCTCCGAAAAAGACCAGCATCATTTGAAGCATCACCACCGCCATCACCACCATCATCATCGTCATAGCAGTAGCCATCACAAGTAAGTGCTGTGAAAGACCAAGGAACGGAGCTGCTCTGTTGCTCTTGTAGGCCACAGTTAGATTTAGGATACAAATGATGAGAGGAGCTAGAGAGGCTGTGGCTCAGTGGTAGAGTGTCTGCTCGGAATGCAGAAGGTCCCAGGTTCAATCCCCAGCATCTCCAGTTGAAAGCACCAGGGAGCAGGTGATGTGAGGGAGGCCCTGGAGGGAGGGCCTCTGCCAGTCTAAGTAGACAATACTGACTTCAGTGGACCGAAGGCCTGATTCAGTATAAGGCAGTTTCACGTGTTCATGATGCTCCTGAAACAGCTAATACCAAAAAGGAAGTCAATTATTGCTTTACATGTTGTGGAAAAATTCTGCTAATGCTGCTTCTGAGTTCTTTTGGTTTGAAAGTACGATAATGGCATGGAGAGACCTTGGGCCACTAAAAATTGCCTTAGGATCTCATTCTGAATTTCAGTAACGCCAAAAAATGACATTAACCAGATTCCATTTGTCCAGGGGAGCCTTGGCTTGTATTTTTCAAACAGGAGCCTCTCATGCTGTAGTGCAAGTTGCTTTTCAACCATGTTGATAATGTCACGGGTGTCTCCTGCTCAAAGGGTCAGAAATCCCCCTTGGTGTGCCCAAGACGTTGAAGCCCAACTGCATCAACTTCCATATACATATACGTTTGGGCCACATCAGCTTGTTTAAAGTATTATTTACATGTAAGAAATGTTAACCAGCAGGCCTCTATTTGCTTTAGTGCAGATGTTCGTGGATACAGCTAAATTACTTTTAAACATGGCCCCTTTTTGAACAAAGAAGAACTGCATTGTATGTTTATTTGCGCAATAAAGTGCAAATTCCAAATAAAGTTCATAGAGAGACTGCACTTGCCATGTCGCCGGGGTTGTCACTGTTAAGCCTATTCTGCGTTCTGTATTTCAGAATCAGCAGTCTGAGTCCAGAACAAGATCAGGGATTGTGGAAACAGAGGTGACTGTTAATTATTTTATTCAATCTTGTATTTATCAAAAATCAAACCTTTGTTAAATTGTTGTGTGCATTTTGTGTAAAAGTAGATGTATATGGACACACATGAAATGGTCTGGGGTTTTTTTCCAGCCATAAATCCTCTGCAGCTATTCAGAATGAAACTCCAAAGAAAAAGCCCAAAATGGAATCCAAGCCATCTAATGGAGATAGGTAAAATTTAGAATTAAATTTTTTCTTCTTGCAAAATTTCCTATTCTGTTGTGTAGAGTACAGTTATTTGCTGACAGGTGCAATTCATGCTGTGCCTTCCTTTTATTCCCCCCCCCCCTTGTTTTATTTCCCATATAGTTAATTCCTATAATTTTTCTTGTTAAGATGTATCTGCACTTAATGCTTCTGTCAACTGAGGAGGAAACTAACTAAAATTAGAGCAAAAGGCATGCAGCCAGACATTAGATGCCCCTTTAGCAACAACAGTTCAGTAGTTATGCAGGTTTGAATCTGTTGCTTTGTTCTGGTTCTTAAAAATGCTTCCTTCCAAATAAATTTTGTTAGATGAGACACTGAGCACCTATATCAAACAGTTGGAATTTATGTAAAAGGTAGCTGCTTCATTTAGTGAGTATTTGACCCTTTGAAGCTAATACTCAATTATATTTCTGCAGGTGTATATATTGTGTGCCATTAGTAAGCTAATTTGCCAGTTTCATCCATTTCTGTCAGGTACATACTTTTTTTGCATTAGTCCTTAAGGATGTTTGTGAAACTGTTACGTTTGGAATATGTTTTTTCCTCCTCCTTTGGTCACAACAAATGCTGTTATTTTACAGTAGTTCTATAAATCAGTCAGCAGACAGCGGAGGCACTGACAACTTCGTCCTCATAAGTCAATTGAAAGAAGAAGTGATGTCACTTAAACGTCTCTTGCAACAGAGGGATCAAACTATTTTGGAGAAAGATAAAAAGGTAAAAAACCCTGTAGTCTGTACATATGTTCATTTGTCGTAAAGGTGAAGGTTCCCTTGCTCGAAAGCCAGTCAAGTCCGACTCTAGAGTTGCGGTGCTCATCTCTGTTTCAAAGCCGAAGAGCCAGCGCTGTCCAAAGACGTTTCCGTGGTCATGTGGCCGGCATGACCAAACACCAAGGCGCACAGAACGCTGTTACCTTCCCACCGAAGTGGTACTTATTTATCTACTTGCAATTTCTTGCTTTCGAACTGCTAGGTTGGCAGGAGCTGGAACTAGAGACGGGAGCTCACTCCGTCATGCGGCAACTCGGGTCTTGAACTGCTGAACTACCGACCTTCCACAGCCTGTAGTTCAGCGTTAGATGTTCCACCCTATTATTCCAATCTCAATACATAAACAAAAAAGGAAAGGACAAAATAAACCCTTACAAACAAAACAATATACAAATTTAAATACATTCAAATTCATTAAACCATCTGATCATCTATAACTTAATCAACCATCCTTTCTTTTCCATCTAAACTCCCCCAGTCTAATTTTCAATTTAATTTACCAAATTATTTTCCCTCCAATGTTTTATTTTTATTATTATTTTTTTAAAAATATTCCCATATTAAAAAACAAACAAACAACCAAACCAACAAGAAAAAGAAAATCTATCAATATCTCATATCATGCTAAGCCAACATCTAAATTAATTATGTCCTTATATTGTTCTATTAATCTCCCCAGTGGGATAGTAAGATGTAACATTAAATACATTCAAAAGGTCAAATATTCCATTTAATCATGTATAGAGTATAGATCCTTCATTGTAGGTTTCTACATAGTTTGTTCTTCCTCTTAAACATCAATGTTCTACACGTGTCTTCTTTCTTTGTGCCTTTTTTGGTTCATAAGCCTCTCTTTACACTTCCTCAGCCATTCTGTTCTCCATTTTTTACTATTCTCTTTAAATTTCCAGGCCCGTCTTTTCCATCTTTTAATCCTTTCGGCTCTTTGTCTCTCTTTCTTCAACCCTCGCCTGTTATGCTTACATAGTCCCAATTCCGCATCTCTCCGTTTTATTTTAAGTCTCTTTCCAACTTCTCCACACATCCGACTCTCCTTCTCCTGTGAAGTCCCTGATTTCTCATCCTTAGAGTCAATACTGCTCTTGCTTTGCAAATCACTTAGTAACTCCTTCTCTGTGGATTGTTCCTCTTCCTCTGTCTTACTAACTCCCGTCCAGATGTTGTCCAATCTTTCCGTTATTTTTATGCATGCCTTTTTACATTCTTTTTGGACCACATCCTTCAAAATGTTTAGGAACTGCTCAATAGTTAGTTCACCCACTTCCGCGTTCTCATCATACTCCTGCTCTCTTTCCATCCCATTCGCCATTTTCATCAAACCCTCCAAATCCTTTCCCTCACCAAAACAAGGTTCTCTCTATCGTCCTTCAATCAAACAAATTCTTCTTCTCCTTACCGGCTGCATCAGTCCACTCAACATGAAGACGCCAACATTTAGATTTTTTTTCTTTCTTCCCCACCTCAGGCAAATTTACGCCCCTTATTTCTCCCAGCCGTTGTCACTCTTACGTTTGGGCATTTCCATTTTGGGGAATTTCCTTTAAAACTCCAGTAGCACATACTCAAACTTTCTTCCTTCTCCTGAGTTGCCATTCTAGTAGTCTCAGTTCTTATTTTAATTAAAAACAAGACCGGATGGCTGCGGCTTTTGCCGACCTTGCGCGCCCAGTTTTTCCCCTCACCCCCGGAGCTGTTTCTGGGCACCCCTCCCCCGCTTGCTGAATTCGGGGGGGGGGAATGACGCCCCCTACTCCAGCCCTCACTCCGAGAGGGCTGGCCGAGTTCTCCCGACACTTGGGAGACTCGGTAAAGTCCATAGAAAGGACGGGCGGGACGGAGCGAGCCGCACTCCGCCTGTCGCCATGCCGGCGCAGTCCCCCCGCCACCTGCAGTCTTGATGGCCAGGAACCACCCACTTGATTCCTGCTAATCCAGTCAGTAAGAATGCAGGAAGTCCCCATGGTATGAATGGGTTGTTGTGGAAGTATGTAAGTCATCTGCATCCTGGAATGCCATGTCCTGTAGAGTTTTTTGTTTTACTGTCAAGTCACAACCAACCTGTGGTGACCCCATACGGTTTCCATGGCAAGAGATGTTCAGAGGTGAGTTGGCATTGTCTCCCTCCGCATAGCAGCCCTGGTGTTCCTTGGTGGTCTCCCATCCAAATACTAACCACTGTTAACCTTGCTTAGCTTCTGACAATAGCAGGCTAGCTCGGGCTATCCAGGTAGCCTATAGAAACCTATTTAGTGCATGATGTAGCTGAACCTCAGTTACAATGAAGTGAGTTCTAAAATGGGCAGACACTACTTTCATAAGCTTACTTGTACAAATCTGAGATCTCTTTCAACAATTGGGCTGTACTCCAGACATAATGATGCAGTCTGTCAGCAGAGACATACCATCAGTTTTTAGTAGGCAGCGTTAGAGACCTATTAGTTATAGAGATTATGCTATGGAGACAGGAAATTACTGCCCCTAAAGTACAGCCATCTCACCTAAAAACATGCAACTAATCAAATTTTACCCATACACTTGAGGTATTGAAAAGCACCAGGGCAGAATTAAATCTGTCAGCACTTACAAGGCTTTTTTTTTGCCCCCCCTGTTCATGGTGGACTGCGTGGCTTGTCAATCAACACATACCTGAGCCACCTGTGACATATTTCTGGTAGGTTGTTGCACAGGCTGAGGGTGAGAAGATGGGTCATGTGACATTCGTGTCTACATGCTGCACTTTAATGTCCTTGGCTGTTCTACTCAGAAACTGATTTTTTTTAAAAATCTCATTAATGGATGTCTTTACCAGCCCAGACAGGCATTCTATATAATGTGATATGGCTGCCTAGTTTTAAATGAACTTCATCCTCATAGGGATACTGCTCACTTTGTAGTCCCATCACACATTTGGTTACCTTGGTATTCACAAGCATCTAAGAAGACAGTGTGGTATAGTGTTTAAGACCGTTCGACTACTACCTGGCAGACCCAAGTTCTAATCTTTACTCGTGCCATGGAAGCTCACTGGGTGACTTTGGGCCAGTGATATTTTATAACTAACCTCAGGGTTGTGGTGACGATAAAATGGAGGAGAGGAGAATAACCTCCATTAAGGAGAAAAGCAAGGGTACAAATGAATTAAATAAATAAAAGACAGCACTGGGCATTCTCTGTTCAGCCGGACATGCTTTTCAACCTGATATGATATGAGGAATATCCCAAGGTTTCTTTCCTTTGCTTCCTGCAGTAGGAATGTTTTCTCTGTGATGAGCAGTGGCCCATCAAAGCAAATAATTGTCACACACTTACGCAGTGCAGAATTAAACAATCTATACCCTTGTTCTTATAATAATTTTACCGCTTATAGTACTTTCGAATCAAAGTATAGTGCAGATTAAATTACATGCCCTAACCACATTCTTACAAGCCCATCTCGAAAAGGAACAAAAATTTCTCTCGTAGGAAACACCTTTTAGAAGGAAGTTCCACATTTTGGGCACTTTACTCCGAGGTTCCACATTTTGGGCAATTTATGCTGAGGGTAACCATTAATTACCATTACAGCTGGTAGAACAGAATAGGTCATGTAAAAAGCAGTACAAGTAGAAAAAAGCTTTTTAAGGTTGTTGCAGGTTATACAACATGACATTTCTAGCCTCTGTTGTATCCTCGCTACCCATCACCTAGGTTCAGGGGTCTTTTTAGTCCAGCCTCTTGCTTCTGACAAGATCAATCAGGTGATCTTAAGAAGCCCATGAGCAAGACATGTAAAAAATTGTTCATGTATCTTTGAATTAGGCTGTGTTTTAAATTGCTATTGGACCATATGAGGAAAAAATTACTCCCCAAGATGTGTTTTTGTTTAAATCTAGAATACGTTTTAAATTTTAGAACAGCAATTTTGTTGGATCTTGATAGTTCTGCAATGAATAGGTATAGAGCAAGTTTTGGAGGCTCATGCAGGAGGGACATTTTCCTGTCCCCTGCTGGTCCTTGTGGCCCGTGCTGTGATGAGAGCTCCCCCCTCCCAGCCCGGAGACTGATGGGGGCTGTGCAGAAAGCACCTGCCTCTCTGCCATCTGGCTGGTGGAGAGACTTGGGAGTGAGAAGGCACATCTTTTGAGCTGTCTGCTTCAGGTTTCTCTGGCACTGGCCAGCCAGTTGACTGAGGGAGACGGCTGAAGATGAAAACATGTTAATCACTTTTTCTGCTCAAAGCTTTGATACTGACCCACCCACCCGTCACCTAGCTTGGAGCAGAAAAGATGCACTTGCTTCTCCAGGTCCCCTTCCCCTCATGACTGCAGTTGGTGCTCTTTTTAGTTGTGATTTGCGCATAGACATTGTTTCTCTGGGGGGGGAGGGGTCCCCCATTTTTATATTTCAGCATGGGGATTTATCCAGGTTTGTGGGGAAAATGGCCCCATTGTGCAGATTTTTTAAAATTATTTTGACAGTATTCAGAACTAGATACATTAGAGCAACACTTTCACGCAGAGGATTGGCCATGAGAGACTGGGGCACCTCACTAGAAGAATGCCCTCCCTGCTGCTTTCTTTGCATCTGAAGAAATAAATGTTGTTTATGTGGTTTCGTGGTCTCTGATTCTCTTGTACTTTAGGTGAATCGATTTCTTTAGCAGCATGTTGCCCTTTGCCAGCCGGTAGAACATGGAATAATGCAGCCACTTCTGAATTCCCATTGGACTCCCTGAGTATAGAGAAAAATTACTGCTTTAACAAAATAGACAAAAGCTCTCCAATGAAGGCTACTGGGGGAATAAAATGTTAAAACAATTAAAAGCTCCAACAGCAATGGGGAAGGGTGGCGTTTCATAGGCAGCAAGCTGGAGCAAGCATTCTCTTCCCCTTGCCTTCAACAAGGACAAAAGAAGCTCTCCTAGACAGCATGGGGAGCATTCCCCTTTTTGAGGTTGTGGCTGTGCATCTCACTATCAGTCTGCAACACCACAATAATACTGAGACAGACGACTTTACAGCTTGCTGTAAATTCAGTCTGGAGTTCTCTGATAACTGGGTGGGGGAGATAACCCACATGCCCAGTGTTGTACAGCTGAAGCTGGAGATCTCTCCCATCATCCTCCCCGAGTAATCACTTCGGAGAAGGCCAGGACCCCAACTGTTGATGGCATTAGCTGGGGAGAATATTCCCCCAAATCCTTCCAGTATATTGAAACACATGTGCAGTGCATCAAAATGACATGGCTTTGTTTTATTTAAAACATTTCTTTGCTGCCCCATAGCGCAAGGCTCTTGAGGCAGTTTGTATCATAGTTGCAGCTATCATAAACAACGAAGTTAAAACCACATAAACAACAAACAGCAGTGGAACAAAAATAAGCTTACTCTAAAACATCGTGCATCAGGGTCTCCAGAAGGCAGAATAAAAACAGTGAAATTCAAACCAGCCACCCACCTGCTCCAAAATCCACCCTAATCTCCCATTTCTTCAGATGCAAAGAAAGCAGCAGGGAGGGCATTCTTCTAGTGAGGTGCCCCAGTCAAAGTGCCCCAGTCTCTCATGGCCAATCCTCTGCGCATCCAAGGGTGGGGGAAGAGATACCACAGGGCTTCCAGTGCATCTCAGCATCTGGCTAGGTACAAGTGGGAGCGGACTGGGGTATCCTTAGGGTACTCTGCTCTTTGTGCATTTGGGGCTTTAAGAGTGGCAGCACTGATTTGTACTCAGAATCTGATAGGTTGAGATGTATTTCCATGGGAGGTGTAGCTATCTGTAGCCCAGTTAGCAGTACTGTTCTCCACCTTAACTGGTGTTTCTGAACTGCCTTTTAAGTCACATTGCAGTGGTAAAGCACATTGCAATAGGCTAATCCGGATGTTAGAAATGAATGCCAGCACACATATTTTTTACATAGTAGCGAACGAATTTGCAGCCACCCTTAGAAGTAGTCTACATAATGAGATTGCTATTCTCTCAGGACCCTTCAAATTAGTACCATTTGTTTTTCACAACTTAATTCTTTGTAGTCTCAATTGCTAATGTACTGGCTGCACTGCAAAAAAATTGAGATAAGCAGATGTTTCCTAACAATGCTTCAGAAGGCATCACAGGAGAGAACCAAAGATTGGGGATAATGCTGGCATCTGAAGCCTTGTTCTGTTTGTACTCCTGTTTTTGTCATTTTTGCTGTTTGAAAGTTAGGTGTATCTGTGACTAGCTAACCCCTATAACAGAGCTTTGCTTCTTAATACTAAGAGGGGACATAAAATGCATATACGATCTAGGAATTCAAGCTCTCATTGCTTTGGGGTTTACTTTTAAAAAATACGCACTTTAGAATATTGCATTCTTACTGTAAGTATGCTAGTTTGTTTTGAGAAGATGGCTGTTTAAATAGCTGTATGTGTTAATTTTCCTTGTAATTCATCCCCCCCCCCCTAGTTGACAGAGTTGAAGGCAGATTTTCAGTACCAGGAGTCAAACCTGAGGACAAAGATGAACAGTATGGAGAGAGCTCACAAGGAAACTGTGGAACAGCTTCAGGTAAAGCAGCACAATAGTTCAAACACATGGGAGGGCTTACCTGCTCATTGCGTATTCCTTCTGTTGTGTCCGGGTTCACCATGAGGTCTTTCTATCAGATGTGTACTCATTTTCCCAGTTCTCTGTGTATTGGTGTTGTTATGGATCAGGGAGAGACAGCTTAAGCCTTCCCTGGGTGCTGTTTTCCCTAATGAAATGAGTGCTTTTTGTCCCTTTGGGGTAGGAGGTGCATGAGTACTGGTGAGACACACAGAGGTTTTTTGAATGTGCCTCCTGAGGTTGTTGCAGGTTAGGGAATGATGCAGGGGAAGCTTAAGCTCCCTTTCTCCACGCACTGCCATCCTGATCCCAGCTGAACCCCCATGACCTGGGAACTGAGGTCCCAGAGGGGAACTTGCAGCCCAGAGCAGGTCTGTGGAGGCATGAACGACCTCTGCCACTTGTTGGGAACTGCAGAACAAATTAAATAGGCTATAATATAGGATGGGATGGGGCCATGGCTCAGTGGTAGAGCCTCTCCTTTGCATAGAAAAGGTCCCAGGTTCAATCCCCAGCATCTCCAGTTAAAAGGACCAGGTAGGAGGTGATGTGAAAGACTTTGACCTGAGACACTGAAGAGGCGCTGCCAGTCTTCGTAAACAATATTGACCTTGGTCTGATTCAGCATCAGGCAAATTCATGTGTTCATGTATACGGTTTGAATCCAGGGACTTTCCCCTACCCAAGACATTTATGATTGCCAGTGGTTCAACCCACACTCTAATGGTGATCCTGAGTGTGTCTCTTTATTTCCCTTGAGGTGAAGGACCACATGTCCACCCTTGAACCCTGGTTTACCTGTGTTATTTGAAAACACTTCTGTCCCACCACAGCTCCTTGGACTCAAGGCAGCTAACAGCACAGCAGCCAGGTTTCAAGGACACAAATCCTAACAGGCAAATGCACAAGAAAGCACCCGCAGAAATAGTCCTCCAGCAACTGGGGACCACTGCAGTTTTTCCTTCACAAAGACTGAGCAGCGCAATACTTAGTGGAGCTTTGAGTCAGAATGACAGGTGCATGCGCTGGGTCCCATGGCATGACTTCAGTACCAGAAGTCAAATTTGAAAAGTATTCTTGAGTAAGTATCTTAGCTGCCCCCAAGGCTGTTCTTTCAAGGCTTCTTGTGCAGTCATTGTATTTAGGGAGACTGAATTAAGATAAGTTTCCTGTGGGGCTGTACAAATTTTTTTTTGCACCGGTATTTTTCATTTCGGCTCCATTGGAACTGGGAAAAAATTGGAATTCCCAAAAAATCCCAGATTCCAATACCGGTATGCTATTCAGATCTGGGATTTTTTGGGAATCCCGAAATTTTTCAGGACCAATAAATGCCAGTAAAAATATAGAAGCCCAATCCTAGGGCTGGCTTGGCTTCTCCTCCCCCCACCCACCCCCCAGTTTAACCAAACAGCAGGAGAAGGCAGCACAGAGCTGCGCATGCAGGGAGCTGTTGGCTCCCCACAGGCACAGTATTCCTAGCTGGGCTGCCCTCTCCTGCCGCCCCGTTTAAGCCCTGCCCTGCCTTCTCCTGCTGCCCCGTTCAAAGATTTGTTTTGTTTTCCCAAGAAACCCGGATACATTTGGGAAACTGAAATAACCGGAAAAATACTCATAAGGCATTTTTTGGCTACATTTTTAGTTCAGGTAGATCCAAATGAACACCCCTAGCTTCCTGCTTGAATTAATATGTTACCTGTTCTCCAGTATGACTCCTACTATGCAGGGGTCGTTTCGTAGAAAAAGAGCTAGGGGAACTCATTAGCATAACTCATTAGCATATGCCACACCCCCTGACATCACCGGAAGTGTGTCATAAGGCCACACCCCCTGACATCACCGGACGTGTGTCATAAGGCAACCCACACCGCCCCCAACGGTCCCGGCCGGCGGGAGTACAAGGAAGCCCCGCGAAGGCCCTCCCTGGCCCCAGGCAGGCAGGGGTGGGGAGAGGCAGGGAGGAAGCAACTTACCCTCCCTCTTCTGGAAAAGGGCAAGGGAGGAAAGAGTTTAAAGGCCCCTTTTCCCTCATCCCTGGCGGAAAAGTAGCTGCATTTGAGAAAGATTGTTTTATTACTTATCACAGAAGCCTTTGAGCCTACACTTTGTGCAGAGTTGTGCCTTTGGGAATACAGTTTTGGGAAACTGAGCAATTGCCTTGGGTGTCTTCATTCACTGAAATTAAAACTGCTGCCTTTGAGCACACGTCGGTTGGTAATATTTAAACTAAATATTTTAAATATTAAACTATTTAAACATAAAGTAGTTCACCTACTGTGGATCTAAGGCCTTTAATGGTTTGCTTCAGAAACACACATTTCTACTTGGGTGGACGAGAGAGTATGATTCTGCTACTGACTGTTGTCAGGGTATTGCTACTTGCACCCGCGACGGGAGCTGAAGCTGGGTCTTGTGGAGCCTTCACGGCAGTGGTACAGAAATGGAAGAGGCAGGCTTCATCCAGGGAGAGCTGACACCAAGAAATTCTTTCATTGCATTGCGGAAAATGTTTTTTTGGTATAAGCAAAGCAACATCAAAGGCTTACGAAACGCTAAAGGAATTGGGTGTTTGCTTTCTCGCAGGCAAAAAACCGAGAGTTACTCAAACAAGTTGCAGCATTATCAAAGGGCAAGAAGTTTGACAAGAGCGGGAGCATGCTGACATCTCCGTGAAGAGCAGGTTGCTTGCAGAGGTGTGAATATTCAAAAGGTAAAATGATTCCTTAGTTTTGTGTCATAAGAAGAAAAATATTTTTACGCGCATACAGAACAGCAAGCCTGTCACCATGTCTTTTTGTAACGGATAATGCAGTGAACATTTGGATTAAAACACTTCAGCCTGTTTGAAGAAAGCTTTTAAAACTTCTTTTTTTCTTAATACAGGGAGCGTTTTGCCAAAAACGCGTTCAGTAAGAGCAGGTGCTCTTTTTTTAAACCACATCATGCAATAACAAGTGTGACCAGCAGCAACTTGACGGAGCCAGTCTATCAAGCATCGCTGCGAACACAGACTTACTCACTGAAATTTGGTTTTATATGGAGCGCCTGGGCAAAAACAGAACTTGGCCTGGGCTCTGGGCAGATTGGCATCAGGAAACACTACCAACCATATCAATACTACAGCAGCAACCAGTTTTGGGAAGAAAGAAGCAGCAGTGGACATATGGCAACTGAGGTGTATGTGTTGGTCAAAACGAGTATGCTGAAGATTTTAAAAATCACGGTGCTTTTATTATGAGTCGCTTAAACCTTATAAATATATGTAAAAGAATTTTAACAGTTTTATTCTTAGTGATTAGTGTTTTGCATTTCTTGTGATAGAAATTTAAAAGAGAGATTCTTTATTGTAAGTACCAGAACAAAATGTGGGGTTGGTTTTTTTTGAGAATTTACTGTAGACTTTTTCCTCTTGCCAAGTGCCTTTTATCCCAACTGTTTATTTATAGGAATGCTGGTATCTTGTATATAAGGTGGTGGGGGGGGTTTTTTTTAATCGTTGTTTTTGTGTGTATATATAAATATATATGTGTGTGTACAGAAGAATTTGACTGCTACGATCAAAGTTGTTAGGATGCTAGGTGAGGTGCTAAGAGCTGGTAAGCAACAGAAAAAAATATTGGCTGTAGATAACTGTAACAGATGTGTCTGTAGAGTTTCTTAACTTTTGTTGTGCCTAATTTAATTTTTTTGCTACACTAAACCACAGGGCTTTTAAAAGAATATTTCTCTTTTGTCTCAATACTAATTTGCTTTGTTGTCTTCATGTTGTCCTAAATTGGATGATGTGAATATTTCTTTCAATAGCATTTTACTATAGCTTAATGCTTCTTTAAAAATTGGTTAGAGAAGCATGTCTTTTTTTAGTAGTACACAGTAACAACCTCTCCTCCCTCCCCCCAAAATAGTTTTACAGTTCTGTGCACATAGTCACACAGTAATTGTGTGTTGTGACAGATAACCTGGGAGCTACAAAAATGCCCCATGGACACTTCCCACTGAGAGGGAGGAAAAACCCTTCACTGCAAGGGGACTGTATAGCCCTTAGTAGCCCAACAGCCCAGTTGGATAGCTGCTCAGTGCAACCAGAAGCACATTGTGGATTGCAGGGATTGGATGAGCTGAAACGGCATTTGGTTCCACGCTGTAAGAGCCATACAGGCATGTCCTAAAGCAGTAGCTTCCAGACTGCATCCCAGGAGATTTTGGGATTCCATGGAAGTTTATCAGTAATAGTGGGGATAGGCTTACCAACCTTCATCTGTAATGTGCTGTTGTAGGGGTAGCGGGTCAGGAGAGGGTTAAGTTCTAGTTAGTTGCACGCACTACGGTGATACTAAGATCTTAGTGGTCAAACCAGCTCTGCATGAATAGGCGTACTCCAGAACTACCCCCTAACCAATTCTACAGGACTCAGGAGTTTTTCAGCAGATAGGCAGATTTTCCTTAGTAGGCACCAGTGGGGGAGGGGGAAAACTTTGAGAGTGGCTTTTTGAAGAGAAGCGGTGGGGTCAGAGTAATTTTATTTCCTCTGTTAAAAGTTCTAATCAGTGCTTTGTGATCTTAATACAAGTAACTAAGAAAAGGTCAGAGCTTGTTTCAGAAAAGCATGCTTTCACCAGCTTTAAAACAAGCTGTTTTTTTATGAAATGAAAAGCCTGTTTGATACAAGGGATGCTCAAGTTACTATTCCAGGAATTAGTTGCACTTCGGCTAGCATTACGCTTTGGTTTGGAGGCCCTGCAGCTACCTGAAGTTTGGGAGGATTTGTTCCCAAGAGACTACTGAATAATTGTAATTTGAAAGGGGGGGGGGGACTGCTTTCTACAATATTGAGATTTTTTTATTTTTTTTGTATACTAAAATGAACTTTGTAAGTTTATAAATACTATTTCCAGATCTTACACAATTAACGCAGCTAGGGTAGAATATACTGCTGCTGTCCTGTTGGACTGTTCAGTCACTGAGGAAGGTTTTTTAAAAATTACAGACTTTCATTTCATAGAATTTTGATATCTTTTTCCAGTCGACCAGCAACATATCATTAATATATTCAGGTTTTTTAACAAAAGGTCAAAACTCTTCTCATGAAATTGATACTGTTGAATCAGAGCATTCCCATGGAAACTTTCTGTGCTGCAGTAGGAATGTTGTAGAGAAAGAGATTCAAAGTACTGAAGTTTTTTCCAAGCCCAATATAAGGATATTTATGGGATTTCACATTCGATTAGTAAAATATCATTTTGGGTTTTTAAATTTCATAACCTCTTTTTAACTTGGAATTTTTAAAGGCTAGACACTAGTATATGAAATTCTGGAGCTGTAGAGTATTTTCACGATGAACCTGATTTTTACATAGGCTTTCACAAGGTGATGCGTTGTATTATAGTGTGCATTTTGGTCAGTTTTTCCACTGTTTGATTAGCATTGAACAACAACGGTCACTTGGCTTGAGTTATTTATTTTTAACCCTGTGAATATTGCAGCCCCTTTTTAGTAATGTCTGTGTCCATTTTGAGGTGGAGATGTTAAGCTTGCTACACATGTATATACTATTGAAATTCTGTACTGGAACACATTTGACGGTCAACATTTTTGTACTTTTTTCTAAATCCAATATTTCACAATAAAAGCTTGTTAAAACATCAGTCTATCCATCTTCTGTTATTCTGAAAAGTCGTATTACCTGTCTGGTTTTATCTGCCTTGGACTGAGAAAAGGGGGAAAGGTTAAAGATGCTTTTATTTTATTTTATTTTATTTTTTTTGGGGGGGGAGTTTCATCTCTATGCTAGCTTGAGCAGACAGTGGCTGGATCCAAAAAGCTTCTTGAATGCACTCAAGGGCCTGAGAAGACCAGTGGGGTTTTACCTTTTTTTCTTAAGCATTTTGGGTCCAGCACAAACCTATGCTTGAACTTCTCATCTGTGTCGACCATGATTCGGCATAAAGCTCAGGAGACTGCCAAAGGAGTATGCCCAAAGGCCACCCGCCACCCCCTTCAGTACACGTAACTAGTTGTGCCACTCTTTGAAACTTTAGCCATTCTGTTCTGCTTCCATTAGGCAATAATGAGGAGTAAGACAAGAGTTGAAGAAAATCCAACACATTCATGGTATCCTGCAGAACCATGTTTTTTATTAAAGGCTAACTCCTAAAAAGAATTTAACTTCTAAATAGGAAAAGGTACAAACGAGGAGGTAGCATTTTGTTTTTCCTGTACAAATAAGTGAAAAGTCTGCACACACAATTATATGTTCCATTATCTCAACCTGAAATTCAACTTTGATAGAGGATCTGAAAAATTGCTTAAGCCTCAGTGGAGGGGGGGGGGGCTGTGAAGAGGTTTTTCAGATGACTTATCCTTTAGCTTACCAAGTTTGCTGTGAGGAAGTGTCACTTGTCCCCCATCCCATAAATTAATGTGAACCCCCAAAGAAATTACTTGGTCAAGCTCATTCTGCTATGACCGAGTTGAAATTTGAAGCCATATTTCTCTAGCTGACATGCAATATACTGTTCACAATGTCCCTGGAAGTGCAGGGCATATTAGAAGTGGCTATTTAATTTTCTTGCCTGTAATCAACCTGTAGGTTTTAACTGAAGGCACAAAGCCCAGTGTTAGGCTCTGCGAAAAGGCCCCAAGCAGCCTGCAAAAGGCAGGTGAGCTGAAAAGCCTGATTCAGGCCGAGAAGCCCGAAAATAAAAGACAAGCCTCTGAAAGATTTTTTCTCTTCTCTTGCGAAATACAGTTTCCTGTTGTTCGCTCGTTAACATTGGAGAGTTGTAGATTTGCGCAATCAGAACAGCTGGCCTCCAGCTGTTGGCTAGGATGCGGGAAATGGTGAGGAGGGGGTCTGAAGGAGTGAACTGTTGCGGAGAGACTTAAATCAGACGGAATAAAATCCTTTTTCATTTAAAGGTCATATACACTTACATATAGCTCGTAACAAGTTCATAATCTATGCACATCATATACAAACCATATACATACTGATTACAGGAACAAAGTTCATGAGTAGAGAGCTATGGGAAGACACGGGACATTCCAAGACACAGGACTTTTGGAGATATGAGCTAAGTGCCGGAACCTCCAAATTAGGCAAGTTTGCACAATGCCTTATGTAAGACATATGTCAGGTCAAGCCAACCCGGGAGGGGCAGCGATAATGGTGAGACCATCAAGTTGGGAGATGGGACTTTCCAGGACCCCTTAGAACAACAGATGTGGATACTGGGAAGTTTGCACAACAAGCCAAATAAGGAAGTTTGCACAACAAGACACTTAAATGGGAGGTCAGGCTGACCTAAACAGCTATAAACATTGGAAAGACCCCGATCATTAGGGAGTAAACTCAGCTGTTTTCAATTAATTAAAGAAACAATCTAAATGTCAAACACTTCTGATTGGTCAATACTGATCAACAGAGGGTGAGTAAACAGAATTGAAAAAGGATATAAGGTAGTGAATTAGTATCAGAGAGGAGCAGAGAGGGTGGTCCAGTGAAGGCAGACAACCCTTGTCCCAAGCTCCGGTCTCCAGAGGAACAGAAGGAGCCCCGCCTGGAGTCAACATCAATGGTGAGCAATCATGTCTCGACTCTTAGAGTCAAGTTGTAATAGGCAAAGATTATCAAAAGCTGCATAGAACTGTTGATTGATGCTATGTTTAAAATAAAACCCTTTAAAATTACAGAATTGTGTCTGGTCTTCCTTCTGTTAAGAGACAAGGTCCGTTATACATACAGAGAAATATGCAAAAGATCCTGTTAGCATCAGCGAGTAGCTTGGGCCGAAAGACGAGCGGCTAACATCAGTTTCAGTCATCTATGGCATTTAGTGGAGCGGAAAGGAAGTATACATGTTCTATAAAGTTCACTCAGTGGCTGATTCGTCTGCCTGACTCCTAGAACTGTGTAATGCAAACCTGTCTGCTGTCAATTCTCACAAAGCGCAGCCTTGCAAGATCATTTTTTGTCCATAATCAGGATCAGCGGTTATGTCTACCTTAAGCGATCTGAAGCAGACTCATATGTGGTGGCTATGGGGTCAGGGACGGGGGGAGGCTTTGCAGCAACTAGCTTCTGGACTGAGGAATATCCAGATTCTTTAGCCCCAACCACCCATAGTCAAATAGAAAGAGGGACAGAAGCTTTGGGATTGGTAGCATGTAAACTATGTGCTCCCTAACGGTCTCTTATTTGGAAACCTGGGCAAGCTAGATTCGAGCTTGATCAAGATAGGTAGCCATGTTAGTCGGTCTGTAGCCGTAGAAAAGAGCAAGAGTCCAATAGCACCTTAAAGACTAACAAAAGTTGTGGCGGGGTAGGAGCTTTTGTGAATCACAGCTCACTTCAGATAGCACCAGAGGCGAGCGGTTATGAAAGCTCATACCGTGCCACAAGTTTTATTAGTCTTTAAGGTGCTACTGGACTCTTGCTAGATTCGAGCTTTTGAGAGTCAAAATTCCCTTGGTCAGATGACTGATGAAAAGACTCTTGAAAGCTCATATCCCCAAAATCTTGATCTCTGAGGTGCTACTGGACTGGAATCTAGCTCTTCTACTGCAGACCAACACGGCTACTCTCTGAAACTCTCTGCTGGACCAAGGCTGTAATTATTTGTGAGGTAAATAGAAATCACTTTTCCCTAGATATTTGACTAGACAGACAAGACACAGATAGAATCATAGAATCACAGAGTTGAAAGCGGCCAGACTGGCCACCTAGTCCCAGCCTAGAGCATCCCTGACAAGTGTTTGTCCAGACACTGCTCAAAGACTGCCAGGGAGGGGGAGCTCACCGCTTCCCAAGGCAGCTGATTCAACTGTTGCAGAACTCTTACTGTAAAAAAGTGTTCCCTGGGATCCAGTCAGTACCTTCCTGCCCTTAATTTAAACCCATTGTTGCAAGTCCTCTCCTTTGCTGCCAACAGGAACGGTTCCCTGCCCTCCTCTAAGTAACGGTTCCCTGCCCTCCCCTTCAAATACTTCAAGAGAGCAATCCTGTCCCCCCCTCAACCTCCCCTTCTCCAGACGAAACACTCCCAAGTCCCTCAGATGGAGATGAATGACAAAGGCTTATTTAACAGAAAATTAATAGGGTCAATGCTTTGTGTGGATGGCTTCAATACATAAAACTAGCTCTCAGTTTCACCTCCCAAGGGTTACAAACCTTTTCCCACTGAGAATAATTACTTCGTAGCTGAGCCTCAAGTAAAGTAGATAATCCCTGAAGGGAGACTTGATTCCCCTTTCTCTGGACAGGGTACCTCAGCAGGTTCAAGGCTTCTCTTTTCTCTCACAGAGCACCTTACCACAGAACCTACACACACGAGTTAGGAATGCTTCCATGAGGAAATGCAGCTTCCTTTTTTTAAAAAAAAATATATTTCGTTTTCCAAAATAAAACAAACAAACAATCTGCTATTTCTTCATTTCATAACAGATGAGCATACAGCTGTTTCCTCGTTTTGTGATAAATAAACATACATTTTCCAGTATTTCGCTCTTTTCTTATAAACAGCATCCCCTCGTTCATAAACAAAACATTTAACCCTTCATATTTCGTGTCCAACTATACCATCTCTCCCAGTTTTTTTCAAAAAACAAATCATCTTTCCCTTTTAACATACATGACAATTTATCGAGTTCAGCCACTTCACATATTTGCTGTCTGTAAGACAGTGGATCAGTAAATATTTTTCTGTTTTCCCGTATGACTCCGGAATTATATTTAATAAACATACTTCAGGTTCAAAAGGAATTTGTTGCCCCATTACTTCCCCCAACATTTTAGTAATAATTACCCAATATTCTTTTGCTTTACAGCATGTCCACCACATATGTAGGTAAGTACCTACATTCCGCTTACACTTCCAACAAGTGCTTGAGGCCGTTTCAAAAATCTTAGCTAATTTAACTGGGAACATATACCATCTCAGGGCAACTTTATAAATGTTTTCTTTGAATGAGATTGCCCTAGTGATCTTTATATTGGTATCCCATATTCTTAGCCATTTATCAATTCCTATTTCATAACCTAAATCTTTATTCCAAGCCGCCATACTTGATCTCACCACTTCTTCATGCATTTTGTTTTCCAATAAGTATCCATATATATGTTTTATCATCTGTCCTCCCTGTTTAATCCAGATTTTGTCCATTTTTACAGGTTTATCATAAAAACCATACTTCTGATCTTCTTTATATCTTGACTGCAGTTGCATTGCTTGCAACCAAGACAATTCCTTGTCATGCTCTCTCAAACCTTCAATTGGTTTCAGGTTATTCCTGTCATCTAATAGATCTTCATAACATAACTTTTTATTATAATCATACAAATTTGGGATGGCAAAGGCTTCAATAGGAGATACCCATCTGGGTATTTTAAAATAACACTTCCGTTTTATTTCTTTCCATATTTTAAATAATAAACCCCTTATATAGTGTTTATCAAATGCCTTTCTTCCTTTGTCATACCAGATGGTGGCGTACCACCCCATTTGAAGGTCGTGGCCCTCCAATTTGAGAAGCCTACTATTAGCTAAAGTCGCCCAGTCTTTTAACCATACCATTGCCGAAGCTTTGTAGTATAACTGCCAATCTGGCAGGCCTAACCCACCTTTCGTTGTTTTTTCTTGCATGACCTTCAATTTAAACCTGGGTTTTCTGGCTTGCCAAATGAATTTTGTCACCATTGTGTTCAGTTCTTTAAAGAATTTCAGATTTTTAATAACTGGTATTACTTGAAACAGAAACATAATTTTGGGGAGAATACACATTTTAATGGATGCTACCCTTCCCATCAGGGATAACTGTAGGTCCTTCCATTTCTCTAAATCAGTCTTTATTTCAGTCAGCATTCTTTTATAGTTGTTATCAAATAGGGCACTACATTTATTTGTTAGCCAAATTCCTAAATGTTTAACTTTCTTACTAATCATGAATCCAAATTTTTGTGCTAACAATTCTTCAGTTTCTTTTGAACAGTTTTTCGTTAATATTTTAGATTTCTGAAAATTAATTTTTAAACCTGCTACCTGCCCATATGAATGGAGAGTCTGTAGTAAATAATCAATTGAGTCTAAAGGTTCTTCTAAAATAAAAACTAAATCGTCAGCATAGGCCTGTAGCTTGAACTGCTCTCCTTTCACCCTCAACCCTTTAATTTGGGGGTCCGCTCTCACCATGTTGTTTAGTACTTCCATTGTAAATATGAAAAGTAGCGGGGATAGCAGACACCCCTGCCTCGTGCCCTTTTGTATTGCAAATTTTGATGTAAAATCGCCATTGATATTTATCTTGGCTTCTTGATGGTGATAAATTGCCTGTATCATTCGCAAAAATCCTTCTCCGCAATCCCAATGTATCAAGTTTCTCTTTATAAACTCCCAACTAATGTTATCGAATGCCTTCTCGGCGTCAATAAATAAAAGGGCCATTTGTCTTCCATAATTAGCTTCATAAAACTCTAATACGTTAAGGATTGTCCTCACGTTGTTCCTCAGGTGTCTATATGGTAGAAATCCTGCCTGATCAGAATGGACTATTTGCTGTAACACTTTCCTAAATCTATTTGCAATAATTGAGGCATAAACTGTGTAGTCAGTGTTAAGCAACGAAATAGGCCTATAGTTCTTTATGGATGTTAAATCTGCTTCTTTCTTCGGTAGCAATGTAATCAGGGCTTCTTTCCATGTTTCAGGGAACCTGTTCTTCTCCAATATATTCTGAATTGTCAGCTGTAACGGTAGATCTATTTCATTAACAAACATTCGATAAAACTCAGCTGGTAATCCATCTGTCCCTGGTGCTTTCCTCATCTTAAGTTTCTTAACAGCTTCCCTTATATCACACATAGTAATACGTTCGTTCAGCATATTTTTTTGATCTTGTGTAAATTTCATTATTATACTTGTTCAGAAATAGATCAATTCCCTGTTGGTCTTCATTTCTTTGCTCATATAGTTCTTTGTAGTATTTCCCTGCAATTTCTTTGAGATCATGTAGACTAAAACAGTTCTGGCCTTGTTCATTCTTCAGCAATTTTATTGTTCTTTCTTCTCTTTCTTTTCTCAATTGATAAGACAACCATCTAGTAGGTTTGTTTGCTTGCTCGAAGTAGTTTTGTCTTGCGTAATTTATTTTCACTGTTGTTTCCTGCACTAGCAGGCAATTAAGTTGATGTTGTAATCTAATTATATTCAATCTTAGTTGTTTTGAGCTGAGAGTTTTCTTCAGATTTTGTTCCTGTTTTTGGATTTGACCTACTATTTGCTTATATTTTTCTTGTTTCTGTTTCTTTAACCAGATTTCTTGTCTGATCATTCTTCCCCTGACAAAACCTTTGAAAGCGTCCCACACAGTATCTACATTAGTTTCTGGTATCAAATTTATTTTAAAGAAAAACTTAAATTCTTCTTTACATTCCTTTACAAAATTTCCATTATTCAACATCCATGCTTTCATTGTCCATCTAGATGCTTTGTGTTGATCTTGAATTTCCAATAACAGGGGATTGTGGTCCGCAAATGTTGATGGAAGGATCTCCATTTTTTCTACTTCTGCCAGAACTGTACTAGAGGCCCAGATCATGTCGATCCTGGACCAGGATTGGTGGCGAGGAGAAAAATACGTAAAGTCTGACTTACTTCCATTTCTAACTCGCCATATGTCTACTAGTCTTAGTTCCTCAGCCAGCAGAAGGAACGCATGTGGTAGTTTGTTAGATTTAACTAGTTTTCGCCCCTGGTTCCTTCTATCTTCTCGTAAGTCAAAAACAGCATTAAAATCACCAACTATGTATATTTCATCCGCCGAAAATTCCATTAATTTCTCCCGAAGTTTATGAAAAAAGTTCCCTTGCTCTTGATTAGGGGCATATATATTGGTCACTAAAGCCGTTTTATTTTGCCTTTGAATTTTAAATATTAGAATTCTTCCATCTTCGGATTGGAACACCAGTTCAGGTTGGAGATGAGACTTAACATAGGTAACCACCCCTCTTTTTTTACATGTATCTGCTGCTAAGTACTTTTTCCCTAATTTTTTAAAATCCAATAGTCGTTCATCCTCTCTTTTAATATGCGTTTCTTGCATACATAACACGTCAGCATTAAGTTTACAAGCTTGATGCAAGATCATCCTCCTTTTTTGTGGGGAATTTAAACTGTTCACATTAACAGATATTATTCTAATTGTCTTTTTCCCCATTTCCCTTATGCTTAAGCTCCTCTTCCTTCCTTAATTGCGATCTTGTAAATACTCTTAACGATCCAGATCTCCCATCTTTCCCTCTTTTGGGTCGTCTTGGTTTTTGGCTTGATTTTTCTGCTAGATCTTCTTGTACTTCTTCTTCCGATTGGCTGGATTCTTCTTCTTCCATTCCAAGTTCTCGACCGTATTTTTTAAGGAAGTCTTCTTGTTTCATTATGGAACTTAATCTATGGCTTTTCCCTTTATAGGTGAAAGCAAGACCTTCAGGTATCAACCATCTATAATTTATGTCGTTTTTCCTCAGAAGTTCAGCTAAAAGTTCAGCTTCCAAGCTCCCTTCAGCATGGAGAGGTAGTCAGAAGCAGAGATATTTAACCTGGTTCCCAAGGAACTTGGTGAAAGCCCAGAGAAGGAAACTGGCAATGATTGATGTTCTTCTCTGACTAATCTGTGGAGATCTATGAAAAAAACGGTTATTGCAGTTGGTCCTCTGAGGAAGACCTGGGAAACAAACATATTATCCGGAAACTTTGTTAGAATACTCAACTCTGGACCTCCTTTAAAATTGTTTTTGTACAGTTTTGAATGTATGATGTAATTTTTGTGAGTATTTAATGGATTATATACACAGTAAATGCACTATTGGATATTACTAGATATTAATTGTATTAGAATTACATTTTCATACATTAGCATTTATACACAGCCTTTTTTTCTTGCTTTCTTCATGGCTGAGAATCACGTGCATGAGGCCTAAATCACAAGGATTGGTTCAGAGACCTGGAGGAGAGGCGGGACTTTTAAGGACAGTTGCCTTGCCACAACTTCTTTTGTAAATTAAAACACACTCAGGGGTCATTTCCTGCAGGAGCGCACAGGAGCGGAGCTCCGGCAGTAAAGAGCCCAGGGGGCGGGCACATGCAACAAGCCCCACCTCCTGCTCCCAGCAGCCCTCAGTCAGAGCAAGAAGCAGCCAGGTAAGTTGCAGAGCCCCCCCCGGCCCCCCAGTCCAAAACAGTCCAGTGGCACCTTTAAGACCAAGTTTTATTTAGGTACAAGCTCTCCCTTCTCTGCAAGGACAGATCTGCATGTCCCCCCCCCAATAGCTAGCAATCCAAAACAGTCCAGTGGAGCCTGAGCGGTGGGTGTTGCCTTCTGACACACTTCCGGTGATGTCAGGGTGTGTGGCATATGCTAATGAGTTATGCTAATGAGCTCCTGCACCTCTTTTTCTACAAAATGACCCCTGCACACACTGGTGAGCTGTGGGAGTTCTAGTTTTAAAAAATACATGGTTAAAGGTGACTTTGGGTCAGTGGTGGAGCATCTAGGTCCTAGTTTCAGTCCGCCAGTTACAGGATCAAGCATCGGGTGATGTGAAAGACCTCTGCCTGTAACCTTGAAATGCTGCTGCCAGTCTGAGTAGAAAATACTGACCTTGTTTGGCCAATAGCCTGATTCTGTACAAAGCAACTTCATGTGTCTAAAGTCAGACAACCCCTGGTTTACAAATAAATGGCAAGAACTTTGATCATTGAGATAGATCAAGATGGGTAGCCGACCTGTGTTAGTCTTTCTGTAGCAGTAGAAAAGAGCAAGAGTCCAGTAGCACCTTCAAGACTAACACAATTTGTGGCAAGGTATGAGCTTCCATTGGTCACTTTCATGACTCACGAAAGCTCATATCCTGCCACAAATGTTCTTAGTCTTTAAGGTGCTACTGGACTCTTGCTCTTTGATCACTGAGTTAAATAATATAATGTATGAAACTTTCACCATAAGCTAAGTCCTTAGACCAATAATTGATTTTTGCTGTTGTGAAAATCTGGCTTTGATTCTGTTCTAATTAGCAGCAGGGCTATTTTTGGGCAGGAACGCACAGGAACGGAGATCCGGCTGGCTTCAGAGTTGGCCACACCCACTACAGCCAAAACCTCTGCGTGGCTACAGAGGGAAGGCCTGGAGAGTGACACCCCCCCGGCGACTCTTGAGGCAGGGGGGCCAGGGGGGCCCTGGAAGGATCGGGGAGACATTTAAATGCCTCCCCGTGCCTTCCCTGACCTGTCCAAGGGTCGGCTTGCCCGGGCTCCCCGCAGCCACAGGGCGCCCAGGCAAACCAAGGAAAGGCATGGGGTGTGGCCTAATATGCTAATGAGCTGCACTGTCAGGGGTGTAGCCTATTATCAGGGGTTGTTTTGTAGAAAAAGAGCTAGGGGAACTCATTAGCATAACTCATTAGCATATGCCAGACCCCCCTGACATCACCGGAAGTGTGTCATAAGGCCACACCCACCACTCAGTTAGTCTTAGTCTTAACGGTTAGTCTTAAAGTGTTATTTGTTAGTCTTAAAGGTGCTATTTGAACTCTTGGACTATTTTGTGGCAACAGACTAACACAGCTAATTCCTCTGAATCTAAACCCACCACTCAGGCTCCAGCCCCCAAATCTCCAAGGTATTGCCAACTCAGAGCTGGTGAGCCTATCTGATGGCACATGTGGGGGAAAACAAGCAAACCACCCATGTCAGGTAAAAAGTTTTGATAATAGAGGAAGTACAAAATATGTGGCTATTCACATTCCAGTTACCAGGAGTGTTCCCTCTAAGCTGAGTTAGTGTGAGCTAGCTCACAGCTTTTAAGCCTCTGGCTCACATATTTTTCTCTTAACTCAGGAAGGAGGGCTCCAGAGGCAAACTAACTGATGCAGTAGCCAAATCACTCACTCACAGCTTTAATGCCAGTGGCTCACAAAGTACAAATTTTGCTCACAAGACTCCACAGCTTAGAGGGAACATTGGTAGGCAATTCCAGGGAGAGAAAACAGCTATAAACCAAGACCAGCTATAAACCAAAACAGCTATAAACCAAGCATGGGGGCAGATGACCACATTGCTACGGAAAATACACGGAAAATACACAGGCATTTATACTTTGTTTTCACTCCCTCCCCCCAACAATTCTGGTGGCCGCCCTGGTTTCAGCTCTCGCCGAGCCCCCATCGAGCTCGACAATGGACCTGCAAGGCCGGCGGGAGTGCGAGGAAGCCCCGCGAAGGCCCCCCGTCCCCCAACGGTCCCAGCAGCCAGCCTTGCAGCTCCACTGCCGAGCTCCATCAGGGGCCCGGTGGTGGACCTGCAAGGCCGGCGGGAATGCAAGGAAGCCCCGCCGAGGCCCTCCCTGGCCCCAGGCAGGCAGGGGTGGGGAGAGGAAGGGAGGAAGCAACCTACCCTCCCTCTTCTCCTGCCTTCTCCTGGCTGAATGAGGGCCAGAAGCGGGGCGGCCGGAAGCAGGGGGCGGGGCTTCTTCGTGTGCCCCACCCCCGCACCTCCCCCGGGGGAACGGCGATCCCCCGCAATCCCCCGAATCGACCTCTGCCTATTATGCTAATGAGTTCCTGCTGGGCTTTTTCTACAAAAAAAGCCCTGATTAGCAGAATGCTAAATAATGGCACACACTCAAGACAAATTTGGTTATATTTACATAAGTAAATTTGCTTCATCTTGGCAATAAGTGAAGGCGATGCATGTTTTGTGTCCCCTGCAAATTTCTTCCTTACCACCATATTTCTTCATGATTGGCTGCTTTCACAGTGTTGGCCACTAGATGCTGCTGAAACCCTGTGTACAGTGATTGCTGTATTGAACATCTCTTCTGACAGAAAAGTGCCTACCTCCAAAGCATAAGCTGTTTCGGCATCTCTGAATAACAGAAAAGGTAACACTTCAGTTCTGAAGCTGTACTTTTTGAAGTGGGGTCTCTATGCAAGTCTGGCCAATACCTGAGATAGGGAAGTTGCTGCTTATAGGAGAGATGATCTGCATGGTGCTCTATTGTGAGTGTGTGTGTGTGTATGCACGCACCATTTTAAGTGGCCAGATTTCCTTGCAATAAATGCAGATGGATTAGGACGGTATCCCAGCTTTAAGAACATAAGAGACGCCAATGTTGGATCAGGCCAAAGGCCCATCCCGTCCAACACTCTGTGTCACACAGTGGCCAGAAATACCAGGTGCCATCAGGAGGTCCACCAGTGGGGGCAGGACATTAGAAGCCCTCCCACTGTTGACCCCCCCCCAAGCACCAAAGACAGAGCATCACTGGCCGTAGAGTCCCTATCTATACCTTGTGGTTAATAGCCACTGATGGACCTCTGCTTTGCTTTTGTGCTTCACAGGGGAATGTTATAATGACTTTATATGTTGTTTTATATATTTAATTTGCTTGTTTAAATTAGGGGTATGAGTTGGATCTAGGGATGCCATCCTCCAGGAGTTACAGATCACCTCCAGACTACAGAGTGCAGTTCCCCTGGATGCTGTGGAGGGGGGACTCTATGGCATCGTACCCCACTGGGGTACCTGTCCCCCCCCAGGCTCCACCCCCAAATCTCCAGGCACCTGGCAAGCCTAATTTGCTGGATGGTAAGGGGGTTGGACTAGATGGTCAGTATGGCCCCTTCCAAGTCTTTGATTCTGTGATTCTATAAAAGAGGTTCCCCCACCCCTACAGTGTAGGAGCTCAGTGAGAATATTGTCCTGCTTTTCATTTATACTGAAATACAGGTGACTTGTCCAGTCACAGCACTGCTAAAAGTGGGAGGAGGTTTCAGGGGTTGCTGAGTTTTACTATTCCTTCTGATTTTTCCTGAAACGGTATTGTCACTTCCCACAAAGCAGTTTTGAGGGGAACGGCTCGGTGGTACAGCAACCACTCGGCGTACAGAAGGTCCCAGGTTCAATCCCCAGCATCTCTAATTAAAAAGATCAGGTTGGAGGTGGAGCAAAAGACCTCTGCTTGAGACGCTGGAGAGCTGCTGCCGGAGGAGACAAACCTGACCTCGAAAGACTTGTGCTCGGACTCCATACGAGGCAGGTTTGTTTGTTTAATTTATACCCTTCCCAATGGGGATCCTAAGCAGCTTACATCATTCTCCTCTCCTCCACTTTATTTTCACATCAACCCTGTGAGGTAGGTTAGGTTGAGTGTATGAGTGGCCCAAGGTTCACCCAGGAAGCTGCTGTGGTACGAGGGTTTTTCGCCCCCAAAACCTGGGTCTTTCAGATACTAGTCTGACACTCTTAACCACTACCGCACACACATGCATCTCTTCTTTAAAACAGGGCCACAGCCAGTCTTCTTTGCGGGTTGCCTCTGTGTGTGCGGATGTGTGTTTGCACAATGCTTCCAGGTAGGGCCAGGTCTAACAAATGGAATGCCAGGAGGAAGTGATGTCATGACTGGGTAGGCTGAGGAACACTGGCAGAAAAAGGAGGCCGTCCCAACTTTAAGAATCTTGACATGTTGCTGAAGGGGTGGATTTTTTTTTTTACCAGAAATGTTCCTGTCCCTCTTGCTCTCTGTGCACCACACTTATGGGATCTCAAGCATGCATGAGCAGAGCACTGGGACCTATAAAAGCTGAGCAGGAGCCTCCCCGCCCACAAATTCCATTCTCTACTTGGCAGCTGCCAAGTCAAAAGATCTTTTACAGTTTATAGAGGAGCAGCACACTCACTGGTCCAACTCTACTTGTAGCCCCCTGCTTTAAAGGAGTAGAACAGTGGTATTCATGCCATGGTTCACAGACAACCACAATTACCATCAAGGTCAGTATTGTCTACTCAGACTGGCAGCAGCCCTCCACATTCTCAGGCTGAGGTCTTTCACATCACCTCCTACCTGGTTCTTTTAACTGGAGATGTCATTGATTGAACCTGGGACCTAATACATGCCAAGCAGATGCTCTATCACTGAGCCACAGCCTCTCCCCAGAAGAACCACATGACTATGCTCCCTGTGCCATCCCAAACACACACACACACACACAAACAAACACACAACAATGTAGCTCTGAATTTCTGAGCAAGTAGGGTTGTTTCTGTCTTTTCTCCCCACCAGTGCTGAAAACTTAGGGAGCCCTTGTGTATCTGGAGTAGGAGAAGCTTCCCTCTCTACTTTCTTTCTCTTCAGTTTGGTGTAGTGGTTAAGTGCGCAGACTCTAATCTGGGAGAACCGGGTTTGATTCCCCACTCCTCCGCATGCACCTGGCTGGATGACCTTGGGCAAGCCGTAGTTCTGATAAGGGCTGTTCTTGAAAAAGAGCAGTTTCTGTCTAGAGCTCTTCTCATCCCCACCTACCTCACAGGGTGTCTGTTGTGGGGAGGGGGAGGGGAAGGAGTTTGTTAGCTGTTGTGCACATGACCAATCCTGCGCTGAATATATTAAATGCATGAACGCTCAAGCGCACATAAAACAGCACTCGGTTACACGTTGGTAGTTAATTTTGTTCGCTGTTCAGGGGGAAAATGCTGCATCTAAGTGGGAGCTGTGGTTCGCACATGCACATATGTGCATATGCACATGTGCAAATAATTTTTTTTAAATTGTGCCGCTGTCTGGAATTGTGCCTGGAACCTCATCGTGCAATGCAAGCGGTTGGGCAAGGGATGTGTGATCAGCTGAACCTGCTAAAAAATATCCCCGATCAAATCTACAACAGAAACAAATTGCAGTAAACTTGCCATGTGACCACATCCTCAGTGTTCATTACTTTAGATATTAGAGCAGGGTTCACAGGGTGGTGCCTTTCCTGGTACCTGCCAAGTGTTTTTAGAAAGTGGCTGGTGCCATGTGGGGCTTTTGGCCAGCAAGACTTCAGATCAGCCATTGGAGATTTGATTGCCTGAGCAGATTTTAAAAAAAAAATATTGTTTCAGCAGCAGCTGCCACCACAGCTAGGGTTGCCAGTCCTCCAGTGAAGGTGGGGGTCCCCCATCACCAGGCCCTGCCCCCCCAGCCGCTGATCAGCTGGCTGGTGGAGGGACTTGCCTAGAGAAAGAGAAAGGCCCAGGCCTCATCACCAGGGTCACACAGGAAGTGATGTCATCACACCAATGCCATCCAGGCGATGCTCTGTATGACGGCCCCGTCCACTTCCCTCCCTCAGAGGCAAGATCTCCCCTCCGTTTTTCTTTCCCTTCTGTGACTGAGCCACCCTAGTTAACTATTTTCTTCTTTCCTGAAGAATTCTGGCTGTCCCACCCTGTCACACTATAATATTTTAGCTGTGGGCTCAGCCCAGGAACCTGAGGGAAGGAATGGGAGACCCCTTTAACAGATATGACTGAAATGGCACTCAAGAAGTTTTTGTATTTCAAATTAACAAAATATTATATTCAACATAAAGGGGAAAGGTCAGGTGAAATCAGGGGTAAAATTTTGGAGGCAACTCAATATAAATAACCCTGAGGTAAAGCCAGTACATGCACAGACTTTAGTTCTTATATTTCAAGTTAGAGAGAGTTTCTTAAGCTATTCACAGTTACTTAAAATCTTTATGCTGAGAGGCTTTTGTTTCAGTGTTTTCTCAAACACTCCTGTACACTTTCTTTGAGTATTCTCTGACCCTTTTGGTTTTCAGAAGGCTGGTGCACTCTATCCAGAACCCAAACCCCTTCTCTTGAAACACCAGTACTCATCTTTAGTTTTTAACTGACTCTTAAGATCTCCAAAGGCAGTTTCTAACCACTCTAGATGAGGGATCTCTGTCTGCACTCTTCAGAGCTCTCTCCCTGTTTGACTGGGTAGGGAAATTCTCTTCTCACTAGAAGATCTATGCCCTTTCTTTCATCCAAATGGGGGTCTCTGTCTAACTACCCACTCATCCTTGCCAACTTTCCCCAGTTCTCCTGTCTGTGTTAAACTGCTGTCAGCCAGGGCTGAATTCCAAAACTGTCAGTCATCAACTCTTCTCAGCTAGGGCTGAAATCAGATTGATTTTCTCCTCAGCCTCCAGGTCAGAAGTCTTTCTCTGCTCAGCTGCTGCTAACCAATCAGATCTCTTGGAACAGCCTGTCCCTCAAGGCTCTCTGGCTCTGTGAAGAATTAACCATTCACAGCACTTCTTAACACGTTTACACAGCACTTCTCAGCTTTTAAAAGTGCAGTCCGTCACACTCTGGAAATTGTGGGAAACTCTACGGTAGAAGCCAGTTTTACTATAAGAGTTTTTGCCGAAATACCAGAGCATCACCTGGATGTTGCTGGTGTGATGACATTACTTCCTGTGTGATGCTGGTGATGAGGCCTGGGCCTTTCTCTTTCCCCAGCTGAGTCTTTCCCATCCCCTGTCAGTTGTTGGAAGAGACCTGGCAACCAATGTTCCCTCTATTTCCCCCCCTCTACTGAGCACAGCAGTTCACATCCTGAGCAGAATATAACTGCTGTAATCTTAAAATGGACAATGGGCGGTGCAAGACCCTGTGTGGCTCCAGATTGCTGCTGAGTGGGGCTTCCTGTGTTAATGTGCAGCTGCTCACAAGCACACCTTAGGGGGAACACTGTGGCAACCCTAACCGCAGCACAAGGATCTTCGCTGTGTAACTGAAGGTAGGCTGAGGCAACCATTTTGTGGCTGCGGCTCCCCCTCCTGCGACAGCTATTTTGTGGCAGCCATTTTGTTGCTGTGCCCACCATGATGTGTCAGAAGTCCAATGGTGTCTGCAGGCTCAAAAAGGTTGGGGGCCTAAGTGTTAGAGGGAGGGGTAGCTTGTTGTCTGAACTCCTACTTCTGCTAATGAAGTTAAGGCCGATGCAATATCTAATGTCTTCATATCATCGACCAAAAAAGATTATGATCTGGTGGGAGAAATTGCCCTTAGAAAACTGCAGGATCTGTATTGTAGGATATTTAAAAGGAGGCTTTATGACATTCTCTGTCAGATGTCCTATAAACCTTATTTTTGCCAACAACACATTGCAACCAGCTACCGGCAGAGGTTGGGAGGGTAAGGTTGCCAGCTCCAGGATGGGAAACTCTTGGAGATTTGGGGGTAGAGCCTGGGGAGGACAGGGACCTCAGTGGAATACAATGCCATAGAGTCCACCCTCCAAAGCATTTTCTCCAGGGGAATGGATCTCTGCAGTCTGGAGATGAGCTGTAATTCCAGGGGATCTCCGGGTCCCACCTGAAGTTTGGCATCCCTACAAAAACAGGTTGCTTACCTGTAACTGATGATCTTCGAGTGGTCATCTGTGCATTCACACCCATGGGATATAGTGCGCACACACTGGATCGATTGGCATTGTAGCAAGCTCTTTTAACGGATTTTCGCGCCCAGACCTCAGGCATGCACAGGACCCCCACTGTGCATGCCCAGAGGGGAGGGCGCGGACATCCCACCAGTTCCTTC
>NW_015165844.1:566802-570248 GCF_001447785.1 Gekko japonicus | reverse complement strand
GTGGACAGGGGAGTCCAAGACATGGATGGTCGGTATCGGTAGAGGGACTTGGGCCTCCGGTATCGATACTGTCGTTGGAGAGGGAGGCACTTTAGGGGCATCACCCAGTGCAGCCACCGCTACTTTCCCCTTCTTTGCCACCTTAAGGGGTTTGGAAGAGCCCTCTTTGTGGACTTTTGCTCCTTACTTGGCCTGGACTTCATTTTCACCGGCATGGAAGTGGAGGATTGCGCCTTTGATGCCGGAGGCTTCGGTGTTAGTTGGCCGATATCGGAGGCAGGCCTCGATGCCGGAGCCGTTGATGTTGATGGTTTCTCGGCATCCATCGCTGAGGAAGGATGTAGAGCCGATTCTAGCAGGGCCACTTTAAGGCGCGCAGCTTGGTTTTTTCGGGTCTGGTTTGAAAAGCGAGCACAGTGGTGACACGATTCGGGTTGATGAGACTGTCCGAGACAAAGTATGCAAAGGGTATGACGGTCAGGAGGAGCAAGTTTACTACCGCAACCCTTGCACCTATTAAAAAAGCCCCACTTCTCCATAAAAACCAAAATGAAGAAGAAAGAAGGGGTGGGGGGGATAGCCTGAAGGCCCGACTGAGGTAAAGCAGCAACCTCCCCCTCAGCAGAAAAGAAAAGGTTTTTTAAAAAAGTTTTTTGAAAGAACAATGAAGAAAAGGAATAAACTGAGGAAAAAATCCAAAGAGCCGTGAGGCAAAAAGCCAAAACACGCGAACCGATAAGACCGACGAAGAAAAAGGTCTTTCCAACACGGCTGTAAGAAAGGAACTGGCGGGGGTTCCGGTTCCGGGCGCGACGAGGGCAGACGTGAACAGCAGCAGCTGAGCACCGAATGCTATCCTAATAGTCTAAAAACTGAACTGAACAACGTTCAAAAAGTGATTCTCTGGAGGAGACTCACTAGCAAGAGGCTTTCTTTGTAACCAGAGGGGTTTGGCACACCTATCTGGGATAACGAAGGTGCTTTGGAGCAAAGACTGTGCAGGACGCCCGACGCAAGCCGGGTGGGGAGACGCGCCAGTAAGAACCTACAGAGTCATCAACTGGAATAAACAGAACGAAGTCAACAACCGAAGCTAAGTACCTTTTAAAACTTAGAACAAAACTTCTGTGTTATAAGAGAGATAAAATAGCAGGGCGTTAATGGTGGAGCTCAGTGACTCAGGGGAATTGGGGAGAAGCGAAGTACCGCTTTAAGGCGGCCATTTTCATAATCCCAAACGCGAAATTATTAAAGGAGAAGAGCTTTACTAACCGTGGATTAGCTGTGGAAAAATATAGCAGGTAAAGGAAGGTGCTGCTTCTTGACCCATTGTGTCTTTTTTCTCTGGATTGCAGGGAGCTGCAGAGCCAGAGACGAGTTTGGCGCGATCGGGAGACTTTGTAGCCGGGGAAATCGATTGGTAGAGCGGAGACGAGCCGGATCGAAGCGGGAGCTGTTTGGAGCGGCGGATCGCTGGAGTGGGCTGTTCGGCGCAGAGCGTGCGGCGAGAGAGAGAGCCGGAGAGGAGTCGAGTAGATCGTGCATGTGTGTGGGCGGAGGCAGAGGAACCGACGTGAACGCGACGGAAAGAGCTGGAAAGGAACGAAGCTGCAAAAGGAGAGGCTGAGTGAGCTAAACCCGAAGAGCCGAAGACCCGAAGAGTCGAGCGGGGAAAAGAGGCAGATTTAAAGAGGCAGGACAAAGAAAAACAGTGACAGAGTCAAAACAGTGCTTAAAGTGACAGCATATAAAAAGCATAATCTGTCTCAAGAGACGTGAAACAATTACATTAACATGACTTGGGGGATGAAATTAAAAATATAGAGTCTATAAGATTGTATAAAGAAAGAATAGAGATTTAGAATATTGCAAGTGAAAGGGAAAACTGACAGGAAATTGTGAAGAGGGGGAAATTTAAGAAACAAGATAAGTCAGAAGCGAAGAAAGTAAGGTGGAAGAAGGACTAATACAATAATAATAATAATACTGAGAAGCACACATTAACGACATATAGATACAGACAACATAAATAGATAAAGGAAATACGTCATAAGCCATAAGGTAACAAAAAGCAAAATTAATAAAAAATTATACGAATGGCCACTGGAAGCAGTGGCTCCTCTGGAATAAGACGAGCCTCTATAAAATCACCTGGACAAAGTAGTATACAAAGTCAATTAAAGATGACGACAACAACCCAAATAAGCACTAAAGATATAAAAGGAATAATGCAAGAATGCTTAGCAACTTTTGCAGAGGTGACACTCCCACCATTAATAAAGAAAGAGATAGATCCAATAAGACAGGAGATGATGTCGTTGCAAAATCAGATTCAAAATTTAACACAACAACTTAGCAGGGAAACAGACGAAATCAAAAAACAAATAAAGGAAAATAAACAGGAAATACTTAAAATAGCAAATGCAAACTCTAAAATGGAAGATAAAATGAAGGATATGGAATCAGATGTACAAGAAGTTATAACAAGAACAGAGGACATAGAAGGGGCACTGATGGGATTGGAATTGGATAAAGCAAATCTGATAATTAGATGTCAAAATGTGCCAGAGAACATAGGGGAAAAGTTGAAAGATGAAATGATTAAAAATATTGCTGAACAATTAAAAGTAGGAACAGAAGAGGAAATAGAACAAGAATTAGATCAAGTTTATAGGAAAAATAGTTCCTACGCTAGGAAACATAAAATCCCAAGAGAGGTATATTTAAAATTTGTGAAGAAAAACATGAGAGACAAAATATTAAGAGAAGCAAACGTGACAAAAGTTAAAATACAAGAAACAGAAATAAAATTCCTGAAGGAAATACCCTGGAGAATTCGAGAGAAAAGACATCCTTATTCAATGCTGACAAACTTGTTAAGAGAAAATGACATTCAGTATAGATGGCTGGTCCCAGAGGGTGTCCTGTTTACGTTTGAAGGAAGACGGCAGAAGATTGACTCGATCTTTAAGGTTGAGGATTTCTTGGAAAGACATGGAGAGAAGTTAGGATGGCAGAGGGAAGAACAAACTGAGACAGAGGAAGAAGAAGAAGGAGAAAGAGAAGAAGAGAGAGAGGAAAGTGAGGTGGAGGCCCGTCTGAGCATTCCACCTCAACCCTGTTTGGGCGGTAAGCATATTTTTGCTCGCCCACGGAGCCTGATGGACCCGGAGCGGTTCCAGAGGGCTCTGCGGGATCCTAGGCCCCCTGGCGGCTCGTTGGATGAGCTGGTGGAGGACTGGAATGTCCGACTCTCCGCAGCCATCGACGAGATCGCTCCCAGGCGTCGTCTCTGTACTCGTGTTAGGCACGCCCCCTGGTACTCCCAGGGGCTGCGGGCGCTGAAGCGAGAACTTAGACGATTAGAGAGACGGTGGCGCCGCGCTCGCGACGAGGCCTCGAGAACATCTTATAGGACGTTTATGAGATCCTATGAGATGGCAGTC
>NW_015165844.1:521632-565394 GCF_001447785.1 Gekko japonicus | reverse complement strand
GTGCTGAAAGCGCTGCACTGGTTGCCAATAGCGTACCGGATTCGCTTCAAAGTGCTGGTTCTTACCTATAAAGCCCTATATGGTCTGGGTCCAGCCTACCTGAGGGACCGCCTTTCCCCATATGTTCCCCCAAGAGCACTACGGTCCGGGGCCCAAAATTTACTAACTGTGCCGGGCCCCAAAGATGCAAAATTGGCCACCACGAGGGCTAGGGCTTTTTCGGTGGCGGCCCCCACCTGGTGGAATGAGCTCCCGGAGGAGATCCAGGCCCTGCGGGACCTGATGCAGTTCCGCAGGGCCTGTAAGACGGAGCTCTTCCACCAGGCTTTTGATTAGGGGCCGCCGCCGCCCCCCCCCCATTATACTACCATCATTGGGGGGGGAAGGCCCTAGGAAGGAAGAAAGAAACATCTGAAAGAAACATCTGAATTCAACATCTGATATTGAGGACACGAAATGCCTACCGGGGCTGTTTGGATGTGGTCATCTCTCTGAGGTTTGAGAGCTGAGGATTTTGAGCACTTTATTGTACCGAGACAGTTTTAAATTGTATAATATGTTTTAAATGCTACTAAATTGTACTTGATGTTTTTATTATTGCAAGATTTCTTGCTATGTAAGCCGCCCTGAGCCCTACGGGGGAGGGCGGGATATAAATTTAATAAATAAATAAATAAAAATGGGGAAGGAAAAAAAAGAAAAAAGACAAAGATTCAAAAGAAACTACTTTACCCCATCTCATATAATAACTAGATATCAACAAAGAGCAAGAGAACAAGGGAAGAAAACCAATAAAAAGTAGGTTAGAAACACTAAAAAGGGGGAATGGAGAAGCAAAAATCACTCCAAGTATTATCGGTAAACGTGAATGGTCTCAACAGCCAAACCAAAAGAAGAAAAATCTTCCATCAACTCAATAAACTCAGAACTGAAATAATATGTATACAAGAGACGCATATAAAAGAGCAAGATCAAAGATATTTGGAAAATAAGAAACTAGGCAAAGTACATGTAGCTTCAGATGTGGTAAAAAAAGGGGAGTAGCAATCTATGTCAAAGAATACTTGGATCCTGAACTGGTACATGCCTCAAAAGATGGAAGAATAGTAGCAGTAAAAATCACAAGACAACTGAAAAAACTTTTAATAATAAATATATATGCACCCAACCAAAAACAGGAACAATTTTATGAAAACCTAAGAAAGCTTCTAACCACAATGAAAAAACTTTTAATGTGTATAATTGGTGACTTCAACGCAGTATTAGACGGGAATAAGGATAGAAAGACGCAAACAAGAAGCAGAAAATCAGGAAATAACTTACCAAATGAATTCCTAGAAACAGCGGAGGAATATAGTTTAGTAGATGCTTGGAGGGTAAGAAATATAGAAAAAAGAGACTATACTTTCTATTCAGCGAGGCACAATTCATGGTCTTGAATAGATATGATTTGGATGTCAACTGGGCTAGTACCAGAAATGATAGACGTGGAAATACTCCCCAATTCCTTTGCAGACCATAGTCCTTTATTGCTAATATTGAAGGAGAGACAACGGAAAACAAGATGGCGATTGAACAAAAAAATGATAAACGACAAAGAATTCGATAAGAAAATGAAAGATGATATTACAAATTTCTTCATACAAAATATCCAAATCAAAAAATGGAGGCTATTTTGCATTACAGATGCTTTGAAGGCATATCTGAGAGGTTGTTTCATTAATCAAGATGCATGGGAAAAGAAGCAAAGAAGGAAAGAATACGAACAATTAAGGATGCAAATTAAAAAGGAGGAAGAGATTCTAAAGAGGCCAGGCACAGGTTTAAGAAAAGCAGAAACAAACCTCAGAGCATTACATCATCATATGAACTTAATATTGTCCCAGGAAATTGCTAAAAATATAGAATTTGCGAAACAACACTTTTTTGAAAATGCCAATAAACCAACTAGATGGCTGGCATATAGATTAAAGAAACAGGAGGAAAGGAAGATTATCAAAACTCTTAGAGATGGAGATGGAGTTGAAAAGCATAAAAATAAAGACTTAAAGAAAATAACAGAAGACTTCTATGGGGAACTATATAGACAGGATAAACAAGAAATGGGTTTGGTAAAGAGATATCTTGATACTATAAACAAGAAAACTTTCAATGACGAACAAATAAGAATGCTAAACGAACCTATAACAGTGGACGAAATTACTGAGGCAATAAGGAAAATGAAAAAGAATAAATCTCCAGGACCGGATGGAATACCTATAGAGATCTATCAAAAATATGAAGAACAGGTTAAACTAATACTAAAAGATCTATTGCAAAATATAGCCATTACAGGGGAAACCCCCGAATCTTGGAATCAAGCTATAATATCCCTCATTCATAAACCGAATTCAGATAACCGAGATATAAAAAACTATAGACCAATTTCCCTATTAAACTCAGATTATAAAATTTTCGCTTCAATATTAGCAATGAGAATGAAGACGATTTTAAATCAAATAGTACATCAAGACCAAGTGGGATTTTTGCCAAGAAGATACCTTAAGAACAATATTAGAATGATCTTAAATATATTAGAATATTATGAAGAACATTCAAATAGGGAATTGGCACTAGTATTTTTGGACGCAGAAAAAGCATTCGATAATGTAAATTGGGAATTCATGCTCCAAAAATTGGAAAAATGGAATTGTGGTAAGAGCTTCTTAACAATGATCAGAGCAATCTACAATAAACAATCAGCGAAAGTACAAATTAATAATGATATGACGCAAGATATAGAAATCCACAAAGGCACCAGACAAGGCTGTCCCTTATCTCCACTGTTATTCATCTTTACTTTGGAATCACTAGCAGAACAAGTGAGGGAAAACGCTGCAATAAAAGGATTACGAATAGAAGGTGAAGAATTTAAATTACAAGCATATGTGGATGATTTGGTTTTTATATTAGATTCGCCAATAGAATCAATTACAACTTTAATACATGTTTTAGAAGAATATGGGCAAGTGGCTGGACTGAAAATTAACTTTAATAAAACCAATATATTGACAAAGAACTGTTCAAACTCGCAAAAAGCAAAGATTCAGGAGTTATCCAAAATGGAAATAGTTAAAAAGGTCAAATATTTGGGCATAATGATATCAAGTAGAAATATTACGTTAGTGAAAGATAACTACAATAGGTTGCTTGAAGAAACCAAGAAAGATCTAGAAAGGTGGAAATATTTAAAGATTTCTATGATGGGCAGAATTGCAGCCGTAAAAATGAATATACTACCTAGATTTATATTTCTAGCCCAAAACTTGCCTGTGTTAAGAAAAACATCATACTTTAAAGACCTGGAAAAAATATGTAACAAATTTATATGGAACAACAAAAAACCAAGAATAAACAGCAAATGCATGCAGGATAAAAAAGAGAGGGGTGGATTTGGAGTGCCAAATTGGAACCTGTACTACAAAGCGGCAGCACTTGTATGGATTAAAGACTGGATAATACTAGAAGATACCAGGTTGCTCAAACTGGAAGGACATAACTTAGTATCTGGATGGCACAGATATATATGGTATGAAGAAGGAAGAATACCAAAAAGAATTAAAAGCAAAATATTATTTAAAAATGCCTAAATGGGTTGCACCGATGGAAGCAATAACAATTCCGACATTGTTGGATAAAAGTAGAAATGTAACTTATGATGATTTACTAGATACCAGTGATAATCTAAAAAATGCTGAACAATTAGAAAATCTGTAGCAAGCCCTTTTTCAAGGAATCAAACGCCTTCTGACACTGCTCTGTCCAAATAACTTTTACAGGGTTGTTCTTTTTACACAGTTCAGTAAGAGGTGTTGCAAGAGTGGCGAAATGGGGGCAGAATCTACGGTAATATCCAATTAATCCGATATAACTCTGCAATCAAAAGATGAAACTCACCTGGTGGGATACTATGCAATTAAATTCAAGATATAACATAGATAAAAAAATGGGTTTCTATAAGGAAAAAAATGACCTGGACAAAATATGGTTATCCTCAAGCGATAAGTTAGTTCAAAAATTGTATAAAATATTAATGTCTGACTATTTGGCGGGTGAGGAAATAAAGAGATCAATGCTTGCATGGTCCAAAGATGTGCAATATACATTAGAGATAGAACAATGGATAAAAACATGGAACTCAATAAAGTTTATGCGGGCTATTTCATATAAAGAGAACATTTACAAAATGTTCTATAGGTGGCACTGGACACCGGAGAAAATCTCAAAATGTTATAATACCTCTAATAAGAACTGTTGGAAGTGTAAAAAGAATGTTGGAACTTACATACATATGTGGTGGAGGTGTGAGAAAGTACAGAGGTACTGGAAAAAAATATTTAGGCTGTTAAATGATATAATAGGAGAGCCGGTGCCTTTTGTACCAGAGATAGCTTTACTAAATATGCTTCCAGAAACATATGTCAAAACAAATAAATATTTAATTGTATACTTGCTTACAACAGCTAGACTACTGTTAGCCAGTAAATGGAAACAAGAAGATCTACCCTCTAGGAAAGAAGTGGTTGAAAAAATGTTATCAGTGGCTGAAATGGATAAATTAAGCTTGATGTTAAAAGGTAATAGCAAGGAGACCTTTGAAAAAAGATGGAAAAGATTTTATGTTTGGCTAGATACCGAGAATTTGAATGACTCACAAGAATGATAAATGAAATTCGATGATATAATGTATATTGGAAAACTTTAAATAAACTTTGGAAGAAAAAAAAGAAAGGAACTGGCGGGATGTCGAAGATCTAGCAGTGACCCTCTTTTGTGCAAACTGACTCTCCAGATTGTTGTACTTGTTGTCCTTCTACAATTTAGATAAATTACCTTTTTTGTGACTCATGTTACTTAGCGTTGCCAGCTCCAGGCTGGGAAATATCTGGAGATTTTGATAGTGGACCTTGGGGAGGCGGGGTTTGGAGAGGGGAGGGGTCCCAGCAGGGTATAATGCCATAGAGTCTACCCTCCAAAGCAACCATTTTCTCCAGGGGAACTGATCTTCATCATCTTGAGGTCAGTAGTTATAGCGGGAGGTCTCCAGGTTCCACTGCATCACATGTTTTCAAAAAAAAATTATATTAAAGATGACAAAGAAGAAAGATGTCACTTGGACAGTTCTTTTGTCCACTGGTATCCTATTTCCTCCTATTTTTATTTGCTTGGGGGGGGGGTTCGTGGCTTTCCCACCTTTCTCCCAAAAGGGGACCCAAAACTGCTTACATCATTCTCCTCGTCTCCATCCAATTACAACTGATTTCCAGGAAGTGACATCACCATATTGGGACAACACTCTAGAATTCACCTGAAACTCTATGGTAATCCTAGAGTGTTCCTGTACCATGGTGAATCCTAGAACGTCACCTGAACGATGACATCACCTCCTGGTTTGCACTGGAAGTGAATATTGGCACTGGTGCAATGTCCGTCTCCCTCCCGCATTTGCTCTCTCTGTTTTACTGAGCAGCAGTAGGAGCCATGAAACCCAGGTGGTGGCTGGAAATCTCCCACTATTACAACTGATCTCCAGGTGACAGATAACAGTTCACCTGGAGAAAATGGCCGCTTTGGAGGGTGGACTCTATGGCATCATACCCCATTAAAGTCTCTCCCCTCCCCAAACCCCGCCCTCCCCAGGCTCCATCATCAAAATTTCCAGGTATTTCCCAGCCCGCCACTAGTGACCTTATTTCCTGGCCACCCTGTTCAACTCGTGGCTGACCCCATTCATCTTTTTCTTTTCTTTTGGTGAGACCAGAGCAAGCTGCCCCTAGTGAAAAGATGAGGCAAACTCAATGTATTTCTCCAATTAAAACTGGAATCCATGTGGTGTGCACTACCCTTGTCCTTCTGTCTCTATGCTTCTTACTACAGTCTGCATCCAAACCTTGCCCCGATCTTCAGAGCTGTCTCTTGACGGTGGTAGGCCAAATCAGTAGGCATGGGTGCCAGCCACCACCTTCTTTCTTATATATTTTTGATCCCCATTACAGCAGACAGCTTTCTTCTGCACCACCTATTTAAGCAGTTCTCCTTTGTCTGTGGCCAGAGGGAGGGGGCGTGGTATAGGAGAAGAGTAGGGTTGCCATTTGCCTGGTGGGGGCTGGGGGGATTCCTTGATTTTGTGGGCTCCTGCCACCCATTCCGCCTGAAACAGCAACGTCACACGTGACGTGTCTGTGTCACCCAGAAGTAACATCAGCATGTCAGTGATGACAAGGGGTGAAGCTCTGGATTTGGGGCAAAGCTCTATGGTTTGATGCCGATTTGACCATAGAGTTTTGCCCGAAATCCAGAGCGATAACTTCTTTTTCATTTGCAGAATATAGCACCAGCATCAGATGACTTTGGATCAGATGGCTTTTTGCCAAATTCTGGTACGAACAGACTGCGTCAGGCAATGGCAACAGATACATCTCCAGACTTTAAATGTCCCATATGCTTGGACAGATTTGAAAATGTGGCCTACTTGAACCGTTGTTACCGCAGATTCTGCTTCCGATGTGTGCAGGAGTGGTCCAAAAACAAAGTAGAATGCCCACTCTGCAAGCAGCCTTTTCATTCTATCATCCATAGTATGTGGTCTGATGACAACTTTAAGGAATATATTGTACGACCTTCAGAGAATGGATCTTTTGCTAGTCCAAACGGGAGACGATTCCTGGTATTTTGGCCACTGTGTGACGGAGTGTTGGACTGGAGGAGCCATTGGCCTGATCCAACATTGGCTTCTCTTATGTTCTTATGTTCTTATGCCCCCAATGTCGCTGATGTGCCGACATCACGTCCGGCTGATGCAGGCATGTCACGTGTGATGTCACTGTTTCAGGGGGAATGGGGGGGAGGCGACATCACTTCCTACTCCACCACCAGCGGGCAAAAGGGACCTGGCAACCCTAGAGAAGAGGCAAGCAGTGTGGGGTCAGGAGCCTCTTTTCAGTCCATCAGTTTTTTTTGTGTAGTGGAGCAAACAACAAAACCCAGTTCCATTTGGCTGAAGGCCTCTTTATTAACAGTAACTGTAGGGCAGGTGGTAGGGCTGCCAAGCCGCAGCGGTGCCACGTGGAGGCTGGCAACCCAAAGTACACAGCAAGCCCTTCCCTGAAAACGATCACACACACACACGGGATGCCATCCTCCAGGTGGGACCGATGTTCCCTCTAAGCTGAGTTGGTGTGAGCTAGCTCACAGTTTTTTAGCCTCCAGCACACATTTTTGTCTTAGCTCAGGGAAGGATGGCTCCAAAGCAAACTATTTTATGCAGCAGCCAAATTGCTCGCTCAAAAATTTAATGCCAGTAGCTCTCAAAGTAGAATTTTTGCTCACAAGACTCCACAGCTTAGAGGGAGCATTGGTTGGGACCTGAGGATATCCTGGAATTACAGCTCCAGCTTACAGAGATCAGTTCCCCTGAAGAAAATGGATACTTTGGAAGGTGGGCTCTGTGGCATTATACCCGACTGAGGTCCCTGCCCTCCCCAGGCTCTCTCCCCATATCTCCAGGAGTTTCTCAGCCTGGATCTTGCAACTCTACTGTTCCCACCTGCTGGTAACACCTGCTGGTAACATCTGTGAACAGCTGCTACAGCTGTTCGAAACCCATCGCGGCCAGGGTGAGCACCTGGCCCTAGTCCCAGCTCCCGCCCACCCAGCGGTTTGAAAGCAATAAATAACATCGAAAAACCGAGTAGATAAATGGGTACCTGCCCTAGGTGGCAGGGGCACCCTTCCCCGTTGTGGGAGCTGATGAAGCATCGGCGGTGAGCGGCGAAATGGCGATTAGGCGCAACACCAGCGGTGGATCAGACGTCGGCGGAAGGCGGAGCCAGGAGATGCAAAGAATGTAGAGGCGCAGGCGCGGCGGAGCCAAATGGACAGAGCCGGAGCCGCACTGATGTGAACCGCGAACCGGATGGGCCTGCCGATCACAGCCGATGCCGAAGACCATGAGAAGAAGAAGTAGAGGAGCCGGAAACCGAAAGCCGAGCCGACAATAAGCCGAACCGGGAGAGAAGTCCCTCCGCTGGGTGCCGGTAGGGCAGTCCCCACCCTAACTATGTGTGGCCATAGATAGGCATAAAAAGTAACTGTAAGCCGCTCAGAGACCCCTTGGGGGGTTCAAGCGGGATACAAGCTGAAAGCATAAATAAATAAATAAATAAACCCTAACACACAAACATACTTTGCACATTAGGGGCGAATGTGGGGTTGGTAACAGTCTGGTTCTGGCCTAAATGTGGCAGTCACTGCCTAGTCATTCTAAACGCTGCACATTAGATAATTTCTGCTCCGATGAAAACATCATCTGTGTTTCGCTGGTAGCATATTCTCGGCCATCTGCATTCGCCTCCCACTCGGCACTCGCTTAATCAGAGCACACAAACACACACCTTCTGCTGAACTTTAAAACGTGGCCCTCTGTCTCATTAAGCTCTGCCGCACGGAGGGGTTCTTCAAAGCCTCCGCCGGCGGAGGGAGGGCTCAGTAATCTGGATTTACCGCCAGCAGGAGTGCGAGGGAGGACGGCGGCAGGCAAGGGTGAAGCTGAATTATTTATTTGTTCCTGGGACTCGGGATCGCAGAGGCTGCTTTCAAAAAGGACTGTCTCTTCCACAGCGGAGTGGGCTTCGGTCACAACATTCCACATAGCTCATTAGGCCCAAAAAACACAACGTGGGGTGTGATCTCTTCTTTTTAGATTTCTCCATTCAAAGATCAATAAACAGGTCTAACGGCTTTGGCACACCGTGGTATAGATGCAACTGAGGTGGGGCAGGCACTAGGGTCCAGAACTTCTGATGTGGGTGGCCCTCTGCCACCGACCCCCCCACCCATACCTCCCCGTGCCACCTGTCTGCACCTGTGCTCCCAACCACCCTGAGTCACAGAGGAAGGGTATGTGGGTGGTACACAGTTGTGGCACTCCTGGTGGCAATGACAGTGACACTCCCAGCTACGGACACTAACCAGTGCTCTTGGGAAAGGGTGTGCCCTTAGTGCAGGCAATTGAGCATGGGAGTAGGAGGGAGGAGGAGAAGGAGGAGGAGAAGGAGGAGGAGAAGAGGAGGAGATTGGATTTATACCCCGCCCTTCACTCAGAGTCTCAGAGCAACTTACGATCTCCTTTCCCTTCCTCTCCCCACAACAGACACCCTGTGAGGCAGGTGAGGCTGAGAGAGCTCTTTCGAGGACTGCTCTTGAGAGAACAGCTATGAGGGAACTGTGACTGATCCAAGGTCACACCAGCAGCTCCATGTGGAGGAGTGGGGAATCAAACCTGGTTCTGCCAGATTAGAGTCCACGCTCCTAAGCACTAAACCAAACTGGCTGTCATAAGGATGCACCGGCAGGTGGGGGACATGCATGTGTGGGGGTGGAAAGAAGATCATGGGGATGGGCAGATGGGGTCCTAGGAACTCTCTGTCCGGGCCCCCCCAAAACCTGGAACCACTCTAGACTCAAATATCTAAGGTTTCATGGTAACAGTTTGTTTCTTGTTCATTGCAATCCAAGGCAGTGATTCTCAACCCTTTTTGAGGGGGGACCCACTTTTAAACATACTCTAACTGTTGGGGTCCACCACAGCAGTGTCACTCACAGAGCTGCTGGCTGTTTGGATCTGGGAGACAATGTGTGTGGGCTACACCTACTGCCTCCTGCACTACTGGGGGCGAGACAACCCCCTGGGAATGAACGGTGGGTGCTGGGCAAAGGAGGGGGAGTAGCTTTTCTATTCCCACCCCCATTGCAAGCAGTGTTCACCCAGCTGCCCAACCCAATCCTACAAGTGCCTTCTCTGGCAAATAAATACTTCAAGATGGATGCTCCACAAAAAGTGCAATAATTATGAGTAATGAACTTACCTCAATATTGACTGGGATGTCATGTTGGTTTTTCAAGCAGATAAGGACCAAATGAGACATGACAGGGATTCACCTCCAATAGATTCATGTCCATCCATTCATGTCTAAAGTGGAGGAAGTTCATTTTTAATCACAGATGTATTTATTTATGCCATATTTACACCTTGTGCTTGTAAATAAATAAGCTGGAAGAAGAGGGCAACCAGGATGATGAGAGGGTTGGAAGCCAAGTCTGGAAAGGCTGAAAGAGTTGGGTATGTTTAGCCTGGGAAAGAGAAGGCTTAGAGGGGACAAGATTGCAGTCTTCAAGTATTTGAAGGGCTGTCATGTAGAAGATGGAATGGATCTATTCTCTCTTGCTCCGGATTGCAAGACTAGATCTAATGGGTGGAAATTACAAGGGAGTTGTTACCGGCTAAATATCAGGAGAAACTTCCTAACTGTAAGAGTGGTTGAGCAGTGGAACACACTGCCTCGGGAGGTGGTCGATGCTCCTTCGCTGGACGTTTTCAAGCGGAGGTTGGATGACCATCTTTCGGGTATGTTGTAGGGCTATCTTTTGGCTATGCTCCTGCAGAGTGCAGGGGGTTGGACTAGATGACCTGCAAGGTCCCTTCCAACTCTAACATTCTATGATTCTATGAAATATTAAGAAAACAGCCTCTCTCTCTAGACAATGGGTCAAATGCAGCCCCGCGGCTTCGGGTGTGAAATTGACCAATAGTATCGTGGCAAACGGCAGCGCAACATCGAGGCAGCTCTAGTGCGAAATCAGCCTCTATGATTCTATTATTCTATGGAGGTACAACAATGAAATATTGAAGCGACCACTAGAGGGAGCAAAATGTGTGAGGAAAAGAGGGGGAGGACCCAACACAATATGGGCACACAAGCAAGGAAATCATACCTGCAGGAAAGCCCTTAGCCTAGTTACGCAATGTTCCTTTTCTATTCTCAGAGCTGGTCTGGGAGAAAAATCCTTACAGCTACGAAAAGCAATGATGTATAGAAAGAGGGACTGGATTTGGCTCCCCTTGCTGAAGCACTCCTGTTTTGGTTTAACTCCACTCTTTACTTTTAAAGATGAATGAGTGGAACATGTATCAAAGAGGTCTGGCTCCTTCCTGCCAAATCTAGTTTGATCCTAAACTAGTGCATATTTAGAGTCAGAGTGTCTTATGGTTCTGTGTTATGAGAAGTGCAGCTGAGTAAGAGGCACAGCCTCATTTCGCTCCACTCTCGCAGTCCAAACTGCTGCTTGGGAAAAGAAACCTCTTAAAAGGTTGAATTCCTTCTGCTGTCTCCTGAGACTGCTTTTAGCACTGAGGTATCTGTCGGAATATACACGGTCTATAGTGCACCTACTTGAAGAAGATCAGAATAAATAAATAAATAAGAATAGCCTGTAGGGGACAGCTGAAGGACTGCTACCGTGTTTTCCCGAAAATTCGACACTGTCTTATATTTATTTTTTCTCAAGAAGACACACTAGGGCTTACACCACAAATGCATAGAAATCCTGCTAGGACTTATTTTTTGGGTAGGTGTTATTTTCGGGGAAACAGGGTAGTTAGCATAGCTAGATTAGGGACTTCCCACAATTTCAAATTATGTCCTTCCAGTCTCCTGATTGGCACTTTGGAGACTTCCTGCTCCAACTGAGCCCTCCCTTCTTCCTTCCTGTCTCTCAGAACAGTTTGGTGCAGTGGTTAAGTGCACGGGCTCTAATCTGGGAGAACCGGGTTTGATTCCCCACTCCTCCACTTGCACCTGGCTGGATGACCTTGGGCAAGCCGAAGTTCTGATAAGAGCTGTTCCTGAAAAAGAGCAGTTTCTGTCAAGAGCTCTCTCAGCCCCACCTACCTCACAGAGTGTCTGTTGTGGGGAGGGGAAGGGAAAGGAGTTTGGAAGCTGCTCTGAGACACCTTTGAGTACTGAAGGGCGGGGTATAAATCCAATCTCCTCCTCCTCCTCCTCCTCCTCCTCCTCCTCTTCTTCTTCTTCTTCTTCTTCTTCTTCTTCTTCTTCTTCTTCTTCTTCTTCTTCTTCTTCTTCTTCTTCTTCTTCTTCTTTAGTTAAGCCTCTCTCCCTCTCCTCTGTTCTATCAGAGTTTATTTCTTCTTTAATAAACCGAGTTATTTTCTTTAAACAGTTGGTGCTCCGTTCCTCTGCATGTTTAAACTCTGCCATCAGTATCAACTGGCCCAGAATCTTGTTCAATTTAGGGCTGCACGTGCCACATTAGCCTGACAATACAAGGCGCAGCTCTCTGGCAGGCTAATATTGCATTCATAGCAACTCAGGATCCACTTCCGGTGAGACGCCAGGTGTACGCAACATCACATGGGTTGAGTTCTGCCCCACTAGTGTCATGTTTAAATTAGGCCCAGACTGTACTAAAACGAGGGGGGGCGGAGGTGGGACTGGCCGAACTGACCAACCAAAACAGTGGACAAAAATGATAGGCTGAACTCTCCCGTGTGAAATGAACCTCCTCTGAGTTCCAAAGTGGGTATGGGGACAGTGGTAAGGTAGGGAACTGAAGTAAAATAACCTCAGAAGGTTGTCCGTAGCTACTGTTGTCTAATAGATTAAGTAAGGAGCTGGAAAGGGTAGTGTATGAACCTGCCAAGACACTTTTTCTGTCATTACGCAAAGCGCTTTGGGGGTGGGGAAGAGACACAAAATCAACATGTCAGCATTGCTAGAAAATGGACACCAACTCCAAGAAGGTTGTGCGTGCTCTTCAGTTATATGGCTGACACACCTTTAAGGGACTGAACTAAGACTCCAGCAAGTTGGCTTGCAAATGCAGGTCCAAACAGAGCCCATCCTTACAAAACATCTCTGTCTCTCTGGGACTTTAAGAGTCTGGAGAAGGAAGAACAGGAAAGTGTAGTGGTTAGAGTGTTGAACTAGGATCTGGGAGACCCAGGTTCGAGTCCCTGCTTTGCCATGGAAGCTATGCTGGGTGACCTTGGACTGTTCACACCTATTCATCCCACCTTACCTCAGAGGGTTGTGAGGATAAAAATGGAGGAGAGAAAAACTACATAAGCCAATTTGGGACCCAAATAAATGAAGCGAACAAATAAAAGAAAGTCCCTCTCAACCAACTCCACTTTTCACACCTGTGACTAAGGCCCAGTTCACATGCACAAGGGAATAAGGTGGAAGAACCTCGAAAAGGTAGAAAGGATGACCATTTCAGATTACAGGTGCTGGATTCCAACTCCGAATGTTCCTTCCACGTTTTATTTTTAAAAAGTTCTTACGAGGAAGAATAGTTCTTTCCCTTCTCTTTTCTTTGACCTTTCCACACAGTGACACTTCCCCGTGGAAAACCCCTATGTCCCTGTCCCTGCAGCCCAGCAGCAATGGGGCCTCCACGTGATAGATTCCCCCACATCTTCCTCACAGTAATGATTCCCCCACATACTCCACTGGGTGGCTCTCTGTTTTCTTTTTTTTAAAATTGGCACTTGACATCATGATATATCAGCACTGATATGTCAGCTGCTGATTTTAAAAATACTCCCCAAAAGCCCTTCAGAGGTGTGAGGGGGGGGGACGGCCGCCATGGAGGCTGGGGAAAAGGAAATGGCACCCATGTGGGTGGGACTGAGGAAAACCGGACTCTCCCATCCATACAAGCAGCCGCCAAAGCTTTTGCTGTGATCTTTCCCAAAAACATCGTGGCAAAGCAGTTTTGAGAACGATGACAGAAAAGATGGGGAAGTCCCAGGAGGGGCACAACCGCACCACAATATCGTGGCGAGGGAAACAAGAAAAAAAACAACCCACACTTTCAAATAGCATCTAAGCTAGGCCAAATAATGCGTGTATGACCTTCCAGGGCGGGTTTTATTTATTTATTTAAAATAATGATATAGCCCTCGTTTTCGGTTTGTAGGGGGAGCATTCAAAAATGGGATCCTGCACTCACCCCCAGCAGTCCAAAGCAGTACAGTGCTTACTTCTGCTTCAGTGATCTACCATCTTATCCCTACCTTCACCTACCTGTCTGAACCTGGCAGTTTTGTTTTGGTGCATCAGACTCAGCTACTGTTTCCCGGTTCTTTCCATTACAATTGTATCTTGGGCCATTTTGCTGGCTTCAGGGGAAAGATAGGTGATAAGTCCATGATTCCACCAGCACCTTACTAAACACAGGTTTTCTTTGTTTTTTTGTTTTTTTAAAGCAAGTCTCTAGTCCTTAAGATGACAAAAGTAGATTTGACTGTGTGTGGTCCTGGCAAAATATCAGAAGTGTGGCAAAAGCAGGATTTGCAGTGCCCCTGGAAATGGGACTTCAGTGCCTTGCGTAGCTTTTTTTCTCAGCAAGCATATGCAGATGTGCTTAATTTGCAGGATTTATGCAGACTGCAAAAAAAAATTAAGCAGGTGTGCTTAATTCGCAGGATTTATGCAGACCGCAAAAAAAGTTTTCTTAATGCAAACTTCTGAGTTACTTGGGACACAATTGTGAGGTGGCTTTGCTCAACACATAGGCCCGCAGATTGGGAGGAAGGGTTTCTTGTGGTTGCCTCTGACTGGCTCACATCTCAGGCACTGAGCCAGGCCTTTTCTTTTTTTGGCATCCATCATAACATGAACAAGAAGACTCACCTAACACACGTAATGCACACACACTTACCACCCTGTTAGAACAAACAGTGGCACTGTGAAGTTATGCTTTTTGTGTTAAATGTGAAACGCTTTTTCTTTGGTGGCATGGAGTGGAGACAGGACCCTATTAAGGGCTCATGGGTAAACAGGGAACCTTGCTTGAAGTGCTGTGTTTCCTGATTTTGGTACAGGGCAGTTGTTACTATGCTTTTTTTTTTTTAATGAAGCACTGCAGTATTAAAGCTTGAGACACATACATACATACACAGCTTGCTATGAAGCCCATCTGGAAACTTTGACTGGTCCACAGTGCACCAATGAGATTCCTCACTGGGATGAACATCTGTACTTAAAGAATTTCATTGGTTATCACTTTGTTCCAAGTGCAATTCAAAGTGCTTGTTTTGTTCTGTAATACCCTAACGAGCTTTATAGAAAGCCAGTAGGCGACGCGATGACGTCACTTCTGGTGATGTCATCATGGCGCATGCACGCAAAGCGCACATGCAGGGAGACTCCCAATGGAGCCAGGAATCCCCCCGCTTTGCAGGTAAGTCGACTTGGCAACCCTAAAAGCCAGTGTGATGTATAAACAGCCACCATGGTATGTTGCAAATCCAGGGCCCCTGCAAATCCTGCTATAGCCACACACTGCGCTCTGGAGAGAAAAACCTTCTGGTGATCCCTGACCCAAATGATATCTGGCTGTCCTCAATCAGAGCCAGGCCCTTTTCAGCCCTGGTGTCGGCCTGTTGGAGCTCTCGGCCAAATGACATCCATGTAGGGCTGCCAAGTGGGGGTGGGGGTGGGTAAGCCCCCGCTGTGGAGGCCCGATTTCCGCTGCCGTGGAATCGGGCCCCGGGGGGAACCCCACCCCGGCGTGCGCATCACCAGGAAGTGACGTTATGACGTCGGGCACGCTGGGGGCGGGGCCACGACCATCCGAGGGGAAACTCTATGGTTTCCCCTCAAGGATTTTGTACTTCTTCTGTCCCCTCAAATGGTTGTGGCCCCGCCCCCAGCGTGCCCGGCATCATAACGTCACTTCCTGGTGATGTGCGCGTGCGCTCCAGGATCCACCCGGGAGTCCCCCACTACGGAGGTAAGTTATACTTGGCAACCCTACATCCATGCCCTGCGGGACTTGGTCCGGTTCCGCAGGGCCTGTAAGGCAGAGATGTTCCACCAGGCTTCTGGTTGAGGACAGCAATGGTTTTTCCATCACGCCTGGCCCTCCCTCGGCGGTGCCATCTCCTTCTCCTCCTTTTTGCCCTCCCCCTATAGGGTGTTAGAAATTGGTTTTAAGTGCCATCTTGTTATAGCGATTGGAATTTTAATAATTTTAACTGTTTACTGATTGATTGCATTTTATGAAATTTGGTATGATATGTTGTGAAAGGTCTATAAATTGAATAAATAAATAAATAAATAGAGTAGTTAAGGAGTCAGACTCGGTATTGCCAGTCCCCAGGTGGGAGCAGGGGATCTTCCAGTTTTGCAGGCTCCTGTCCGCCGCCAGCCAGTTGGCCAGCAAGGGAAGCCGCACCCCCAACAGCTACAACCCCGCGCGATGTCTCTAATGTGATGATGTCACATGGAAGAGATGTCATCATGCCGGGGATGTCGCACGTCGACGGCGCTCTGGATTTTGGGTGAAACTGTGTGGTTTGAGCCCAATTTTACCCATTTTACCTATTTTTCGCCCCACCCCCCAATCCTGGAAAGCTCCCTCCCAACCCCCGCCGGTGCAAGGTAAGGTCCTGGCAGCCCTGTCAGACTAGGATTTGGAAGACCCAAGTTCAAATCCATATTCTGTCACAGAAGGGTGCTGAGTTACCTTGCGTCAGTCACTAGGGATGCCGGCTTCCAGGTGGGACCTGGGGATCCCCTGGAATTACAGTTTATCTCCAGACTATAGAGATGAAGAAGAAGAGGAGAAGAAGAAGAAGAAGAAGAAGAAGAAGAAGAAGAAGAAGAAGAAGAAGAAGAAGAAGAAGAAGAAGAAGAAGAAGAAGAGGAGGAGGAGGAGATTGGATCTATACCCCTGCCCTTCACTACCCAAAGGTGTCTCAGAGCGGCTTACAAACTCCTTTCCCTTCCCCTCCCCACAACAGACACCCTGTGAGGTGGGTGGGGCTGAGAGAGCTCTTGACAGAAACTGCTCTTATCAGAACTATGGCTTGCCCAAGGTAATCCAGCCAGGTGCAAGTGGAGGAGTGGGGAATCAAACCCGGTTCTCCCAGATTAGAGTCCACACACTTAACCACTGCACCAAACTGGCTCTCCCCTGGAGAATATGGATGCTTTGGAGGGTGGACTCTATGGCATTGTGCCCCATTGAGGACCCTGTCCTCCATAGGCTCCATCCCCAAATGTCCAGGAATTTCCCAACCTGGATCCGGCAACTCTACCCCCACACACACCAGTGGCCGGGGGGAACGGGCAACCTGGCAACCCTGTCAGTCACACATTCTCAGCCTTACCTACCGCATAAGGCTTGTTGTTGTGAGGATAAAATGGAGGAGGGGATAATAATGTAAGCTGTTTTAGGTCACCGTTGTGGAGAAAGGCCGGGTACAAATGAAGTAAATACCTAAACAGCCTGGGACCAAGCTGGCTAAAGAACTGACTACCTGGTAAGTCCATTATCAGAGCCCTTATTTTAGGATTTTCCCAGCTTCTGAAGTGAGGTGCATGTCTGCCTCCACTAGGGCCTCTTTTGGAGTGGTGTCCTGTTTGTGGAATTCCCTCCTTTACATGCCTGTTACCTACTCGAATGACCTTTAGGTGCCACGGTTTTATTTGCTTGGGCTTCAAGGGGTGGTTCATGGGGGGAAACTGGTGGTAATTGTTTTTTAATGTGATTTTAATGGGCACGACCTTTTCGACAACAGTGTTTTAAAATTGTTATAAGCTACCTTGAGGACTAAAGGTCAAATGGTGAGTTAAAATTGTCTTGGTGTCAGATTTGTAGGAGACTTTTCCAGGATCACAGAGCGATAACAGCAGAAAAAGCCTCAACCCCCCCCCCCCTTTGGGTGTCCAATGGGACAGCCTCAAAATCCAAGCAGAAGTGAAGCATAACTCATAGTTAGGGCTGCCAATGTCCAGGTGGGGCCTGGAGATCTCCCAGAATCTCTCCTTATTATATATAATTCTGTTTTGGTCATGAACTCTCCTAAACATTCCACATGTTCCCAAATCAGTTCGCTCCCTGATCTGTCACTCAGAAGCTGTCCCTATCCACTGGCTGCATTGCCTGAGTCTCGCCTCCAATATTCTAAACAGTTTGCTGTTCCTCTCCCCCCAATAGCCAGTCGGAACACAGAGGTCATTTGCATATGCGGCCAGATTGGCCTTTGCCTCAAACATTCTAAACTGTTTGTTGTTGCTGTTAGGAGTCATTGAATGTGTCCTGAAGTAAAATACATATCCCAATTTTCCCTTAAAAGTCACTGGAGTTGCCAAAATACATATTCCAATCTTCCCTTAAATGGTCACTGGAGTTGCCAATCTCCCTGTGGGGCCTGGAGATCTCCCAGAAATCACCATGTTCCCCAGCCACAGCACATCATTTCCCCTACAGAAACTTTCTCAGCTATTACAATGGCTACTTTGGGCAGTGGACTCTATGACATTACACCCTGCTGAAGTCCCTCCGCACCCCAAACCCTGCCCTCCCCAGGCTCTACCTCTCATACCTACAGGTTTGGCCCTCCCCTTAGTATTGCCAGGCAGCACATAGAGATCTCCAAGTTCAGTTCTCCTGGAGAAAATGGCTGCTTTGGGCAATGGACTCTATGGAATTATACCCTGCTGAGGTCCCTCTGCACCCCAAACCCTGCCCTCCCCAGCTGTACCCCTCAAATCTACAGGTATTTCCCAACCCAGAGTTGGCAACCCTGTAACTGGCTATGGAATGGCTTTCCAGACCCTTGGCACCCAGAAAACATGGCATAGGAAGAGGTGCTTTTCTACCTTAGCTGCCACTGCATAACCCCAAATCAACATAAGTCAGGGGTGGAGGGAACCATACCTGTTACCATGAGGCTGTCCTCTCATACTATCCACTTGGGGCAGCAAAATGACTTGAGACAGCCCTGCCTTATAGCTAAGCAGAAGGAAATAAACATGGCTTGCCTCCCTCTATTTTCCCCTTCCCTCTGCCGCCCCACCAGCCACAGTCGGGACACTCACCTGGAGCTTTCTTCTAGAGCTCGTTGTATTTCTTCCCACAACAGGCCTTACTCCTAGTTATTAATAATCTCCAACCAACAGAGATCAGTTTCTGCTGTGAAAACGCCCTCTTTGGAAGGTGAACTCTACCTTCTGAGGCCCCTCCCCTCCACAAATTCTTCCCTTCCAGGTTCCACCCCCCAAAATCTCCAGGAATTTCCCAACCCAGAGCTGGCAACCCTACTATAAGGCAGCAGAGATCATATTTGCCAAGATGAAAAGTAGGTGTACATTGCAGAGCAACATACCCGTTTCCACCTATCTGGGACGTTTCAGGTGTATGCAGGAATATAAACCTAAAATACTTTCCCCTTCTTGCTTCCCACACAGGGGTGATGGGGAGCAGTTTAAATGATTTAAATCTGGAATACGCCTCCTCCCCCAGTAAGAAATACTGAGGGGATATGCCTCACAGTAGCTCTGTCCTAAGATACTTCCGATGCTTACGGTTGCCAGCCTCCAGGTGAGGCCTGGCGATCTCCCAGAATTTCAACTGATCTACAGACTAAAGAGGTCGGTTCCTCCAGAAAAAAATGGCTGCTTTAGCGGGTAGACTCTATGGCCTTATACCCTGCTGAGGTATTTCCCTTCTCCAATCCCCACCCTCCCCAGGTTCCACCCCCCCAAAAAAAAATCTCCAGGAATTTCCCAACCTGGAGTTGGCAACCCTCTGCAGCATTTTTTATTTTACACAGCAGGATGAAGGCAAAAAGAAAACTGAAGTACAGTATTGCCAACTTCAGCTGCAGGAACTTCTCACGTACATGGCTTTGTATTTTTGCTTTCTGGCTCAGGCAGCGTGTTGCTAAAGTAATTATTGCATTACCTCATCCTTGGCTCATGGCCCCTGTGCTATCATGCTGAGCAAGTCTTTTTGGGAACATCTTGAGTGGGCTAAATGTTTACAGCTCAACAACGGTTAGTCACTGAAGCAGTCTCTTATTTAAACCCATCTTTCATGCTGCAGCTTTTAGCTGTCAAAGGCCTGAAAAATTACCAAGATGAATTTTAATCGAAAGGAAGAGAAGGGCAGGGGGAGGGAAGGTGAACGTGGAAACAGCTGAGTTTCATGAGGGCGGGGAGGGGAAGACGGGAGTATGGTTTTGTATGATGTCTTGCAGACCAGATCTCTGCCTCAGGGATACTGGGGGTAGGATTACCAATCTCCAAGTGGTGGCTAGAGATCTCCTGGGATTACAACTGATCCAGGCAACAGAGATCAATTCACCCAGAGAAAATGGCTGCTTTGGAAGGTGGTCTCCATGGCATTATACCCCATTGAAGCCCCTCCCCTCCCCAAATCCCACCCTCCTCAGGCTCCACCCCCAGAATCCATAGACATTTCCCAACCCAGAGCTGGCCACACTATCTATATAGGCACTTCTGGAATTCTGAGAACAAAATGGCTGCCATGAGGCTTGGATAGATTAATCCTAAATTGTTGGAAGGTTCCGCAAAAGATTAGGAGGTTCCAAGCCAGCCACCCTCCTGTGATGAAAGTGGCTGTTTTCAAGTGGGTGCTCCCTACAGACATGTACACATGAAGCTGCCTTATACTGAACCAGACCCTTGGTCCATCAAAGTCAGTATTGTCTACTCAGACTGGCAGCAGTGCTCTGGGATATCAGGTCAAGGCCTTTCTCATCACTTCCTGCCTTCCCCTTCCAACTGGAGATGCCAGGGATTGAACCTGGGACCTTCTGCATGCCAAGCAGATGCTCTTCCACTGAGCCACGGCCCTTTTCCATATAGGTGATGATTCCTGTGAACCATCTCCTACAGAAATCCAGAGGAAGTGGAGCTTGGCTCCTTCCTTTGGGGGGAAAACAAGTGAGGGCCAAGAAACACATTGGCAGAAGCCGTGGCACCCATAGGCACCATGTTAGGAATCACTGATCTACAATATAAGTATAATAATGCTGTCCTATCTTTCAGGACTGCTTCCAGGTCCTATCTCAGTTCCTGAGGGTTATGGGCAGTGTTCCCTCTAAGCTGAGCTAGCGTGAGCTAGCTCACAGTTTTTTAGCCTCTGGCTCACACATTTTTGTCTCATCTCAGGAAGGATGGCGCCAAAGCAAAGTAATTCATGCAGTAGCCAAATCGCTTGCTCACAACTTCAATGCTCACAAAGTAGGATTTTTGCTCACAAGACTCCACAGCTTAGAGGGAGCATTGCTTATGGGCCCTGGTGATGGATTGAATAGCAGTAGTGACCTAGTACATAAGAACATAAGAGAAGCCATGTTGGATCAGGCCAATGGCCCATCCAGTCCAACACTCTGTGTCACACAGTGGCCCAAACCCAGGTGCCATCAGAAGGTCCACCAGCAGGGCCAGAATTCCAGAAGCGCTCCCACTGTTGCCCCCCCCAAGCACCAAGAAGACAGAGCATCACTGCCTCGACACAATGCTTCCTCTATACCTTGTGGCTAATATCCACTGATGGACCTCTGCTCCATATGTTTATCCAATCCCCTCTTGAAGCTGTCTATGCTTGTAGCTGTTACCACTTCTTGCAGCAGTAAATTCCACTTGTTAATCACTCTTTGGGAGAAGAAGTACTTCCTTTTGCCCGTTCTAAGCCTACTGCTCATTAATTTCATTGAGTGCCCACAAGTTCTTGTACTGTGAGAAAGGGAGAAAAGTAATTCTTTCTCCGCCTTCTCTATCTCATGCATAATTTTGTAAACCTCGGTCATGTCACCCCTCAGTCATTGTTTCTCCAAGCTGAAGAGCCCTGACCTTTCTTTAACCTTTCTTCATAGGGAAGGTGCTCCATTCCCTTAATCATTTTAGTTGCCCTTTTCTGCACTTTTCCCAATGCTATAATATTGTTCTTTGAGATGCGGTGACCAGAACTGTACACAGTATTCCAAATGAGGCCACACCATAGATTTATCCAGGGGCATCATGATACTGGCTGATCTGTTTTCAGTCCCCAGCACAGCATTTGCCTTTTTCATTGCAATCGCACACTGAGTTGACATCTTCAGTGAGTTATCTACCACGACTCCAAGATCTCTCTCATGAATACATGAACCTGCCTTATACTGAACCAGACCCTTGGTCCAAAGTCAGTATTGTCTACTCAGACCAGCTCTCCAGGGTCTCAGGCAGAGGTCTTTCACATCACTTACTGCCAGATCTTTTAACTGTGAGATGCCAGGGATTGAACCTGGGACCTTCTGCAATGTCAAGCAGATGTTCTTCCACTGAGCTGCAGCCCCTCCCTGGACAGTTACCGCTACTTCTGATGCCATCAACATATATTTATAGTTAGGACTTTTGGCTCCAGTGTGCATTACTTTGCACTTGCCCATGTTGAACCTCATTTGCCACGCTGACACCCACTCGCCTAGCCTTGATAGATCCCCCTGGAGCACCTCACTGTCCTCCCTGGTTCTCACCGCCCTGAACAATTTAGTGTCATCCACAAATTTAGCAACTTCACTGCATCCCAACTCCAAATCATTAATGAACAAGTTAAAAAAACACCGGGCCTAGTACCAAGCCCTGCGGGGCCCCACTGCTCACCCCCTTCCACTGTGAAAACTGCACATTCTGTTAATTAACCAGTTTTTAATACACTAGAGGACTCGTGGATTAAAGACCACCACCTTTTTACTTGGATCTTTGCCTGTCCAAATGCCAGCATGACGAGAATTTATGGAGATGGTAATTAAGGAATTGTATTTTGTCTATCTCTAAGAGCTATGGATTGCAAGACTAAAGAGGAGAACTTTAAAGTATTAACTAGTCTGTAGGAGTTTGGTTTTTGTGCAAAGAACCTGACAATTGTACCCTGACTGAAATTTGATGGATTTTTTTTTTAGTTTTAATAAATATCAATTATATTTTTACAGCTTGTGTCGTGTGTGCCTAACAGCTGCTCATTATTCGTGAGGCAAACCGGCCTCAGAGAGGCATGTTTGTGTAAACTTTCGAGAGCTCTCACGCCTGTGGTTCAGGATTGAGAGGTCTCCATGGGGGACTGGACTGCCCTGGCCCTGGGAGAGAGTGGGGCAAGTCCTTACATACGCCACTAGGATGTATGGTAACTGTGGAGTTATGTACTTGAACACATGTGACTTTGAAGACATGGGCTATTCATCGCACAATATTTTTAATAGACATTCACAATGTGATAAATGTGAAATATGGCTGAGCTGCTAGTACCAGATTCTTATCATAGAATCCCAGTGTTGGAAGGGGCCATACAGGCCATCTAGTCCAACTTGCTCAATGCAGGATCAGCCTAGAGCATCCCTGACAGGTGTTTGTCCGGCTGCTGCTTAAAGACTGCCAGTTGTTTCCATGTGCACAAGCACATGCACCTTAAAAGAGGGGGCCATGGCTCAGTGGGAGAGCCTCTGCTTTGCATGCACAAGGCCCTAGGTTCAGTCCCCAGCATTGCCATTTAAAAGGAGACCCTGGAGAGATGCTGCCAGCCAGAGCAGACAATACTGACCTCAATAGATCAATCGTCTGATTCAGCATAAGGCAGCTTCAGATGTTCATGTGCGGTCAGAAGAGGCCACTGAGTGAGTGAGCTCTCTGACAACTCTGAGATTTCAACCTGAGACCCAAAACCTGAAACTCAGGACCAAAGCAACTGAGGTTTTGCAACCCTAAAAAAAAGTCGTGTGATGCCATCTGAACACCGAAAGTGTTTTAGAACTGCTATTAAGCTACTGCCTTGGAAATCGCGCTAACAACTCATACACACAGCAGGAGTCCATAACAAAACATTTCTATTGTCTGGCAAGCAACACTTGTAAAATTAGCAGCTACTTTGGAACAGTGGATTCAGCATAACCAGCAAGGCATAGATACATGACGGATGAGTTATTGTGACACATTCTCATTGCATACCAGCCTCCAGGAGCAGCTTGTGGGGGGCGGGGGGGGAGAAACAGTGGAAAGATGGGACCTGGAAAACAGTAATGCTGTCATAGAAGTCCACACTCCAGGGTTGGCGTCAGCATACCTGAGCTGGGGCAGTTGCGAGGACCCAGAGCTCCTGGTGGGTCTAGGGTTGTCGGCTCTGGGATGGGAAATACCAAGAGATTTTGGGGGTGGAGCAGGGTGTGGGGAGGGGAAGGGACTTCAGTGGGGTCCGATGCCACAGAGTCCGTCTTCCAAGGAAGCCATTTTCTCCAGGTGAACTGATCGCTGTCGCCTGGAGATCAGTTGTAATAGCGGGCGACCTCCAGCCACCACCTGAAGGTTGGCAAACGTAGGTGGGACTCACTGCTACCGACCCACACCTCCCCTGCCACTCGTCTGCATGTCCTTCCCCATCTGTCTGCTTGAAGGGCTCTGCCATCCATGCCCACAGTGACCCAGTGTTATTGGAGGAAGGTACGTGGAGCACAGTGGCAATGCTGCTGGTTACCGTGGCAGCAGTTCTCCCTGCTGCATGCATTGGCCAGCACTGCTGGGGGAAGGGGCTGCAGCCAGGCAACTGAGCATGGGCAGTGAGAAGGCTTACAAGCAATACAAGGATGCCTAGGCAGGTGGGAGGTGGAAAGGTATGACTGGGGACTGAGAAAGAGAAGAAGAAGAGATTAGATTTGTATCTCAGCCTTCACTCGGAATCTCAGAGTGGCTTACGATCTCCTTTCCCTTCCCCTCCCCACACCCTGTGAGGTAGGTGGGGCTGAGAGAGCTCTTTCTAGAACTGTCCTTGAGAGAACACCTCTGACAGAACTATGGCTTGCCCAAGGTCACACCAGCAGCTGCATGTGGAGGAGTGGGGGAATCAAACCCGGTTCTCCCAGATTAGAGTCCGCCACTCTTAACCACTACATCAGACTGACTGGTGGGGGGCAGATGAGGCCTCTGCGCACTATATGCCTAGGGACCCTCAAAACCTGGAACCGGCCCTGCCAAACTAAGCCCTTTGACTTCCAAACCTAGTAGAGAATTGAACTTCTGAGAAGCCCATTTTGTAATGCTGATGATGCTTTGGGGTGAATTCACTGGTCTTCGCATTTATTTTCTCAGTTCTTACAACAATCCTGTAAAGTAGGTCAGCGACTATTAAACTTTAACGTACAGGGGCTATTTATTTTCTTTCCTAAAAGGCTAGGGAAGTTCAGTTTAAGGCAGGACTTAGGAACACAAAGGGCAGACTTCTCAGCTGTGATGTTTATACCTTGGCAAAACACTGGTCAGAATGTGTGGCCCACGAGTCAGTCTAAGTTAGCAACCGTAGGTACCCCCAGCTCAAAGTAGGTAACCCACAAGGAACCTATTCACAAACTAAGACCTTGAGCCACATTGTAAATGTTGTTCTTTTGTGTGTGCATGAGAACTTGCACAGCTAAGAGCAAACAGATAAAACCAAGCCTCCATGAGACAAAATCAGAGAGGAAGCATTTTGCAACACTACACCAGTACAGGCTGGTATGGAGTGCGGGTTAAGAAGACAGTAGGTGAAGTGGTAACTACCTCATCTTCTCCTTGAGGGAACCCCCTGAGGGAAGGGGGTGGTGGTAGAAAGTGGCATCAAATGGCAACTGACTTATGGCAACCCCATAAGTTTTCCAAGGCAAGAGACAAGCAGAGGTGGTGTGCCATGGCCTGCCTCTGCATAGCACCCCCAGTCTTCCTTGGTAGTCTCTCATCCAAGTACTAACTATAGCCAATCCTGTTTAGCTTCTGAGGTCTGATGAGTTTGGGCTAGGCTGGGTTATTCTGCTACAAATTCTCCCAGCCAAGGGTCTCCAACCTTTCTGAGCTGGCAGGCACCTCTGGAATTCTGACACAGTGTGGTGGGCACAACCTCAAAATGGCTGCTGCAGGAGGTGGAGCCAACCACAAAATGGCTGCCATGGAAGGCAGAGACATACACACACAGAGGAAGCCTAAGTAATAGAGAGAAGCGGGGTAATTTTAAAAAATACACTGAAAAAGAGGAGCGAAAGGGAGAATTAAACTAACACTGGTGACAGCTGCCACTGAAACAACATTATTTAAATCTGCACAGCCAATCAAATCCCCAGTGGCCAAGTGGAAAGGGAACCCCCTGAGGGAAGGGGGTGGTGGTAGAAAGTGGCATCAAATGGCAACTGACTTATGGCAACCCCATAAATTTTCCAAGGCAAGAGACAAGCAGAGGTGGTGTGCCATGGCCTGCCTCTGCATAGCAACCCCAGTCTTCCTTGGTAGTCTCTCATCCAAGTACTAACTATGGCCAATCCTGTTTAGCTTCTGAGGTCTGATGAGTTTGGGCTAGGCTGGGTTATTCTGCTACAAATTCTCCCAGTCAAGGATCTCCAACCTTTCTGAGCTGGCAGGCACCTCTGGAATTCTGACACAGTGTGGTGGGCACAACCTCAAAATGGCTGCTGCAGGAGGTGGAGCCAACCACAAAATGGCTGCCATGGAAGGCAGAGACATACACAGAGGAAGCCTAAGTAATAGAGAGAAGAGGGGTAATTTTAAAAAATACACTGAAAAAGAGGTGCGAAAGGGAGAATTAAGCTAATACTGGCGACAGCTACCACTGAAACAACATTATTTAAATCTGCACAGCCAATCAAATCCCCAGTGGCCAAGTGGAACCTCTACTGGTCAAGGGCCTCACCTGTAGATTTTCATCCAGCGTTCATAAACAGACGAGGGAACCCCAATTCCTTTAATCCGGTCTATTATGGACATCCTACCTACAATAAAAACATCCAGCAATACCATGAGATATTACATATCATGATGTTTACAAGTTATATTCTGGATTAAAATCCTGTATTTAAATAAAGGAGTGAACATCCCAAATGGGTGACATAGTATACAGGCCAAGGTCTTTGTTTGTCCTCTTTCTAAGGCATTCCAAGGAGCCCCCATTACAGCCTCCCCCGCCGGTGAGTTTGCCAGACTTGGCAACCCTACTTTGCTGCCATCTTTCTGGGACCAACATAGTTCAAAGCAGATTCACCCACAACATGGATGGGAAAGTGAGGATTTTCGAACCTCTCCACACACATCGGCACCATTTCCCCTCTGTATCCTCTGAAGTTCACCATTCTTCTTCCTCCCACCAACAGTGTGGGCTTTTTGCCAGCATTTTAAAAATTAGTACTGTTTGTATCGCTATAACACTACAGTGACATAATAGCTAGTAGCTACAGCTGATTTTTTTTAAAAAAAGCTGGCAAAAGATGCCTACTCTGATAGTGTTGTGGGGAGGGGGTTGCAGGTAAAATACGGAGAAAAACAGGAAGTATAACCTATGTGTGGACACTCTGTGTTCTCTGTGAATAGCTCTGCATTCACAGTGGACAAGGGGGATGTTCCACGATTCCACTGTACTATGTTGGCTCTCATTGCCTCTCTTGTTTCATCGAGGGCCCTGCAAAGGTGAGCAAACAGGTGTGATGTGCCCCGAAGCACTGCTTTGGAAAATGCAAGTCACTTAACAGCCGGCAAGAATCTTGATTTTCCTGTATTCTTTTACATTTTAAAAGCAATAAGCCCTGGGGCTGAGGAGGTTCTCAGCAAAACTAAGCTGACAAACTGCCACATAAAAGGCTTCTTCTTTTTGGAGAAGAAATCATCTAAATGTATGTAGGAGTCTTCTTGACTTTCAGCCCCAAACCTGCCTCTGTTCGTAAACAGCCCAGGCTGGTCTAAGCTCTTAAAATTGCAAACTGTGTTTATTTTTAATGCCTCTGAAATTCCTTTGGAGCTGAGTTTTTCCCACACAGATTCTCAGATGTCATGTCCAGAGGTGGGCCAATTACAGCCCAGGCTGTTTTGCACAGGATTAAACTGGAAAAACTTCCAATGCAAGATATTCTGAAACACAGAGTGGCCATTAATGAATCTCCTACTCAGTCTTGGCCATTAATTAACTAATTAACTCCTTTAACACACCACCTTTCTGCTTAGTGGGGGACCCAGATCTACTTACATCCTCCTCCTCCTCTGTTTTGTCCTCAGAATGACCCTGGGAGGAACGTTGGGCTGAAAGTGCATGACACTTTCAGCAAACTGAATCATCTCATCTCACCCTCTTTTGCAAAGATGCTCTCGCTACCATCAGAACTCTGGACTATCAGAACGGCAGAAAGTGATTCACTGCCACAGGTAGTGGTGGTGGCTACAAGCATGGATGGCTTCAAAAGGGAATTAGATAAGCATATGGAGCAAAGGTCCATCAGTGGCTATTAGCCACAAGGTATAGATAGGGGCTCTGGGGCAAGTGATGCTTTGTCTTCTTGGTGCTTGGGGGGGGTGTGTGTGTCAACAGTGGGAGGGCTTCTAATGTCCTGGCCCCACTGGTGGACCTCCTGATGGCACCTGGTATTTCTGGCCACTGTGTGACACAGAGTGTTGGACTGGATGGGCCTTTGGCCTGATCCAACATTGGCGTCTCTTATGTTCTTATGTAGAAGCCAAACCACATTACGTTGGGGGGGGGGGGATCTTGCCTTTTAACTTGCAAAAGTAGCCAGGGGGGTAAGTTAGAGTGGGGCCATGGCACTTGGGAAGGGAGTACAACACTTTCCTCCTAGTTGTCGTGGGCAGCGGCTATAAAAGTTCTCTAATGGCTGCTGCCACTCTGGTATGGGTTTCCTTGGGAGGCCCCGGAGCACCCGCCCTACCCCTTTAGACACTCCTTTTCCAGCAGGTTTCCCTTACAAGTGACCGAATGAGGCGCGAGGACCCAGGCAGAGTAATGAACTATTTTTATTAAAGAGATTTAACAACAACTATACTCCAATAACATGTAGGAAAAATGAGCACAGTGAAGGCAGATAAACCAGCAAAATAAGAAATCCTAACGTGTGTTGACTACACTCTACCTAGCCTCCTCTAGGCATTTGGCCTCAAGCTGACTCACCCCTTTTGGAGGAGGGCTCCCTCCTCCTTCTGCAGCAGCCTCACCAGCCCCGCTCCTTGGGAGTGAACCCCCTCCCAATTTGGGGCAAGGCCTTTCATTCCTTCTTCCCAGGCACCACCCTCTACTCCTCTGCTGGTGTAAGTTTTCCCTCCAAAATCCCCTTAGCCAATCACAGGGTCTAGAGGGTGCCTGGGAAATGTAAGCCCAGTAGTCACTCTAATACAGGCTTCCCTGAGGCCACTAGGTAGGGTTACTAGGCCTGGGTTGGAAAATACCTGGAGACTTTGGGGGTGGAGCCAGGAGAGGGCGGGGTTTGGGGAGGGGAGGGGCCTCCGCATGGTACAATGCCACAGAGTCCACCCTCCGAAGCAGCCATTTTCTCCAGGGGAGCTGATCCCTGTCAGCTGCGGATCAGTTGCGAAAGCGGGAGATCTCCAGGCCCCACCTGGAGGCTGGCAACTCTACCACTAGGTCTCCCTAGAGCCTGTAGGCCTCACTACTATAGGCCTAGGATCATGACAGCACCGTTTCCATCCACAGCACTTCCCCCTTGGTCTGATATTAGGGGACATGACAGTTCAAGCACAGGTTGCTGTTGTTCAGTCGCACAGTCGAGTCCGACTCTTCGCGACCCCATGGACCAGATCACGCCAGGCCTTCCGGTCTGCTGTCCTCTGAAGTTTGCTCAACTTCAAGCACAGGTACCTGTTGACTTATGGCAGCATGAAATAAGGAGAATGCCGTTTCGCCTAGACAAAAGGTACTGAAGAATTAAACCTTTTCTAGGTCCACTGGCCCAACCTAACTAAACTCTCCCTCCCTTCCAGCCATTTTTTTAAGGCTAAACCACACATTGGGAATTTGGTCACGTTTCCCCCACATAACACACAAAGCTGTCTTATACTGAGTATTGGCAGTACTGCCTGCTCTCCAGGTCTTTCACATCACCTGGTCCTTTCAACAGGAGAGGCCAGGGACTGAACCTGAGACCTTCTGCATGCCAAGGAGATGCCCTACCACTGAGCCACAGATCTTCCCCCTGTGTCATGTCAAGAACCCCTTTGACCAAGCAGATGCCCTACCACTGAGCTACAGATCTTCCCCCTGTGTCATGTCTGACCAAATTTGGGATGCAGCAAGAACCATGGAGAGAATATTCTCAGCTGAGCGAGGAAATTGTGATAGGAGAAGGAGGAAGCACCTGGTAAGAACATAAGAGAAGCCAATGTTGGATCAGGCCAAAGGCCCATCCAGTCCAACACTCTGTCACACAGTGGCCAAAAATACCAGGTGCCATCAGGAGGTCCAGCAGTGGGGCCAGGACACTAGAAGTCCTCCCACTGTTGCCCCCCCCAAGCACCAAGAATACAGAGCATCCCTGTACCTTGTCTAGGTTTTAATGCCTTCGAACATTATATTAATTTCACTTCTGTAAGATTTCGCTGTTAGTCTTCAACACAATGATGGAGAATGAGAATGGAAAATGGGCTTGGCTCTAAGAACAGCTGTTGAAGGGCTTCAGCAGTGGCCCTTCTGTGCCGCATGAAGGGGGATTTGCGGTGTTAATAAAGGCGGCAACCTGACCCAGAAGGCACAATCCATCAAGAAGTTCTTTGGTGCAAACTTCTTTGGTAGGAACAGGAAACGGGCAAGACCTCTTGTGACTCTTATGTCTCAATAATGTTTGATTTGAGTCCAGTAGCACCTTAGAAACCAACAAAATATTGAGAATCAAAGCTCCCTTTGTCATATAGGATGAAACTACCTCTGAAAAGATCAGTAAAGTTTATGATACTATACCAGTACCTGTCCCAAAAGCCAGGCTCCTAACATGCAATGCCCACGCAGGCTTGAATCCCAACACCACTTATTTTACTGCATTCTTTGCATATTTCCCCTCCTTTCTTTCTTCCATGGAATTCAAGGGGGCATACAGAGAGCTTCAAGGAAGTCTCTCTTCCGAGTCCTGGCCAGACTATTGAGCTTCAGAGAGGTTGCCACAGCATCATCCTACCCTATCCTGGGACCCTACAAATGAGTTCATCAGCCTCACAGCTGATATGGTTTTCTTCAAAAGTACTGAAGAAGACATGCGAAGAGCTGCTGGCAAAAAGCCAATTTTGTTTTAACCTCAAATGCATTTTTCACAGCCATTTTGAATATGACCTCCAGAAGACCCTTTGGCTAAATAAGGCAAAAGCCCGGCCTGGTTTCAAGTTTGGGCTGAGGCATCCGCTTTCAAAGACAATGAAAACTGCTGTCTCTGGGGGAAACGCTGTAATAAGGAAAATGAGCCAAAACTGGTCAGAATCTGACTATTCACTGGATAACCCGAGGACAAAGTATTTAATTGTTCAGGAAGCAACTGGGTACAGTTGCTAGGTCGGAGTAGGGAACTACCTGGAGATTTGAGGGCTGGAGCCCGGGGAGGGCCTAATTTGGGGAGGGGAGGGACCTCAGCATGGTATAATGCCATAGAGTCCACCCTCCAAAGCCACCATTTTCTCCAGGGGAACTGATCTTGACCATCTGGAGATAAATTGTAATAGCAGGAGACAACATGACTTCTGGGGGACCCTGAGAAAACACTGCAATAGTCATTATATTGACTATACATAGAACTGGAGAGGAAGGTTTTGGGGGCTGAGGGACAGAATGTATGATTTTGTATTCTAGGTAAAGGTAAAGGTTTCCCTTGCTCGAAAGCTTTCTGCAGTTCTCCTAATTGGTCCCAGGGTGTGGTTGATGGGTACATGTTAACAGCAACTTTGGTAAAGCTAGCAAGTCCAGGACTGTCAGCGCCTGGATATGATGGGCAGGGATGCTGGTTGCCTGCTTTGGGCAGGCATTCTCCCGCCACTGGACCCTCACACCCATCGTCACCTCCAGGCCCAGTGTGGGAACACTGGAGTGTGCAAATGATGTTGAGCTGCATGTCAACGTTATATCTTGGCAGAAATCCAGATGTGACTTCAGCGCATCAACCGATGCTATGGAAACTCTATGATACTATCACAGAGTTTCTAGAGAGTCAGCTGATGCACTGATGTCATGTCCAAGTTTCCACTCAGATGCAATATTAACATATAGCCCAACATCATGTCCATCTCTTGCCCTCATCCCCAAAGGTCCCAGGGATGCCAAGCAGCCTGGTATCTCTAATGATGTATCCTACCTTAGACTGGAGGAGGTTCCTCTACCCTAGAGGCTTTTCCATTGCAGGAACTGAAGGAAGGATTCAAACTTTGCTTCACAGTAGGATACAGGCCAATTCCTCCAGGGAATCTGATGTCCACTGCCTTAAGTTACATGGGGGGGGGAATGATAGAACAGGGGTCCTCAACATTGTGCCTGTGGGCACCATGGTGCCTGCCAACACCTTTTCTGGCACCCGCCAATGTTTTTAGAAAGTGGGTGGGGCCACATAGGGCTTTGGCCCAACAAGTCTTCTGATTGGCTATTGGAGATTTGATTGGCCATGCAGATTTTTTAAAAAATGTTGCTTTGGCAGCAACTGCCACCACCACACAAAGATCTTCACTGTATGACTGATGGTAAACTGGGGCAACCATTTTGTAGCTGGCCCCTTTTATGGCAGCCATTTTGTGGCGGCGTCCACCACAATGTGTCAGAGTTCCGAAGGAGCCCATAAGGTCAAAAAAGTTGGGAACCCCTGAGGAAAGATATAAACATACTAAAGAATTCTCAGCATTGAATTTGTCTTTTTCCCTGTTGCCCTTCACATTTAGTTGATGATAAACTACGCTTCCTATTAATACTCAAAGGTGTCTTCCCCCCCCCGGGGGGGGAGTTACAGCCATTGTGGTCTGAGCATTTATTTATATGTGAAGTTAAGATTTCTTGTACCAAGTGATATTCTTCCAGTTACACATTCCCTCCTTGCTCCCCGGAGTGATGTTTTTGGAAAAGTTCTTTTCAAAATCTTTTTTAGCAACACTGGCAAAATGCAAATACAATGGCTTTTTTCAAGCAAGCAGTTCTCTCCTAATCTTCTTAAATAGTTTAGAGAGGGATTGTTACTTGTTAGGAGGACTTGGTAAATCACTTCCCAACCTCTTTGGGCTTAATTGTCCTCTGGGTATTTTACTGGAGAGGCAAATTAGCGCTGGAAAAGCCAGGATTAGATCCTCAGACACACGTTGTTGTAGAGCTGAAAAGCACCATTATTAGATTTTTTTAAAAAAACTTCACAAAATCCCATCCTAATCAATCTTCCTGGGGTCTTTAAAGCTTGCTTACTTGTTTAAATGGATTAACGCTTAATGGCTTTGTTTACTGCCTGCTCTCCTATCCTTTGCTTTGTAAAGTCAACTGTTTTGCTTGATGGGGTAGCCATGTCGGTCTGAAGCCATCGAACAAAGTTTGAGTCCAGTGGCAACTGTAAGACCAACAAAGTTTTATTCTGGGTCTAAGCTTTCGTGTGCGTGCATTTTGTAGATGTGCATGCTATGCTAGGCAAAAGAGGCACAATGAGACATTTATAGTCCAGTATGAATCATACATGCTTTGTGTAAAGTGCCATCAAGTCACAGCCAGTTTATGGCAATCCGGAACGGTTTTCAAGGCAGGAAATGAGCAAAAGTGATTTGCCATTGCCTGCCTGTGTGTAGCAGCCCTGGACCTCCTTGGTGGTCTCCCATCCAAGTACTAACCAGGGTCCAACCCTGCTTAGCTTCCAAGATCCGATGAGATCAGGCTTGCCTTGGTCATCCAGGTCAAAGCATAAATCACTCTTACGGTTTTCTATGTTCCAACTGTCCTTATTTATCTCATGCAGTCCCAGTATTCTAATATCTAGCTCTTGTAAACAAGGTATTAGAACAGGAACAGAATGGTGGGACCTGATAAACCACTGTCCCTATTTTGCCTTTTGCGGCCTTTTATAAATATTGTTATTCTGCGGTTGCCATTTCCCCCTCAAAGCAAGTTCATAGAGCTCCCCAGCTGCATTGAGGATAATTTGTTAAGTATATTTTTTATCCTGCCTTTCCTCCAAGGAGCTTAGTACGTTGCTCTCCTCTCTTCCATTTTATCCTCACGACAACCCTGTGAAGTATGTTAGGCTGAGAGTGTGTGACTAGCCCAAGGTCACCCAGTGAGCTCCCATGACTGAGTGGGGATTTGAACCTGGGTTTCCCAGCTGAATACTTTAAACCCCTGGCTTCCATCACCACTGATGTCACCATCTGATGTCCCCACGAGCTTCAGGAAAACAAGAGGGCTGCACCAGTCGCCAAGATGAAAGAAGGAAGGCCCAAATGCCAAAGGTGCAGTGGGAAATGAAAATCCGAATGGATGGATACTTTAAAAAAAAAAAAACTTTTTTGCACAGACCTTTGTCAGCAGATCTGAAACATACCATAGAGCAGAGGTGTCGAACTCATTTGTTATGAGGGCCGGATCTGACATAAATGAAACCTTGTTGGGTCGGGCCGTATGTGTCATAAAATGTAATGCCAGGTAGCGGAGATATAAACTTTATAAAGGACACAAACACAAAGGGTTTTTTTTTTACTTACTTAAAACAAAAACATGCTTAAAACATTAGCTCTGTAAGCTGCAAACCTACTTTTGATTTATTGACATTCACCACAGAAATCTCATGCTCAGAGTTCTGAGTCTAGGACCCAGGTTAAATCATGAAATGGCTGAGTGATTAAGAGAGTCTGCCGAAGCAAGCTATGATGCAGCAGCAGCAGCAGCAGCAGAACTGGAAGCAGGAGATGGCTAGATCCACTGCGAGCCTGATGGAAGCCCTCGGGGGGCCTCATCCGGCCCCCGGGCCGCATGTTTGACACCCCTGCCATAGAGTTTTCAGTACTTCCTAGAGCTACTCTATGTTGTATCCAGAAGTGACATGGGAACATAACTAGGGTTGCCAAATTTAATCCACTTACCGGCAGAGGAGCGTCCTCTCGCTCTGGGAGCTGGCTGGGCGTGCGTGCCGCCGGAATGTCGCCAGAAGTGACGTGCAATGTAGCACGTTGGGGGCGTGCCCAAGATCGTCGGGGGGGAAACCATATGGTTCCCCCCCAACGATCTGGGCCACGCCCCCAACGTGCCCTACATCGTGCGTCACCTCTGGTGACGCAGCTTCGGGGTCGGGGTTCCCCCCGGGGCCGAATTCCGTCACATTGGAAATCGGCCCTCCAAAGCGAGGGATTCCCCGCCACCCAGGCCCATTTGGCAACCCTAAACATAACTGATGTCACACACACATATTCCTGCCCCCAGCTCTCCTGACAGATGTTGCCTTTGATAAAGGTGGCTCTGACAACAGAGTTTGCTGGGAAGAAAGAAATGGCGGCTTGGGAACGTGCCACAAAAGGTTACCATTCAAGTATGTGGGGCCCTCAGGCCATGAAGGGCTTTCAAGGTGAGCACCAGCACCTTGAATTGGACTCAGAAGCTGATTGACAATCCAGTGAAGGGACCTTGGAATGGGAGTGACATGGTTTCACAGGCTGGCCCCAAAGGAGCGCCGCATTTTACACCAGCTGCGGCTTCCAGATCATCTTCAGGGGCAGCCCCCCGCAGAGTGTGTTCTGCTTTCAGAAAATACATTCAAATAGGCTTTATGAGAGTTTTAATCAGGTTAACTGGTAGACTAATTAGTTATGATTGATTTATTGATGGAAGCCCATTTAAATCACTGAGCGGAAGGTTTTGTTCTAGAAGCAGCTACTCCAGCACACACCGTTCCTATAATTTAGCTGTCTGGAAATGGGCAGAAGCTTTTTTGGCTTGGTAATGGTTGCTTTAAAAATGTTCTCTCAAACCATACAAAATCCTTTGTCAGTTCTCAGATGTCTGGGACCAGTTGCTGTCAGAAAGGAAGAGAGAAAAAAGAAATATCTGGGTGTGCCGTGTAAAGCAGATTATGGTTAGTTTGGCCTTATCCAGAGAGAAAAGGAGAGAGACAGAAAGGGTTCAACAGCATAAGTCTCAAGTTACATGCTCTTCGGGAAGAACATTGTAAGGAAAAATAGAACTATTTTTGAAACAAGCCATTCTCGAGCTCCAGTTCCACTGGGTTTTATTAACAAAGCTCATGTGATTTATTTTGTTATTTGCTTAAATTCCTAGAATCCCCATCCCGAGGGAGGGAGCTGAGTGTTGGAAAAGGCAATGTCTGGTGTACAAAAAAGAAGAGAAGAAAACCCTGCAGGGGCCAGCAAGAAGACAATTAGATAGGACAGTGAGGTCAGCATCTTCTCTCTCCTATTAAGTGTCATTTCTTGCCTGTCTCCAGATTCCTGCTCTTAGGGCAATTGCTCCCTTTCAGTCCGCACAGCCAATCAAATCTCCACTAGCCTATCAGAAGCCTTGCTGGGTAAAAGTTCCACATGGCTCCACCCACTTTCTAAAAACACTTGGCGGGCACCAGAAAAAGTATTGGTGGATGCTATGGTAACCATGGGCAGCACATTGGTGACCCCTGTAATACAAACATTTGGATCTCTTATTGTGTCATTTCTGTGGAACTTTGGACTTAAATAAATGATATGTTTAAGTGTAATGCATAAATACACCAAGAGAACCTCCAGATTCTCACTGCTGCATTTTTCTTCCATCCACCTTAAGTTCTGCATGCTTAAGACATTTGAAATATATATTTTATTGAAATATAGAAATCAAGACTAACAAACATCATACCATGAGAGCATAAAATACATATAGCATAGACAGAGGTTACAGTATGTAAACAACCTTATATAAATAAGGGTGATATAGCTGAAGAAAAGTACATAATGTGAACAGAAGGAATATAATTACAACAATTTTCTGTTTAAAATATTAAATGTTTTTCATTAACGTTGCATTTAGGCAGTATGCAGATCAGGATGAAAGAACTGCAGAAGAGGTAAGCAATCTAACATGTCAAGATATAATCAGGTAAGTCATTCCAAAAATTACTTAATAATGGATACCACTTTTCTATGAAGTTTGTTCAATTTGTGTTGTTATCATGGCGAAGTGTGCTGTTCGAAATTTAATGAAGTGTACAATACTCCCAAAGTTTAGTACACCCTTGTTGTAAGCTAGGAAAGGATTTCTTCTTCCGGTATGAAGCTATAAAAGTTTTTGCCACCGTCAGCAGGGCTATTTTTGGGCAGGAACACACAGGAACGGCGTTCCGGCTGGCTCCCAAGTTGGCCATGCCCAGCCGGAACTCACTAGCATAATAGGCCACAATAAAGATTTTCAAAGCTATATGGCACAGGAGACTGTTTTTGAAGAAGCGCAAGTACCTGCAACAAAAAAAGACCCTGGGTTTTGACAACAAACAAGGTAAACAGAATAACAAGCAAAAGGTGGGTGTGGCTGGATAACCACACTTCTGGTAACATGTGGGTGTGGCCTAATGTGCTAATGAGCTGTGCTGTCGGGGGTGTGGCCCAATATGCTAATGAGTTCCTGCTGTTAGGTGTGGCCTATTATGTTAATGAGTTCCTGCTGGGCTTTTTCTACAAAAAGAGCCCTGACGTCAGCATTGTTATGATGAGTTCCATATGAATCTTGGGAGTTGTTTTGCTCTTCCACAGTTTAAGAAGAAGAGCTTCTGGAGTTTCTGGGATATCATATCCCATGTAGTCTTTGATTTGGTCTAATATTTGGATCCAAAACATATGAATTTCTGTACATTCCCACCAGCTATGAATAAAGGTTCCTCTCTCTCCACACAACTTCCAACAAGCTGGGGAGATAGATGAAGTGACATGGGAGAGTGTGACCGGGGTTAAGTACCACCTTGATATAACCTTCAAATTTAAAAGTTTTATATTAAAACATCTAGAGTTGCAAACTGGTGAGTTCCATATTTGGGCCCACTGCAATTCTATATTTAAAAAAAAGACATTTGAAAAAGGATCACAAAGAAGATCCATCTGTGGGGGAACACTTGTGTATTTCCAACAAAGCCTGCTGTTACACCCATTGCAGATGGCAATCAAAAATACATTGTGCCTCCGGGAGCAAGAAGTTTCTTTTTAAAGGTCTTTTGTGCCCTTCTGAAAATGTCAAGACACAGTAAGGAAAATGTCAAAAGATCCGTAATATGCTTATATTCTGGGATGTTTGTTTGTGATGTGTTTACAAAGCCGTTGGAATTTCAGTCTGCTGTGGGCAGGGCATGAGCCAAGAGATTTCTGTGCCTCATTCAGAAGGTTGTGGATTGGGAGGTCTGTTAAAAATAACCTTAGCCGGCATGGCTCAACCAGTTCACCCTTGGTGTGACTTTCACACACCAAAATGTCTCCCTGTTCCAGCCCCCACTTACCCAGTGTCAAGTCTGCCACCTACTTTTTAGTCAAAACTCACTCTCTTTTTATTTGCTGTGATTCAGAATCCATTTGTTCTGAGTGCTACGAGGTCAGAATTCAAAGGACAAGATGAGATTTGACTGATCTTTTATCAACAGGTATCACTTGATAGGCCAAGGTTGTGCTTGAGGCCATGTAGGTGACAGTTAAGAGTGTGCATCAAGGCTGGGAAAACCTCCCTCCCTCTAAAGGTTTGACTGGCACTAACCTGGCTAGTTTTAGGCCACCAGGCTAAAACATTTCTTTTCACCTGAGCTTTTAACTGTAAGCTTTTAATATGGGAGAAGAGGGAAGAGAAATGTTGCAGTCATAAGATTTCTTTCATGTTCTCTGTGGAGGCCCACAAATGGGATAAACAGGTTGCTTACCTGTAACTGATGATCTTTGAGTGGTCATCTGTGCATTCACAACCATGGGATCTAGTATGCACGAACTGGATCGATTGGTGCTGTAGCAAGCTCTTTTAACGGATTTTCACGCCCAGTCCCTCGGGCATGCGCAGGAACCCCACCGCGCATGCCCAGAGGAGTGGGCATGGACAACCCGCCAGTTCCTTCAAACCACTGCAAATCAACCCCTATGGAAAATGTAGAAGCTGACAGCAGCGGGGAAGGAGGGCGGCTGGTGTATGACCACTCAAAGATCATCAGTTACAGGTAAGCAACCTGTTTATCTTCGACATGGTCTCTGTGCTTCACACCCATGGGAGATTAGCGAGCAGTGGCCTACCTGGAGGAGGGTGCTGGCAGGTCCTTTACTGCGTAGCCAAAGACAGAATGTGACGTCCCATGTTGGTATAGGTGTTCTTACGGTCTAGGGCATAGTGCCTAATGAAGGTGTTAGGCGTGGCCCACGTAGCGGCTTTGCAAATGTCCGCCAGTGGCACTCCCTGGAGGAAGGCAGTGGAAGTCGCGACAGCCCTGGTAGAATGAGCCTTGATAGGGACAGGTAATGGCTGTTTGGCCATCAGGTAACATAGATGGATGAGACCCACAATCCACTTTGACAGGCACTGAGCCGTGATGCGAGTGCCCAGCCGTGCTGACGCGTCAGAGACAAAGAGTTGTGATTCTCGTCTAGTTGGGTGTGTTCTATTGAGGTAGAACAGGAGAGCCCGCTTCACATCTAAAGTGTTCAATAGCTTGTCTTCCACTGATGTTGGATTTGGGAAGAAATCAGGGAGGAAGACCTCCGCATGCAGGTGGAACTCTGACACCACCTTCGGCAGGAAGGAGATATCCGGTACGAGGCGGACTCCGTCTGGCAGAAAGGACAGGTAAGGTGTATCGTGCCGGAAAGCCAATATTTCTCCCACTCGTCTAGCCGAGGTGACAGCAATTAAAAAGGCAGTTTTCCATGCTAGAAGTTTGAGGTCGCATGTTGCAAGCGGCTCAAAGGGCTTCCTCGTGAACTGGCAGAGAACTAGAGGAAGGTCCCAGGGAACTACTGGAGTTTTGAGGGTAGAGATGCAATAAACCTTTTAAAAAACGTTTTGAAATCGGATGGGAAAACAAAGTGCATCCGTCAACTGGAACATGGTAGGCCGAAAGAGCGGCCAAATAAACTCTCAATGATGAATGGGAAAGTCCCAAGTCAGCTAGGGAGAGGAGGAATTGGAAAACTCTTTCGAGACCCACTGAGGTGGCTCGAGGGGCGTCATCACCTAGGGAAGAACAGAACCTTCACCATTTATAATTGTAGGACCTCCGCGTAGTAGGTTTCCTGGAATTCAACAGAACGTTTGCTATGCGGGTGGAGAAGCCGATGACTTTATTCTCCATGCCATCAGTTTCAATTGTGGTATGTCGTGATGTAGGAGAGGGGATTTGGAGAGGAGGAGGAGGTCTTGAGTCGGAGGGAATTGATGGTATATCCCTTCTGATAACTCGAGGACTGTTGAAAACCAAGGTTGTCTCGGCCACCATGAGGTTATTAAGATGCAGTCCGCGGCGTTTCTGAGTATTTTGCGGACCACTCTCAGAAGCAGAGGTAAGGGAGGGAACAGGTAAAGAAGTCCCGTGGAGCAAGGGTAAAGGAGACCGTCTCCCAGAGATTGTGGGTCCCTGCCTCCTCGACTGCAGAACAGAGGACACTTTGAAGTGTGCTGCATATAAATGAATTAAACTGATACATAAATAAATGTCCACACCTGAGATAAACAAGTTTAGAATGGAGCTGTCAATATCAGAACTCAAAAATGAACAGAAATGTTGTGTGCTTTAATGGAAAGAAGACAGAGTCCAATGTTAGAACTTGTCATAAGGTGAACTCATCTTAAACCTGTTAATGTTTATTAATGTTAATAAGAAATAGCTTTATTGTCTACTTGGAATAAGATACCTTAGGAATAAATTTCACCACATCCTACCATTTTGATTTTGAGGGGGGAAACTATGCAAGGTTTCATCAAGATTAAATTTAACAGGAGAAAATAAAACCGAAAATTCTGGTTGTGATACCTGTCAGAACCTGTCAGAATTATGATGAAGAAAAAAAGTTAAGGTAAGAGAAAAATGAGAAGCTTCACAGTATAAGCACTGAGGTTCTTCACACTTCATGAGAAAAGAACATTAATATTGTCATCTATACCACATTTACTATTAACTGCACAGTGTATAAAAAAAAATCATCAGAATATTCATACCACCACACTATACCAATGCAGCTTTCTTTAGCAACAACATCATGTGCTGACCATTACTTCTGGGTTGTACCAGACATCATTGCATTGGGGTGACACTCTAGCATTCACCCAAAACTGTATGATTAAACCACAGAGTTTGGGCTGAATGCTAGAGTGTTGCCCTGACTCAATTACGTCTTTTTCCATGGCTTAAGGCTGCTTACAAACTCAAATCTAAAACATACCAAAGAAAATAACAAAAACCCAGACCTCAGAAGCTAAGCAAGGTTGACCCTGGTCAGTATTTGAATGGAAGACCACCAAGGAAATCCAGCGTTGTGACATGGAGGTGGGCAGTGGCAAACCCCCACTGAAAATCTCTTGCCTTGAAAAATCCACGGGGTCTCCATAAGTCATCTATGACTTGATGACCACCAGGAATTCTCCCATTGCCACTGTGTGACAGTGTTGGACTAGATGGGCCATTGGCCTGATCCAACACTGTCTTTTCTTATGTTCTTATGTTCATTGAGCTAACAGCCTGCCCTCCTACCTGTGTCAGGCCAGCCCAGTGACAAGAAGGGCAACACCCCGCCCAGCCACACATGACTTGGGGAAGGCAGCACCTGGCCCAGCCATCTATGTTACAGGGAAGGCAGTGTCTATGCTGGATAAGCCATGTGCATTTCAGGGAAGGTAGTACTCAGTTTGGCTAGGCCCCAAGCAGCACAGGGAAAGCGGTGCGGGAAAGAGGTGACTGGCCCACCTGAGCCAAGGCACTCAGTTAGCTGAGCAGACAGGATGGCTCTTTATCCTTCCTTCCCACTATGTTGGCTTGCAGGCTCCAAATATCAGGTGCCAGAAGTCAAGCAAAGCAGGGTTGTTTGGTCCAGGGCAGGGGCCAGAAGTCAGACAAAGCAGAGTCGTTCAGTTCAAAGTCAGAGGTCCAGAAGTCAGGCAAGGCAGAGCCAGTGGCTTAGCATCTATCATATGTGTTGCATCCATGCCTAACAGCCTTTCTTGGCTAGTTTTATAGCCCTATGCCGAAGGGTCATGCTTGCAACCAGTTGCTCAGGAGCAATCCTGCAACTACTCATCTTTGTTATCGGTAAGCAGCTGGCATCAGGCCAGATGGTGTGCACTTTGCTGTCTTGTCTGTAACTTTGTTCTCAGCTTCCATCTGCAGTGCTCTAAGGGTGTAGGTGATACTGGTGGGCTGGGAGTGACCAACTGTGATTCACCAGCTGAATCAGGGCTGGGGGGTGTCGGTGGCTCTGCACCAGCTGTTGGCTGTGAATCCTGACAAGCCTGCAGCTCATTTTCCTGCTGGTCAGCTTCTGTTAACTCAAGGCTGACTACATGAGGCTCCTCTTCTCCTGAGGAGTACTCGCTGTCGCTGAGCCCTGGCTGACCCATGACACCCTCCTTCCTTTAGGGTAGGGCTGCCAGGTCTCCCACATTACCGAGAGACCTCCTACTGAGAGCCCTCTTCCCCGTCAGTGAGCCAGTGAGGAGAAAAATGAGGGGTAATTGTCAGCAATGTGGTGACATCAATTCCAGTGCATCTCAGGAAGTGATGTTACCACACAGGGTGACAATTTAGTATTTGTCCAAAATTCTATGGTTAAACCATAGAGTTTTGGGCAAATGCTGGAGCGTCATCTCTTCATGATGACATCACTTATGGGCTGCGATGTCACCAGAGAAGCACACACACCCCTCCCAGTAAGTCAGTTTGGTGTAGGGGTTCAGAGTGCAAACTCTAATCTGGGAGCACTGGGTTTGATTCCCCACTCCTCCACAAGCAGCTGCTGGTGTGACCTTGGGTTAGTCATAAGTTCTCTCAGAGCTGTTCTCTCAAGGGCAGTTCTCGAGAGAGCTCTCTCAGCCCCACCTACCTCACAGGGTGTCTGCTGTGGGGAGGGAAAGGAGATTGTAAGCCACTCTGAGACTCCTTCAGGTAGTGAAGGGCGGGGTATAAATCCAATTTTCCCCTCCTCCTCCTCCTCCTTCTTCCCTGCCAGTTGCTAGCCTCAGGTTAACAACTTTCCTTTGAGGGTCAGGGAAGGGGCTCTTTCCAAGACCGTCTTTTTCTTCACATGGGGTGCCCAAGAATCCTATAGAAATTATAATAAAAAAACAACCAAATATGTATATTGTCCAGTTGGCATCATTACTGGAATCCTTCAGTGTCCTGTTTCTTTAAAATTTTCTGTGAGGAAGAGTCAGAAGCGGGAGGAAGGCAGCGTTAACTCAAGGTGGAGCCATCTCGGCTAGAAGAGGTGCTGATTTACCATTCCCTCTAGGCTTCCTGCAAAGGTGAAGCTGTTAAAAAAAGCTTGGACAGCCTTGAAAGCATCTTCTGCAAAGACTCCAAAAAGATTGCCTAGTCCAATTGCAGTTATTACCTCTTGGAAAGGAAATTGCTATAATCTTCCATAGATCAGCCCACATTCTTTTCTTGCTGACATTCCCCACAAACCGTCAGTCACTTCAAAAGACGTAAGACTAGGCCCATGACATTTCACAACTGCACATAGCCTCCCAAAAGCTTTACATTGAATTAAATTATATTTCTAGTCCCTTAATTGTTTCTTTTCCATTGCAAACTGGGGGGGGGGGAAGCATAATGTGTACAATACTCCCTCTAAGCTATGGAGTCCTGTGAGCAAATATTCTACTTTGTGAGCGACTGGCATTAAAGTTGTGAGTGAGTAATTTGGCTACTGCATAAATTCGTTTGCTCTGGAGCCATCCTTCCTGAGCTAAGACAAATGTGTGTGAGTCAGAGGCTAAAAAACTGTGAGCTAGCTCACACTAGCTCAGCTTAGAGGGAACACTGAAATGTGGTGTTAGATTACTGCAAGGAAAGTTGCTGGAAACAATTCATAATCCTATTTAGTGCAGGTGAATTCGGTCCCGAGAAGAAAAAAGTAGATTTTAAGAAAAGGGGAGATGGCAGGACAGTACCATCAGGAAAACAGAACTGGGAATGATATCTCTCCTTATATATAAAGCCGTAGTCCAACATTCCAAAATGCACTCCTTTAGTGTTTGGCCGGAAGAACTGCCACTCAGAAGATGCTGGCTGGGTTGACTGGCTGCTTTGTGCAGTCCCGCCCAGCGTTTCAAGGTCTTTTGCATATGGAAGCTGATTGGACCTCACTCCATTCCACAT